>NW_024582082.1:3090883-3105225 GCF_017639235.1 Corvus kubaryi | reverse complement strand
CCCCCACATGGACCCCCAGCAATGGCCCAATCCCTGCACACGTGGGTGCCCCTGGACAGAGGTGTGTGCTCAGCCCCTGTGCACAGGGATGTCCCCACGGGGTGCGCACAGCTGGGGGGTGCAGGATCAGGTCGGGGGCAGCAGTCCCTGGAGTCATGCAGGTATCCTCACTGCCATTACCACAGAAGTGTTTCATCTTGGTTAAGGAAACAGCATCCAATGTTTATTGAGAGTAAATCGAGGCCAGATGAATATCGCAAAAAGAAGCTGCTGCCTGGAAGGATATTATCCCTCTTCCAAAGGACCTGGCAATCAAGGGTTATGACCTCAAGCTCATGCTTGCCTGGGTGAAGGACAGAAGAAATCAGATTAAAAATTTTGCTTCTGTTTTCTTCTGTTAATGGGTCCAGCTTATTTCATTATAGACTGTACAGTGAGGTCAGGCTCCACAGGCATTTATTTGCCTTCATCATCTGAACTTGGTTCTGTGGGTGCGCATGAGGTCAGGCAGCTCAGGTGCCTTGTACGTGGGTACATAATTCCTGAACCAGTGAAAGTTGCCATCTTCCATTCCCCAGAGCTCTTTTAGCAAGTAAATATTTCTCAGACATGTAAATATTGTAGGACTGGCTTCCAGTGATCAAAGTCTGTTGCTTGAAATGTTTGGATCAATTAGGGTGCAATGTACAGCAAGGCATGTGCCCGTGCCAGAGGCAGGAGTGGTGATGCAGGCACTCAGCAATGCTCAGACACCGCCCCAGAGATGTCCCAAGTGGCAGGCAGGGATGAGCTGGGAGCCAGCCACCGTCTGTGGGCACATCTCCTCCCAGCAACACTCCAGCAGACATGGGAATCCTCCTGAAACAGGAAAATCTGGCGAATGGGTCCTCAGGCCTCTGCTCTGTTTCCTTCTGGAAAAGCGAGCGGCTAAGGGAGCCCAGGAGGGTGCGGGGGCTGCCTCCAGGTGCTCTGAGTGCCTCGTTGAGGGCCATGCACATTTATGAGGAAAAGCCCAGGTCGCCCATTTCTGCAGGTTATGGTTTTGTCTAACTGCATCCTTAGAATCTTCTCCAGTTCATGAAATAAACCACATTTTTCAAATCTTGAAATGGCCTCTCCCGGTGATTAGAAGATGCGGGAAGGAAATCGGCAGAGGGAGCCCTTTGGACGGCATCAAAGGTTTCTACCTCCCTCCACTGACAGAAGCCAGGGAGGAGCTACAAGGCCCCGGTACAGATCACTGCTCGCACCGGGCACAACCCCGAGCAGGGAAATCCCTGAGCAGAACTCTCTGGAATGCTGAAAAAACCCCAGGGGCCGGGGCCTGGACCTGTGCATCCTGACCTGGATTTTACAAAGCATTGCCCAAGCAACCATCCCCCTCAGAACATGAGGCAGCAGCAGGTCCCACGTCTCAGGGCAGCCGAGCCCTGCAGCACTTGTCCAGCTCCATGGTGAGCTCCCACATTCCCAGGCTCAGCCTCCAGCCCAGCACACCCTCTGCCAGTGAAGCCTCCACCACAGCAGCAACAGCACTTGCACATCACAGCAAAGACCAGGGGCTCTGTCCCACCCAGCCCACTTGAGTTCTTACCTCAAACCCACGTGTCAAACCCAGGAGCCAACAGAAGGTCCACAGGAATTAATGGCAAAACCCCCCAAGAGGTGGCAGACAAGTAAGAGCTGCTGGTGGGGAAACGTTTTAGTCCATTAAATGGCTATTTATTGGCTGTTTATTTTCAGAGGTGCAAACTGCTCCCACCGCTCGGAATATGTGGTGTGTCTGCAGCGGAAGAGAAAAGAGGAACATTAATAATTTCTCCAAGACAATTAATTAGACTCTTTTCCAAGGATGAAGTTTAATCTAATTTCTGCTGTTATACTTTGTCTTCATAAAAGTCTGAAGAAATTAATGAGCTTTATACCACCCTCTCATGATAAAAACCTTGGGTTCTCTTGGAAAAAATTGCAGTACCTGCCATTTTTCTCTCAGACCTGAAAAGGTCCCTTTTAATCTTGAAGTCCATCCCTCTGCTCCCAGTTTTATCTTTTATTCTGTTTTTAAAGTTTTGAGCAAATTTTGACAAGTTTTGAGAAGTTTTGAGCTTTGGTCCTTTTTCAGATCAAAGATTAAAATGTGAACTGCAGAGACACAAAACTCCAGCAGCAAATAGAGAGAAAAGGTTTTCTTAAGGTGATCTCATGATCTTTGAACAGTTGATGTTGGCAATGTTGAGCGTGCTGCAGAAATGAGGACCTTCCATGGGAAGCACTCCCATAGCAATCCACAGGTCCTGAGGCCACTACAAAAATTAGAAAGAGAAAACATTTATTACACCTAGGTAGAAAATGTAACCCAGATTTATAGCTGATTTTATCTAGTGCTCTAAAGAGCTCAGCTCTGTAGTTTGGCCCATCTTCGGGCTTGGTCCTTCCCAGGCTGCTTTATGCAAGAAACAAAATAATTTCATTTTCTATGTGTTTTATAGGCTGCTGTGTTCAAACATCACCAGGGTTTGTTTCACTGCAGTATAAATGTTTCCAAATCTCCTTAGCCACGAGAGAGGAAGATGACAACAGAGTGCTTTACCTTCAATGTGTTGACATGTTGATGCTTTAATTCAGGGCAAAAGCTACAAGTCAGGTTTTCAAAGCAACACTTGCCCCAAGCAATTTGCGTAGGTTGTAAAAAGCTCTTTCTCACCTTCAGGAACACAAGATCCTTATGGAATTGCATGACACCCCCAGCGTGCTTGTACCTTGTGCCTGCTCTCCACCTATTCTTCTATCTGCTCCTCTGTCTCAGTGAAAAAACTGTCCCAGAGTTTTCTGCCCTTAAAAGTTTCGTGTCACAGCAATGAGAAACGCTGCTGAGCCTGTGTAAACACCTGACATGGCACAGGTAAACTTCAGGAAAGCATAGCCTCAAAAATGAGACAGCAAAAAACTCCCTGCTCGGCTTTCTGCTCTGCCTGTGCCAATGAGGAAGGAGGGTTCTGCTTCCGAGGCATGAACAGTGTTTTCACTGGGCTGGAGGAGGAGGGAAGCGGTCATGGGACCGGGCTGAGTCACCAGCGTCTGACCCGACATGTCTGGAGCATCCTGCACCTCTCCAGAAGCCTCTAGAAGGAGCGTGTAGGATCGCAGTGTGTGGATGGGGCACTTGGTGCAGCCTGGAGAGCTACACATGGTCCCTCCATCACCACACACTGTCCTGCCAGAGCCGGGGGGCACAGGGGCCAAATCCTCCCCTTCTCACCAGGAGTGCTGGGACAGTGATGGGAGCCTCGGGCTGGAGCAATGATTTGGGGGAAAATTTCCTCTGGAAAATCCTCATCAGCCTCTGCTGTGGTTTGCAAGCAAGGAAAAGATTTGACATCCCCCCTCCCCCACCCCACCTTGTTCCCCCCAGGGTTTTTTTACAGCAAACATGCAAAGTTTGGACATAAGGAGTATTTCTGGTGATTGTGCCCTCGGAACAAAAATCTCACCAAATATTTTTAAACATTTCCCAGCAGAAGTGGGTGTAGAGAGAAAGCAGAACACTGAAGGGATGCTAATTGCTCCTTTTTAAGCCTTTCCTCTCTAACTTGAATTTTTAAACTCCAACAGCTTTTTCCCTGTTCCTTTTACTGTTCCTTTGCTACACCCATCTGTGAAGCTGGTTGCTCAGCACCTGGGGCCAACAAGCCACTTTTTGGGCAGGGGTTGCTGTGCTGCTATGGGATTCCTATGGAACCATAAGAAAATATCCACATAGCCACTGCTTCACGCTGAGAATGCCAAAATCCAGATCCACTTACAAACAGAGGGAGAAACTTCTCAAGTGGATCTGGGAATACAGCGCAGCTCCTCGTGTGGCTTCTTCTAGGGGCTGAGGAACCAGCCAGAGGCAGATTCCCGGGCTGGAGAGAATGGGGGAGAGCGAGATCTGAGCTGAGAAAGGGCTTGCTGGGAGGAAATCCCCGACCTCGAGGAGGAGACTCACTGAGTCACCCCTGTCCCGTGATCGGTGAGGTAAGCCAACAACAGACCGGTGAAAGCCTGTTTTCCTTATGTTTTGTAAAAGTGCATGATGTCATACCCAGAAAGCTGAGCGTGACTCAGCATGTCCCACCAGGAGAATTGGATTAAAGTGGACACAGAGGAAAACTCAGATTTGTGATTTTACTTCAGCGCATTGCTTGATAATTATAAATGCAACAATCAATTAGCCTGGAGACAGAACTGACATGAAAAGACACGGCAACCTGAGGACAGCCCCCCTGCCTCAAACACCACTCAAGCACAGGCAGGGGTGGAGAAGGGAATAGGAATTGGTGCTGTCTGGGACAGTGGCAACTTGGAACCTAAGGAATGAATGTGCCGGAGCTGGGTCTCAAAATACGAGTCTCTGGCATTATAGATGAGATCAAAAGTGGCCCTTGGGGTCCTCAGAAACAGGGCATGAGATGAACATGCTGGAGGTGCTGCATGGTGAGGCAGATCCAACACTGGCAGAGTGTCCTGTACTGCATGTCCTGCTTCTGCTGGTGCCACAGCAGATTTTATGGAGAAAAACCATAATCCAACAATGTCAAGTCATCAGCTTTCAGACATAAGGATGCACACAGCAAACAGGCAAAAGGGAAGGTGAGTGCAATACAGGTTTGCTGCCTGCCCAAACCTTTCAATACTTCCTGCTGTAAAAGTCGCTGAATCATTTCCTATATCCATCCTTCATCCGTGCTTCCACCTGAATCTGCTGGTGTTTAAACTTTAACTCACTGCTTTGTGGTAGAAATATTAGCCATGTCATACCTAGAAACTGAATTTTCTAGAAAACATTTTGACTTAAATGGGGCAAACTTTTCCACTGTAAATACTATTTTCCAGGAAAGGGTTGCAATTTCAACATCGCCACACATATGCCAAAAATGTCTCCACATGAAGGGCCAAGTGTTTTAACATATATACTTTAGGTCAAGAAATAAACTACCTTCCCAATGTGGAAATTAAAATGTATGCTTCTCTTGATTACAGATGATAAATCGTGACACAGTTTCTCCTAAGTTCTTAGTATCTTAAACCAAGAAATACAGCACCGAGAGTCAGAGTGGTCAGGTCCTCGGGTGAAAGGAAATTAACACCAACAAGGAACCTAATAATCATTGATCCATCATTATTTAATTATGCTTGGACAGCACAGACGGTGTGTTCTGCCAGCTGAACCCTCCTGTGGCTGGATTAAGAGGCCTGTCAGCTGTATCTGATCTGCAAAAAAATACTGCTGCCAACCAGCTTGGAAAGGCCTCAGCACATCCTCCTGAATGTCAGTTGTGTTTACACCAGTGTCTTTATTTTTAGCCCCCCTTCCAAAACACGGGGTTCGGGGGAGAGTTATTTATTCCTGCCATGCTCGGCACGCAAACCCCTCCGGTGGGTGCTACACGAGCAGGGCTGGCGCGTGGCTCCCCACCTCTGTTCCCCGGCCGAGTTGGCCCTGTTTGCCACGATGGAAGGGACGAGCAGGGCCGGGATGGCCAAGTGCCGCGTTTGCACGTGGCTCGGCGTATCTTGGTGGCCGCTGCCGAACGGTGATGGGACCAGGACAGCCCAGAGCTGCCCCACGGTGCGATTGTTTCCCCACCGGTGTGTCTCGGAGGCCACCCAGAAGGTCCCTATGCCGCACTCACTCCCCGCCGCCCAGGCCCCGCTGGTGCTTTGGCGACCACAACAACCCCGTGCCCCCAGACCCTCCTGGCACTGCCCCGGGGCGCAAACCCGGGCACAGGAGCTGCTCCCGGGGGCCGAGCAGGGCAGGGGGCAGACACGGGCATTTGCACCGCATCCACAGGTTTTCCCGGCTGCAGGAAAACGTGCCTTGAACGCTTTCCCCTCGGCGCTAGATGGGGACGGACCGGGCCCGGGGGCAGCAGGGGCGGAGCCTGGGCAGCAGGGGCGGGGGCTCCCGGGGCGGGGCCTGTGCCGTGGCGCTATAAAAGCGGCCGCCGCGGGATCGCTGTAGCAGCTGCTCGCTCCGCCCTGTCTCTGGTTGTCCCGGCTTTCGGCCGCAATTCCTGCTGCGCCACAGCCATGGCGGCGCTGACGGTGAAAGCCTACCTGCTGGGCAAGGAGGAGACGGCCCGCGAGATCCGCCGCTTCTCCCTGCCGCCGCCCGCCCGCTACCGGGCCATCTACGACCGTGTCGCCGAGCTCTTCCAGGGGCTGCTGCGGGCCGGGCCGCCGCCCGCCTTCCGCATGCACTACAAGGGTGAGCGGGGCAGGGGCTGCGCTGCGGGCCGGGCCCCGGGGGGGTGTCCCGGGGGTGGCAGGTGTCGGGGTGCGGGGTTCTGGGTACCCCGTTACCCCCCGTGACACCCGACCGGGCCCCTCATCCTGCCCTTCGCCATTTACAGATGAGGACGGGGACCTGATCGCTTTTTCCACCGACGAGGAGCTGGAGTTGGCGATGCCGTATGTGCAGGATGGCGTATTCCGTGTTTACATCAAAGGTACGGCCGCGCAGCTCCGGAGGGTTACAGCGGGTCTCGGCTGAGCGCTTCCTGGCAGCGCTCCCAAAACCGGACAAGCCAGCCCCGGCCCTTCCCCGTGCCTCAAGGGCCTGGTGGAAGCTGCGGCCTCTGCGGGGAGGTTAAATAAAGGGCAGTGTAATATGACAGAACATGAATCTTCCCCGATGAGGTGGGATAAACAGACCACAAGTTTCCTCCTTGCCCTATCAGCTGGTCCAGTGCGAGGCTCTGTTGTCATTCTTGTTCCTTGGATACACTAAACTGGCACTGGTATTTTAAATATTCACAACAACGTGTTAGCCTTAATTCCACTCTCCCAGTGCATAGTTGCTTGATAGTACCTTATGTTCAGGTAGATGCTTTCAAAGCTTTATCTGCAGTTCATCTAGTGAGCCACACCTGTTGTCCCTGTTCTCATGTTATGCTTCCTGGCGTTCGCCTTCCTAATTCCTTCTCCAGAAACATTTTGTTCTTGCAGCGCTTGGGAAGGTAGGATGAAAAGCTAGATTAGGTGGTGCAGTACTAATCTAAAATAAGCATGCCAAGAGATATTTAGGGTAAGGCATGCTTGGTTTCAGGGGAAGGTCTCTTTGCAAAACCTCTTTGCACGTGGTTTAAGGTGTCTTACATGAGCTTGGCTTAGATTTGGCAGCCAGTGTAAAAATAAACTGACCTAGTAAGTCAACACTGCTTTGATGGGCTGTTTGTGCTTCCTCTTCTGCCTGGTTTCCAGCCTGTAAATAGTAACCTGTTCTTGATGCAAAGTTTCCTTTTCTTAACAGAGAAAAAGGAGTGCAAGCGGGAGCACCGCTCACAGTGCAGCCAGGAGCCTCCCCGCAACATGGTGCACCCCAATGTCATCTGTGATGGCTGTGAGGGACCCGTGGTGGGGACCAGGTTCAAGTGCAGTGTCTGTCCAGACTATGACCTGTGTAGCACCTGTGAGGGGAAAGGAATCCACAAGGAGCACAACATGGTGATGTTCCAAAGCCCACTGCTTAATCCATTTGAGGTGAGCAAAATCTATGGATGGGAACTGATGAATGGGAGATTACTCAAATTCACATTCTGAGTTTCAGTTGCTCAGAACGTGGTTGTGTGAACAGTGTTACATGAATGTTACCCTTTACAGTGGCTTCCCCGAGGACGCTGGCTCCGTAAAATGCGCCATGGTGTTCCACCCTTCCCGTGGATGCACTGCTGGGGGTATCCTGGGCCTGCAGCTCCCTGCCAGAACTCAGAGCAAGCTGAAGCCACTGCTGCAGCCCCCAATGCACCTGCTGCAGAAGGTAAGAGGTGATGCCCTGGTAGACAAGGTGGTAGTGGTGGAGCCTCAGACTAGCTGAGGTTCTGTAGCACAGGGTAGAGTCTGGGTGGGAAAATAAACACAGGAACTAATCTAATTTGCTTGAAATAATTGGCACAAAGTACGATTACTTTAAGGTGTGCTTGGGTTCATGCAATCAATGAGGATACAGATAAAGTATCTGGAACCAAACCAAGCCAAGCTGTTAGGTCAAGCATGTCACTATTCTACTCCAGATCTGCCTTTCAGCATGGCTAATGAGCCATAACAATGTTAGTGCTGGCTTTCTGTTCCAGGGGTAGCTCAGTTAGTTTTTCTCTGTAGAGCTTTGTTGTGTGATGTATGTGAGCAACAGGAATGAGCACTAAGCTGCTGTGGGGACACACCCTCTGTAGGTGCCCTTTCCGTCTGAGCTTGTGTGTGCTAACAGAAATTGTTTTTCTAGAAGCTTCTACTAACAGCCAGCCTCAGGACCCCAATGTCACCTTCCTAAAGAATGTTGGGGAGAGTGTTGCAGCTTTTCTGAGCCCCCTGGGTAAGTGACTTACAATTTGTTACCAGTCCCTGACACTGGTTTACAGGCCTGTTTAACAGGAGCAGCAGTCAGCTGTTGTGACTGGTCTTGGAACCATCTCCTAAGCCTCAAAGGCTTAATTTAACTTGGATACTAATAATGCCTAGGCTTAGAATGGCCACTTTGAGACAAAGTGAGGAAAGATTTCATAACATGTCAGCACTGTAACTTCAAGTCAGTGGTGACTGGATTTTGCCTGGTTTATGTGGACATAGATATAACTTCTGCTCTGGCCCTTTAAATATATGGCTCTTCTGTGTAGACGAAGATGATGATACGGTGCTTAGCTATTCTTTATTAAAGAAGGCTTTGCATTTTAATTCCTGCATGTTACATGGCAAACTGTAGGATGTGAGAGAAACCTTAAGAGTGTAGAGCAGGAGTTGATCCATTTAGGATCATTTAGGCCTGTGCTTTGGAAAAATCTCTTAAGACTTTGTCCACCTCAAATGCATTTCTAGGTATTGAAGTTGATATCGATGTGGAACACAGAGGAGAGAGAAGCAAAGTGACTCCCACTTCTGCCAACCAAGAGAATACCAATGCTGAGGCAACCAACAGTACTCCAACCCAGAATGTTCAGACCAAAGCAGACTGGAATAATACAGACTCTGCTACACAAGTAAACGTTGTTGCAGAACAGATACAAGACATGGTGATAGATCCTGTGCCCACACAAATGGAAGATGGAAGCTTCCACTCCCAGGTACAGGAACTATGACAGTAATTGAATATCATCACTTAGCATGCATGGTGGGAGTGAATATTAAAATGAGAGCAGATTAAATTATATACAGCACTGTTACAGGTGTAAAAGGTGGTGGGACTTCTTGTGGATGTAATTCTCTGTATTAAAGGCAGACAGGAGTGTGCATCCTGCCTGAAAAGCACTACAGCACCTGGACCTTTTTTCTATCCATTTCAGGAGCACAGTGAGTCCAGCAGTTCATCGGGGGGTGAGGAGGACTGGACCCACTTATCATCCAAAGAAGTGGATCCTTCCACAGGTGAACTGCAGTCTTTGCAAATGCCAGACACAGATGGTCCCAGCTCCCTGGATGTGCCTCGGGATCCTCCCCAGCCAGGACCTACAGGACTGCGAGAAGCTGCTCTCTACCCACACCTCCCCCCAGGTAGGAGAGTATGTGCAGGTTTCATAGCTGAGAGTAGCTCTGGCTTGGGAACGGTCAGCTTGGCCTGACACAAGCAGACTTGTTACAGAGCTCGTAGAAACCAAGGTTGTGTAAGTCAGAGCTAAACCTGTCCCTGACTTGGGCAGGTTTGGTAGCTCTTGTACCCTGTTAGAGGTGATCAGGTGGTTCTTCTCTTGAATGTTGCTAAGTCTTAACCAGATGTCTGACCTTAGGCTAATACACCATTTGAAAAACATGAGATAGGTGCTGTCCTCAGTTGTGTCCTTGCTGTGTACTGCTCAAGAGAGCTGTTTAATGCAGGATGGGGACCAGTACATCCTGTGGCTTTAGGGCAGCACTTTTCTGGTGGGAGCAGTAACAGTATCCAAGGCCCCTTCACTGAGATCAGCAGCACTGAGTCCCACAGCAAGGCCAGCTGAGCCTGACTAAGCGGTTTCCTTAGCTCTGATTATGTATTGTTTATCTCAAACATCTGCACTTGTGGGAGACACAGAAGAGCGTGTCTCCTCACAAAGTGCTACCAGAGCCTTGCCTGGTTTGCCAATAACATGAAATAGCTGAACTCTCAACTATTATTCTCTTCACAGAAGCAGACCCTCGCCTCATTGAGTCCCTGTCCCAGATGCTCTCCATGGGCTTCTCTGATGAGGGTGGATGGCTCACTCGGCTCCTGCAGACCAAGAACTGTGACATTGGGGCAGCACTAGATGCCATCCAGTATTCTAAGCAGCCACCTCACTTGTAGTAACAAAAAGCAATTTTCTAGCTGAAAGCAGATAATGCAGCACAAGCTACTGTGGTTAATCTTTCTTCCTACTCTGGGTTTCTGTCTCATGTTATTCAGTGCTTGTAGAATGGAAGGAAAAATAAATACTACTGCATGTGATGTCTGTGTGAGCATTTCAGTATCACAGCTATGTTATTTACTGGACTAGGCTAAAACCACAAAGCGTATCTGCTAAAGCTAAAACCACAAAAAGGCAGATCTGCCTTTTTGCACATACTTTGATGTGCACTTAGGGCTACACTGAAGAAGAGAAATGCAATCCCTTTGCTGGCTCTGGAGTTTGTTCACAGCTCTGGAAGAAAGGGTTGCTATGGGAGATCGAAACAATGATGTAGTCCAGGGAAACAGAGCTGTAGTTTGTAAGGAGTCAATCACAGAACTTAATTGTACTGGCCAGGAATCCTTAAAGCCTGGAGCTTTCTCTCCCGAAGCTGACGTACTTCCATTCCTGTTTCTAGCTGCTGAGGTTGCTAGACAACACCGTAACCTGAGAGCAACAGTCTCTTCCCCCTCCTTCCCTTCCCCCCAAACACAACCATCAAGCAACTAAACAACTTTAATAGTACAGTTCTCTATGGCTTTGAGTGAAACCACCTTCAGTTCAGAACTGTGCCTCAGTAAACAACATATCAAATGCATTAGAGACAATAAAGGCATGCTCAAGATGCCTGTACTTCTTACAGATCATCATCAAACTCCTCACCTGTGCACAAGAGTTGCTCACAAGAAATGCTGCTCAGCTTTGGCACAAGGTTAGAGTTAGTAAGGGTGTTTGCCCTCCCTGTGCTACCCAAGCAGCACCTTCCTGCAGTGGTCTCTGCACCAGATCCTGCCCTTAGCACCTGGCTCTGAGGTTCTCTGAGCACATCCTCAACTGAGCAACTGCTGCTGGGTGGTCTTGAGGCCAGATCCTCAGTGCTAGCAACACACTTTTTAAATTCAAAACCTCTACCCTGAGGCAGAGTTTGTCCAGCCTGTCCTAAGCACCTCCAAGCCCCACCAGTCACGGTGCTGTCCAGCCCCACACCTCCACTGCCCTCCTGTAGTGCCATGGCCACTGCACCAGCATTTTCACTAGAGTTGTCAGATGATGAGAGAAATTTTCTCCACTTGGATGGTTTGGTACAAGGAGTTGAAGGTTGTGTATTCTCAGGCACTATAGACTCACAGACAGCAGGAACCACACTGCCTCCAGAACCAGCATCCCCATCATGTCCATCAGGCACTGTTACAAAGCATTTCTTGTGCTGTAAGAAGGGAGAGAACTTAGTTATAAATGCAGCACAGAAGCATTAAAGGTGGCATTGGCTTTGTCTGAATAAAACCTTTCAGAGAGAAACCCCCAACATACTTTTTTTCTCCCCAGTCATTCATTGGCTTGCTTGGAGAAGAGCAGAGAAAGCCTCACAGAAATTCAAAATTATGATGATACAGAAGAAGTCAGAAGCATCTTCTGTAGCTAAAGTACCTCAGTGGTTTTAACCTTTTTGGCTTGGTAGACGAGCTGAGAAACTCCCCTTTCTTCTGCAAGCTCTGGAACATCACTGGAGAGGAAGCGCTTCTGGTGTTTCCTGGCCAAGAAAACCATTCATAAAGAGGACAGATTAGATCCACTGTGATTCTTTCCACAGATCACCAGAGAGGTTCATACAATGCATGGCTCTTTATCCCCAAATGCCAAACCCCTACTCAGCTCAGGTCATACACTACAACCTGCACTTAGCTCAGATCTCAGAGATGAGCTGCCTCCCACACCTCCTAATCAAGTGTCACCACTCGGGGGCAGGAATTACAAAACCAAGCTCTCTCTGTACCTTTGTTCTCCCACAGTATTCTTTCTCTGGGAACAGAACTGTTGCCTTTCTAGAGCTGCCTCCTCCTCGTCGTCTTCCTGATCCTCACTCTTCTGGTCCAGATATTTACTCCAGCGACTGCCTTCTGTCCTTCCCTCCTACAACACTGGAGAATTACTAAAACCAGCAAAACATGGGGGTTCTGATATTGTTTCACATGTGCCAAATGCCTCAAATCATGAATCAGTTTAGGACACGTTCCTGTATCATGTTCCCAGGTTCAGTTCTGAGCGAAACGGTTTCTGTGTACATCTCCCTCTGCAGGAGCCTCTGCTTTGACACACCATTTCAGCTGTCTGAACCACATCAAGGGATCACTGGTTTCACTGGGATTCACCCATGACACAATGACTTTGTAGGGATCTTACCTGCTGGACTGAACTGTCCTCACGTTGTGCTGCTCTATTTTTGCTGTCATTTACAGATTCTTCTGCACACCTAAAACAGAGATTTAAACTACTATTTCTAGAACACACTCCTGTCTGTTGATTTATCGGCTTCAACTCACCCAGTCATAGCACAGGGAATTGAAGAGAAAGCATGGATAGGAACGCTGGATAGGAGACATATCAGAAAAAACAGGATCTATGGAATAACTTAGGCCAAATGAATGATTTGCAAGATACATTGCACAAATACTTGATTAAATCTAGTCAGAGGGTAGCCCTCCTTGTTGCTACACAGAGTTGCAAGTTTGATCTAAAGCCACTAGTCATGAAATGACAAATTTTAATTGAGCACAACTAGGGATGTAACAGTGTTTGTTTGGTACAACAGCTTAAACTCACTAATTTTATCCCATGAAAGCAAGCAAAAAGGGAAGTTGTTTCACAATGTTTTGAATTTCACAATTCTTTGAGAATAAAAATAGCAACACTTTTTGATAAAGTGAACAATGAGTTTTCTTCCCCAAGCTTAGCCCTGAAGCACTGTGTAGTCAGAACTAAGTTATGTAACTACCCTTGACTGATCTCTGAAAATAACTTTGCGTAAAAAGGAGGCTGGACCAGTTCAAGACCACGTCCAGATTGGATGATTTATAAGCAGATTCAGGAATGAAATAAACAGGAAGGTGTTACTCAGATTTTCCAGCCCAGCAGGAATTACACTGAAGTGTTTGCACTGAACCAGTCTTTTATCAATAGCAGCACTGATTACTCAACAGATTTACAGTGTGAACCCCTTAAATGCCAACAGTTAGGCAGCAACTTCTTCAAATGGATGTTTTCTGAGGATGTAAACTGTAAAATGGACGCCTCCACAGTCAGCTCATCAAACAGTACTTAAGAAAGACCAAATTTTAAAAAACAACACAACAAACCCAAACCCTATTGCATATGTATTAATGAGTAAAGGCCTTACCAACACATGCTACTGATCACCTAAAGTTACATGAAAGAAATCCTTGTCAAAAGAAACATGCTGGGACACTAAACCTTGCTCCTAATGAGGTGAGGACAAAACTGGCACGGTCAAGGCTTCTCAACAGGCCAGAAAGCCCTCCCGTGACACGCTCAGGTTGGGCAACAGGCACCCAGAGTGTGAAGGTGCACATCAGCTGCAGCACATCGAAAGCAACGAGCAGGTAAAGGTTAAACACTGTACCAAGATGTCCAACCAAGCGCCTCCTCTGCTTCACCCTGCAGCAAGTTCAGCTTCTGGACGTGGCGCCTGCACTCCAGGCCCGAGCCCTGGCCATAGACCTGCAGGGAATGAATGAGCACAAGGCTGAGGGAGCAGCCAGAGGGGCACAGCGCGAGGTGAGGCGGCACCCCAGGTGCCACCGAGGTGCGAACCAGGGCCAGAACACGCGGCTGAGGGTGTGGGGCCGCCCTCACCTTCTGCACGGCCTGCCGCTGGCCGCACACGCTGCAGCTCCACCGCCCGCTGCGCTTGGCCTGGGAGGGCACAGAGGGGTCGGTCAGAGCCCGGAACCCACTGCCCCCGTCCCGCCCCGTCCCGCCCCATCCCCACCTGCTGCCCCTGGAAGCGGCGGCAGCGGCAGCACCGCAGCACCCAGAACCGCTGCGCCATCACCGTCACGTGACCCCGCCAGAGCCGCCAACGCCCCCCAGCGGCGGCACCGGGCAGCGGCACCGGGCAGAGACAGCGGCACCGGGCAGCGACACCGAACAGCGACAGCGGCACCGGGC
>NW_024582082.1:2973845-3090873 GCF_017639235.1 Corvus kubaryi | reverse complement strand
GCGACACCGAACAGCGACAGCGGCACCGGGCAGCGACAGCGGCACCGGGCAGCGACACCGGGCAGCGGCACCGGGCAGCGACACCGGGCAGCGACACCGAACAGCGACACCGGGCAGCGACAGCGGCACCGGCATCGGGCAGCGATACCGGGCAGAGACAGCGGCACCGAGCAGCGACACCGAACAGCGACAGCGGCACCGGGACGGGCTCTCCGCTCTCACCACCCAAACACATCAAGCCGCCCGCCGGAGCCCCCTTCCCCGAGGGCAGACCCCGCACAGCTTTGCTGGGCCGGCTGGCGGTGCGTTAACTTCGTGTCTGCACCTGCATCGGCACCGGTCAGGTTTGCACCTAGCTGGAGATGTGCTGGTCTGTGTTATATTAAAAGTAAGTATACAGAGAAATAAGGAAAGGGGGAGAGGGGGGAGAAGAGGGGGAAAAAGAATAGGGGGAAAAGAAGGAAAAAGAAGGGGGGGAAATGGGGAAAAGAAAGGTGGGGGAAAAAAGGGAATACAAAGAAAGGAAAAAATAGAGAAAAGGAAAAAAGAAAAAGGAGAAAAGAGAAAAAAGAACAATATGAAGAAAATAAATTAAGAAGAAAGAAGAAAAAATGAAAGAAAAACGGAAGGAAAGAAAAGAGTACAGTCACACCAAGTCCACTTGTTGGGAAATATACCAAGTTTAAAATTTTTTACATAACTTTTATCAGGGGTTTTGTTTGCCTTTTCCCCAGGGGAAAGGAATTTTCTTTTCAAAGGACTGTTTCATCACTCAAGGCGTGATGAGCTTAACATCTCAACGGACTGGGAGTAGCACAGAAGATACACAGAAGATAATGACCATTAACGACCATCAGCTCCCAACATCACCCCTGGCACGGTCAGCGAGACCTGGTCCGGAAAAGACTGATAAGAGAACCAAGGAATGAGGACATTAGCATCGGAGGCAAAGAAATCCATAACCAATAAAAAACCAAATACTAAGAACTGTGTAACTTGGGACCAGTGAACACTGAACCAATGAATTTCTATGGGTTTTGACTGTATTGAGTGTCTGAAAAATCTAGTAAAGAGCCATGTGTCATGGAATGATTTTCTCTGCACACCCGGGCTATGCGTGGCTGAAATGATTTCTGTTGCACATCCTGGCCAGAACAACATCCTGGCCAGAATAAAGTAATGCCTTGATTCTCTAACACTAAAAATGTTGTTGGAGAGTTTTTGGTTTTCCCGCAGTTTTGGTAACACACTTTTTCTGATAACTGGGTAAAGAACCAGCAATATTCCATGAGCTCAGAGAGAAATAAAAGACAGCCAAATAACCTATAGGATTCTGATTCATTTATTGTATACATGACGAGTAAGACAGACAGTGTAAAATCACATGTATTATTTGTACTTTAAAAAATTACAATAAATTACTGAATAATTAGTAAAAGCAGTTTTACTAATGGCTGCTCTCCAGTGATACAGGACAGAGGAGGCAGAGAAATAAGAAATATGTACCAGCTGTGAATACAGACCGAAAATGTCACGAGGATGAATTAACACTGAGTAGCACACCAAGTAGTGTTAAATGGGAACATCCACATGTGTCCTTCCTACCTTTAGATCCCAAGTGCCAGCCAAAAGCTGGATCAAACCTTGCCTTCAGTGCGGGCTCTGTTCTGGCCGAGCAGCAGCATCTCTTGCCCTGCCCCTGCAAGGCCACTGCCTCTGTGCTGAGACAAGTTTGTCTGTAGTAACAGCATTACTTCTCCTTCCTTGGAGAACACACCCTGCTACCAGAAGGGCAACTCATAGTTTCCTCTGGTTTTAATTGATTTAGAAGAGCACACAGTCTCCCAGTTATTTTGTCTCTAACTGGAATGAGCTCTGGTATTGAGGTTTCCCATAAGGGGCTGCTGGCAGAGCCACGCTGCTCTAAATTCTTCCCCTTTAGGTACAAATGCCCTTGGATGTGCAAGTAGTTTCTAAGAGCATGTCCATTGCTAGACTCTCAAGAAAGGAGACTGAGCAGCAGCGGGTGACACAATGCTCCTGCACAACTTCCAGCCCCAAGCATTTGTGAGGGCTGACTGACCGGAGTATTCTTACAGGTCCTCCTAAAAACTGGACCCATCACTAGCTAGGAAAAACAGGGAATCAGCAATAAATAGTAAACATACTGACAGGGAAAGTCCAGCAGACCAGTGAGCCACTGCCCTGGAATGCCGAGGCTGATTCACTGACTTCTATTTTAGGAACTTACTCCCTCATTATAACCATCATGAGGCCATTGATTGACTCAGTATCACTTCTGCACTGAAGCCAAGGAGCTTGTGGCTTCCCAGACAAACTAAAACCAATGGCTTTCAAAGAAATAGAAGAGCAAATGCTAGAAAACCAGGTTTGCCTGAAAACTCCTGAATTCTGAAGGAGAAAGTAAGTGATCGGACACTATGAATATGCCAAATCATATGTGAAAGAAATCTGCAGGTCTGAGCAATATCTGTGTTTAGATCTTAGGGTGCTGGGAGCAGTGGGGCATGTTTGCTTTATAGCTGCTGAGTCACAGAACATCTTACAAGAACTTACAAGATTATTTATAGGTCAGAGTCCTACAGCACTTGACTACACTGCAATAGCTCTCAGACTGGCAGCCAGAGGTGAGCATGGTTTCAAGCCAGGCTGCATCTGCTGTGCAAGTTACCCAGGAACCTACAGCAAACAAGGGCAGGCAAGGAGCAGTTACTGTCTGAAATAAAACTTCATTGAAATAAAAGATAGCAAAAGGCAGACATGCATAATTTATGGTGGTAATTCTATATGTCAGGGGCTATTAGGTTCTAATGGCTCTCAAGAATGTAAAACTAATTCTCTCAGCCAGAGTAGCCAAAGAAACACCTACATAAAACAGTCACTGTCAGAAGCCCCATATCAATTGGATTCTATTGTAATTGTGTAGTTACTGGTCTGGGAATAAACAAAAAAAACCCCAAACAGAAAATACCAAACCATCTTGCCATCTGCCACACTATCTTCCTGTTTTGTCTCCCAAAGACAACTCCTGCATTCTTGATTTCACCCTGACACAGAGGAAAGTTCATAGTCACTGGATGAACTGAACTGCCTCTCTACCTTCTTCTGATCCTTGATCTTTTGGAGAATGTTGACTTTTTTCTCAAAGTAGTTTACAAGGGCTGTTTCTGTCAGCATGGAGGCCAAGATCTGCTCGAAGGAGATGGACCAGTCAGTGTCAATGGTGCTGCCATACCTGGCAGCCGCACTGCTGCCTTCACAGCCAACCAGCACCGTGTCATCTGCGATGTCTTCGCACTGCAGGGAGCCTGTGCTGACCATGGAGTAGGAAGACATGGACATATCATCTTTGGTTTCATCATCTGATAGCAGCTGTAAAGGAGAGCCTTGTCCTTCCCCTGACCCATCTCCTAGAGTGTGGTTTTCCTGCTGTATTTTTTCAGGCAGAGCATCAACGCTGGCTTTGTCCTCATGGTCAGCTTGGGGTTGCTGCTCTACTGCTGAATTCTGACTCTGTTCAGATGTTGGTGACTCCTCTTCACTCACAGGATCTTGGATATTGTTTGCTTTGCAGTCCTCAGACTTCCTCGCGGGCCTGTTGGAGAATTTCTTCCCAACTTCCCCAATCCGCAGAAGGAGACTGGCCACAGTGGCAATGGCATGGTACAGCTCCTGCTCCACAGGGTCCTCGCTGAACATGTTGTAAAGGGTCTTGCATAACTCTATGAACTGTTCCTTTAAAAGACAAAAACCAAATAATCATGTATCAGGCTGAAAAAGTTGTCAGTGGCAGATGAGGCAACAGGGACCATCTCAAATGACTCATTGCTTATTTGCCTCCCCACTAAGTTCAGAACAGTCTGACACAGGCAAACTCTCCCCTCTCTGTTGCAGCTAAATTGAGACACAGCTGGCAATTTAATGTGGTGGGTTTTCTGCTGACAGATGAACAGAGTAGTCACATATTCACTAATGCTAAGAAAACCTGAAGTTTTACGTCTATTCTGCTACTCTTCTGTGGTCAGCTTCTAAGCATTTCTGAACTGGTTTAGTAGCACCCACCAAGGAAATTAGAGACTGCAAAGATCACGGCAGTCATCTGACTCTCTCTTCTGTAACCATATTCTTCACTTTCCACCAAGCAGCTGTAACTCGAAGCAACACAAAACCAAAAAAGCTGAACAAGTTTCTGTGACTGGTGGCATATTTGAAACATCCTGCTCTGGAGGGAAAACACAGAGTGCAGTTCTTATAGGAAAAACTGGTGTGTGAGGCAGAGTGAATCCACTACATTTGACTGGTTGATAAAAAGCAATTTGTCCATATCCACTGCACAGCTCAACAGAAATGTGTGGAATTAGAGGTTCTAAAGCTCACCAGACCAGAACAGCAGGGAAAACTATGGGCAAGTACTGAACATGCTGGCACAATGGCTGCACATACTGCAGAATTCCACTAAGCTGCCAGTGATCCAACTGGAAACCTTCATATTCCTTTCTTACCTGGCTCATTTTGGGGAGATCTTTAATTGTTTCTTTCTTGGATTCTTTTTCCTTGGCCCACATTCTTAGGTAGTATCTGTAGTCCTGTGGACTGGTACCCTTCTCCTCTGCAAGGCAAGAACAAGCCACTAGTCAGGTGGTTTATGGTTTCAGACTTTCAAAGCAAAAATCAGGCTTGAGGAAGGGGTTATTGACAGCCCACGAAAGCATCTACCAGGAAGACTGCATTGTTTACTGCTGGTTTATCTGATCCAGCTCAGTAGAGCAAAAAATTAAACAGTGCTGCAGCAGCTTGACTTCTCACAAGTGAGCTGACAACTTACCCAACATGATTTACAAATGCTGTGATCTTGGTATGTAAAAGAGTCGGAGCAGTAAGGCATAAGGGATACTTATTTCTCAGCTCACCTCCTGCTTTACCTCTGTCCACAAGGGACACTTTGCAAGGTCTCTTTGATCAGCATAAGACAATGAACAAGTCATAATACGGGAGAGATGAGATTAGAATGTGGTCTATTGATGATGAAATTACCTTTTTCTGGACCATTCTCATTTCTCCTTCCTTTATCTTCTTGGGTTTCTAAAAATTATGGAATTATAAAACAATTAATAGCTGATTTTCAGCAATAAAACACACAAAGAACTTAAGACAACTCAATATACAAATTAAAATTATACAAGAGTACGTTTAATAGAAGTTACATCTCACACTCCCATATCATGGTTAGAGGAGTGAACAGAACAGGATGGAAGCAAGAGGCTGATGGGATGAGATGGATAAAGAGCCACACTCAAAAAGCGGGTTGAAGAGCTGAGGTAGAGGGCAGAGGTCTTAAAAGAAAGCGTGAAAACACAGATATGAAAGATAGCAAAGCAATGTGATGGCTTAAAGACAAGATGTTCAGTCATCCAAAGCAAGATAATGAATGGAAAAAACCCAAACCACTACTGAGCACATATGTGACTAATGCCTACACTCCCAATCATTCACTGCCTGAACTGACATTTTGGGAGCAATTTGCAGTCCAACTTCACGAACTTCACTTCTGGTTCCCTATATTGTCATTAGAACAAACAGGAAGTCTTGGTTCAACTCAGACTGTTAAATCAGCCACCTACACCAAACTGCACAACTACCTCTTGTAGTACTCAGAGTTTTTGGAGCATCATTGTATTCTGGTAAATATTGAGCATGATTGACATACTTTGATCTCCTATCTGACAATCCCCAATGTTGTATTTTAAGAAATGCAGTAAACTGGTCTACCAACAGTTCGGCAATTCAATGGCATGCATCCTTATTCCTTTAAAATGGAAGACTGTGGAGTAGGCACAGGAATCACCTATCCAGGCCAGCAAGCCTAGTACCACCCCCCCCCCCCACCCCGTTCTGAGCTTCTTTCTGACCACCAGTTTCTAGGATGAGATGAATTCCACTGAAAGAAGCCAGACAAAACCTATTTTGACCAAGGCTGAAACTCAACAGGCAGAATATACTGAAAGGTATTTCATTACTTATAGCACTTTATTAATAGTGACAGTGTCATGAGAGAGGAGCAGCAGCAATAATTTCAGAGTATTTACATCAGCACACTGGGCTGGCAGGTGGTATCAGCACCATAGCCATGCTCAATGCATGCACATAATCCATGGACTGACCTTGAGACTCACAGTGCAGGCAGATATCCAGCTCTGAGACAAAAGGAGATACTTGAGCAGCAGAAAAAGGGGTTGAGGGGACAATATCCCAGATAAAACAGAAGAAAAGGTCAGACATAGACAGACACAGAGAAGAAAACAAAAACAAGAAGAGAGACAATGAGACTTGCATGAAAAACCTAAATCATGGTGGGAGACAGGGGCTGGTGAAAGCACACTGCTCCTCCTCAGCAGTCTGTGCCCATGCTTCAGAGCATGCTGTATCCTGCATGGAATTGGCACTGAGGAGTTTTAGCTCCAAACTTCTTCCCCATCATGCAACAAAGACAGTGAACTCAAACACACTGGCAATCCTAACACACTGCCAGCACGGGACCATGCCTTGCACAAAATCACTGTTCAGAGCACATGGATCTATGCTGCAACTCCTGCCTAACTGAGAGGTAAAGGCAGCAGTGTTGCATTACCTTCTGTTGTCACATCCTCTGTGAAATAACTTGTGGCCTCCAAAGCAGACTCTGTCTCCTCTGGATTCAGAGCTGTATTCACACAGAAGCAAATGTTAAGATCTCTAACCTAATTCAACAGCAGTACAACCCACTTCATTAGCAAAACTCATGAGGCACCCCATGTCAATTGATGTCAGAGCAGCCCGTGTTCAATAGCAGCAGTACACAGAAGCAGTCACTCACCAGGAGGCAGGTGCAGTTTGTAGAGTACTTTGAGTTTTTCAGTGAGGTCACCATGGTACATCCCACCTGGAAAGAAAAGAAAAAAGTTAAGAAAAATAGCACTTTAATGATAAAGAATCAGCCTCTGCTTACAGGTTCAAACCAGAATGAATTCCCATACAATGACTGCTCGAAGTCCTGTGCAGAATCAATAATGAAATCCACACCAAAAAGGCATATTTTGTCCAGCTTGAGGCTTCCTGTCATCCTCCCCTCACGACAGTGAACACACCATTATCTCCTTTTAGTTCTCTTCTTGGAAAAGGACAGACACATTTTTTGCAGCACTCCATTTTCTCCAAAAACACCACTTACTCATTCCTGTCACAAACTCCTTGAAGTTGATGAGAGAATCCCTGTTCTCATCCAGGAGGCGGAAGAGCCGCCCTGCCAGCACAGGGGTATGTGCCCCACAGGCCCAGGGGGTGAGGCTGATGAACAGCTCCTTGAACTGCTCCATGTCTATGCGATACTGCTCCAGGTAGGGCAGGCTCTGGTCCCGGCGGGCAGCAGCCGCACGGTTATTCCCCCAGTAACAGCTCATCAGGTACTTGGCCTTTGGACAGAAAGGATTAACAGAGCAGATTATGCTGCACCACAGGAGTGGAGACTGTTACAGCTCAAGAATAGCACCGAGGGAGCAAAGAAGAGACATTTCAGGGAACACGTTATCTGCCTTGTTATTCCCAGTGTTACTTCACTACAAAATAATACGAAATGAAGGAAGAGACAGAGATTCCAGGAAAAACACAAAGAATAATTTAAAGTGAAAAATTCAAAATATGATTTCAGGTTTTAACAAAATGACATTCAGGCTTTATTGCAAAGGGAGCATGCCGGTTTTAGATCTAAGCCTCTCTTTCTGAGTCTACAGCAGAGCACAACTGAGTTTGGTAAATGACTTTGGTAAATGCACTTGGGTAATACCATTCCTTTAAAAATACATATGCTGACAAATAGAGGCAAAGCCCTTAAGTAATCTTGTCACAATTACAGATGAGGTCAATGGAAAACTTGAGAATAAAAATTGAGGTACAGTCAATCCTAGTTCCCCATTCTCAGTGCTACATGACATTCCTTTTCATTGGTTCCACAGTTTCTTTCTGAGGATTGTTCAACTACTGTGGATGTGGCTTGGCCACCTTTGGGGGAAAAAATTAAAAATAATTAATCAGATAGTAACAGGGCCAGTCCTACTGGCACCATGCGTAACAGAATGCCACATCAGTTTCTGATAGGTCACATTAAGAATTAAAGCAAAGTCATCGCCTCCCTTTCAACATACTTTGCTATTTGTGTCACAACATTCTTCCTCACTCTCAAGAAAGGCTTCTTACCTTGAACACTACATACAGCTCTTCTAGTTCTTCCATAGAGAAACCAATGTCACCAGACACAGCTCGGACCTGTAGTTACAGGCAAAACAGAGTGAACAATTTACTTCAAAAAGAAAAGTTAAATACAACTCAGTGAAAAATCTGTGTAACATAGAAGAGAAGAAAACAAGTGCAAGGAGATATGACACAGAATGGGAAGGAAAACATCACCATTCTAATACCCCTGGAAACCAATCAGGAAGGCAGTTTGCAGTCAAGCAGAAACTGCTGATGTTTTCAGTAGTTTACTGTGCTTATTTCCTGTTTGTGTAGACCTGACTGAGCAGACTGTGTTGCCCCTCCTCCTGTTTTTATCTTCAAAGGTTTGACTTGGGTGCATTAAAGAACAACACTGAAATAAACACCCTGACGAGATTCTCCACCTAGGACATGGGAGATAACAGCAATAAATATGGACACATCCCTTTGGCCATGAACCTTTCAGTAAAATTCCCTAATGAACTCTCTAAATGGCAGTAAAATAATTATCTGCTAGCAAGCTTTTCTCAAAGATTCCAGGCAAGCAGTAAAACAGACAGCACTAGGCAGGGGAGACTATGTCAAGGCCTACAGGTGTTTTTTCCTCTCTCTCCATGCCAAACATCTCATTCAATCATTCTTTCAGTCACTTAAAACTTGGTCTGCTACAGCACGAAGTTTCTTGATGCTCACAGCAAAACACTTTCCATAAATCTGCCATTTGGTAGCTCATTCATTCTGGGAGTCACATACCACACTCTTCTTGGCTGTATCCTCCAGAGACTGGATCACTTTCAGCCTTTGTTTGAAACGCATTTGTTCAATGTCATCTGCCTTCAGATTGCTAAATTTCTACAAGAAAGGAAGCAGATCAGGTCAACATCATCTCCTGAAGAGAGAACAACCAATCTTCAATTACGCATTCTTTAACAAGTGTAGTATCCCCTCAGAGATGACCTAATACCACCACTAGAAGCCTTTTACCAGCAGCAAGATGAGAAAAAACTTGAGCTCCATTCCCTATTCACTCCTGTCCTGCAAGAGAAATAATTCAGAGTTCATGAGAAATCCGACATCAGAGGTCTCTAGAGAAAAACTGAAAAAGGATCTGTCAGGACTGACAGAAATACAGGTCCTGTACTGTGGCAGAGATAAGAGAACAGACAGGTTGTCATTCCTTCCAGCCCTGTCTTTTTTTCCTCTAGGACGCCCATGAGATTCAGCCAGAAACACCATAGTCAAGAAGCTTTTCTATGGACTAGGTCACACAAGTAATATGAATTTGGTGACACTCTTTTATAAAAAGAAACCAAGAACAAACAGAGATGGCAGATTTGAAGAAGCAAACAAAACACCCAGGAAAATGACAGCTGCCTGAGTGTGAACAGCCAGAAGGGGATGGGGTGAAAAACAGGAGATAAAGAGGGAAATGATTCCACACTTAGCAGAGAATAGCAGAGAAGAACTGCCAAACACCAGTTCTTTCACCTGTGTTCTCTCCATCAGTCAAAAGCAAATTTCTTATGAGTTTGTGCTCAGTGTGAATAATGAGGAACACCTCTATCAGTGCAGAGGTATTTTAACAGCACTGGCACCTTTCTGGGGTCACCTTCCTATTACTATAATGTGGATCACAGAACAGGATTCCCATTCATGGGAACTGGGATGCTTCCATGTTTCTGCAGAGAGCTTCACAATTTTTACCCTGAATTTCCCCCCTTAACTCCCTAGCACTAACAATCCTCAAATAGAAATAACAATGGAGACTTTTTTGACAAAGCAGGAAGAAATCTCTAGTCTGTAACTTTTTCCTTATTTGCAGTCTTCATTTTAGTCCCTCTGGTGTTAGGCAGACTCTTCGTAATCTGCAATAGCCAACAGTGTCAGGTTCTACTCATACCAAGCAGGTGGAACAATGGCTTCAGCCTGCACTCCTTAAGCACCTCAAGCTATGAACATCGCTCAGAATTTGGCTGCGCAAAGTATAAAATGGGATGTTAGGCAAAAACCAAGCCAGAACTTTACCTCATATGAAGTTTTGATGAGTTCAAAGATGTCAATTTCAAGTGGGGGGTCATCTCCACTGGTCAGCAGTGCGTGCAAGTGGGGAATAGGGGGAGAGACACTCTGTCTGTTAACTACGTTGTCCAAATATCTGTGGACAAAAACGAGAACAGATGCAAGATTCCAGGATTAGTGTCCAGGAAAAGAAGTAATATCCCATATGCATTACTCCCAACTTCTTTGTATCATTAATCTAAACAAGAAGAAGAGTTTAGTTTTTCCCATCTAATCTGCAATGCTACCCTCAATGTAACCTGGAGTAAAATTGATTTTTATCCTATTTTGGGAGTATTTACTCTTTTTAAAAAGTGGGCTTCTAGTCATATGCTGAAGATCTTACTACACATAAAAGAGATTCCCATTTCAAACAAGCAAATCTTACATTTACTAGACTTGGGAGATATCTGCTTGATAATGTTTTATGTTTCTAGAAGGTGATTCCTGCCAGAATCTATTCTAACTAGTAAAGCAGAATTATTACGTAAATTTCAAATAAACAACCTTTAAGAGTTCAAATTCAAACTGAGATGCAGGAATGCATTATGCTGCAAAACAGCCTCAGAAGTATGGGATTCCTCCATAGCTGAGCCAACAATTAATTTCAGCTGTTGCAGAAAGCAATAGCAAGCCTCTCTGGAGCTCAAGTTTCATCTTAGAGTGTTAACTGTGACCTGCTATTAGGTAGAAAGAGATGATGACTAAAAGGCCACTGTAACTATTCTGTTATAAATAAGAACAGTGAATGGTACCTGCCCAAAATAGTCATGGCTTCACCTTCATCACAGCACTGTAATAACTTCTCCATGTTGGCATCAAGTATGGCCAATGACACCTGCAGGATAAACTTGATTCCCTCATAGAAAAAACAGTCAACAATGACCACGGCACTCTCAAAGGGCATCACACTGAGGAAGAGAGTGAGAAACCAGGAAAGGGATATGGTGGAGATCACTCCCAGGTCCTGCATCTTTTCTGACAGCTGTGGAAGATACTCTCGTGTTAGTTCTTCAAAGATGCCTTGGTCCACTAATGCACCTGAAACAGACAAACGAAACAATGGTAGAACTCAAAATGGTGGTGTCATGGTACCAAGCTAAGCAATTATTAAACAAAACAGTGTGAGATCACTGAATTTCATACAAGCCTCTGAACATCATAACTAAAATTAAGACATTAATTTTTTTCCCTGTTCTCAATAAAACCAATGAGACTATTCCTACATTGCAGAGCATACACACACAGAGCCTCTCAACACAGAACCTCTCATTAATTTGTGCATTTGCCCTGAATGAAGGGGCGGAGGATTACTGATGCTATGGTATTTACACCAAACTATACTCAATTATACAAACCAACTTTAAAAGCCCATGAAGTGGTGCTCTCACTAACCTTTCCTGAGAGGCTGTTCCAAAGATTTAACACATCATTCAGATGCCTCCAGACGGGGAAAACTAAAACGCAGTAATTTTCTGCTAGATATGCCTCCTTACTGCCAGTGATCCCTCCTGATACCAATTTTTAGTGACTTCATCTTCCCTGTTACTACAAGGTAGTACCTACTACCTTGAAGGCCTGTAGTGTCTCTTCCTATGTCTCCATCACACCCCTGCCACCTTAAAAGGAACAGAGTTGTGCTTCATTATCTTCAAAACGCATCACATTTAATTCATTCTGAACAACAAAATGCTCCTGGGAGATGCTGGTGCAACCGTAGCTGAAAATCCAGGCTGCAGCAGGAATCTGACAAGGACTCACCCACTACTCTTGTGTTGTAGTAATCTGGCAACATCCGCTCGCACAAAGCCACCAGGAGCCAGAAAGCCTCTTCCTCATTGCAGTACAGCAGCAGCACCGAGGTGACAATGTTCATGGCCTAGGAGCCAGCACAGCAAACAAAGAGGTGCAGGGGAAAAACAAGGAGGACTTCATGAAAGCTCTGCTACTACAGACCAGCTAAACTTAAAAGCATGAATACAGCAAACTGTCACTAAGAGTCATATCTATTTCCAGCTTCTACTGGTATCTGAGTCAATAGATGACCTTAAGCCAATTTTTCTTCCTGTTTTCAGTTCCTCTGTTCATGAGGCAGCAAATAATTTGATGATCTTGTGTCACGCACTTTCAGTAAACAACATGAACAAGAATAATTTTCAAAGTCTTCACAAAAATCTTTGTAAGAATTTGGTCATAACAGAACAACATTACAAGAACCTGTAACACCATAGCAATACACAAAATGAACCTGAATTTCCATCAAGTTGTTTCACAAATCAGCAAATGGCTTCATTTTCAATATACTGTCCGTGTGCAACATCACTTATTTGATTTAATTGCTCCTTTTAATGAAACCAGATGTTCTTGCTGAACTACGTAAAAGCTCTGGCAGGAAAACTATTAAAGACACTGACATTACATCTAACAGCAATGTGAAAAGTCTATTTAAATACTGTGTTCAAAGGATATTTAAGAGATGATGCAGCATAACTTCTTTCCTACTTTCTCACCACTACATAGACAGCATGAAGAAAAAACTTGAAACTGAACAAAAAACTGCAGAAAAAGTCCAAGTCAATCATGGCCACTGTGTAGGAGTAACAAGCCTAAGACTTCTTTCCTACCTGACAGTACCCAATTGTTGGATTTCTGAATGCATAAGCTGTTAAGACTCTCCGGAGGGCAGCAATTCCCAACTCATTTTGGAAGGCAGGATGTTCTGGCATAGAGCGGTGCAGATCTCTCTCAATTTCCTCTGTAGCGAGATTGTACCTTCCCATTGACTTTTCTACAAGATCTGTATAGTAACCAGGATGAGTCACCATCTCATTCCAAGCCCCTGAAATGACAAACAAACATTGCTTTACCTCTGGTGCTTGGAAATACAGATTCCCAGTTTCAGAGATGAGGGAGACAAGAAGCACTGCATGAACTCATGAACTACAAATAGATGTGAAAATATAGCAACAAATGCATCGTTAAATGTTAGAGTCTAGGTGCCAACACTGAAACAGAGACAAAAGACAAACAGCTAGTAGGATAATAAAGAAAGCCACCACAAAGTACTATTCAGATGGAATTAACTTGTCATAAATTTTTTCTGAAATGAGCTACGATTCTTACTTTTTCCTTTGAGATGTGAAGAAAGCTAATTCCTGCTGCCAAAATATGCAGCACAACATCCTACCTGAGAAAAGGAGCCACAGCTCTCCACGGAGATTCTCTGGGATTCCTTTCTGTACCAGCTCCCTCGTCTTGGCAGTGCGGTACATACACATCCCTCGCCCATATTCAAAGAAATGAATGTTCCAAGACTCTTCCTTCATCTTCTCCTTTGCCTTCAAAGGAACAAATATGGCTATTTTAGGGGAATATTTCATTTTTATGTTTGTAGGACAGGTGATTTCTGGATATACTCAGGCCTGCACTTCAGAAGAAAAAATATTGTGACATTTAAAGCCTCTCTTCCTTCTGCTAAAGCAAAGAATGTATATACTAATCTATCCTGTTCTTAATCAGTTATGACCTTGCTTAAAGTCAAGTTTTTAAAACTACACCTTGCAAATCTCCACATAAATGCAAGCAGAATCATGGATCATGATGAGTAACTAACAAGCAGAGATACCAGTTCCCTGCTTTCTTGCTCTGAAGAAAACTTGTTCTTCAAAGTCATGAACTCACATCCCAGAACACTGGTAACACTCATTTCTCAGCCTCTGGTCAAGTATCTCAGGTATGTCAGTACAAACAGAGTAAGCTGACAGTCAAGTTACCTCTATGCAGCACTAGCACTGTGACACACACAGCAGTGATACTGAGCAGGGATAAAATACATTTCCATTCTAGAGCAGGCCAGGAAATCAGCAACCTACTGCAAACTATTTAAAGTCAATTGTTTTACATAAAAATATTATTTACCCCTTTGGGTCCAGAGAGTTCCTCAGCATCCCTCCTGAAGAGTTTGAGCAGTCCCTGAGAGGCTGTTGGCACTTGCCCAGCACAGAAGCTGACAGGTTGATGGCTGAGAGCAGACGTGGGGCTGACGGCCAGGGGGCTGCTGGAAGGCAGCTCTGGAACCTCCTGGACAAGAGAACAGAAAATGTCTGAACTCAGGCTCCCTCCTCTGCTCATGGCCTAACAGAGACAGCACTGGCTGGTGACGTAAGGAGCACTGCTCTGAAAAGCTGATAAAAGTTCCTCCCAGCTATTTCCTTAGTACCTCGCTGCTGGGATCAGCCACATTCCACTTCCATTCCCTGTCGATGCTGCAGGGTTTCTTAGATGGTGTTCTCTGCAGGAAGTCAGAGATCCTCTGTACCAAGAAATCCCGGTCTTTCAGATTGGCGAAGAGGAAGGTCATTTTACTCTTAGTGCTGATGGACAGAGGGCTGGGCAAGACACTGGAACTATCTGCTTTCTCAACTATTGTCACCTAGAACACAAAAACAAGGGCCATTCAGATCTAGCATGTTCTCCATTATCCATAAAGCACAGCACAAAAGACAGAAGGACACAAAAGAGAAGAGAGGCCTGTAGTCTTAACATATAGCTAAGAAATCCCCACCTCCCTGAGAGGAATGATGAGATGACAGGCCTCCTCTGCCCTGCTGGCAAAACAGATGTAATTGTTGGAAACAAACATCTGGCCAGGAATATGCATCTTGTTGAATGGTGTCCACAAGGTACAATCTGTATGTCCATCCAGGCATTCATCCTTGGGCAACCGGAAAGTGGCACGGTAGCACTCATTTTTGGCTCGAGCATCCAGGTCTCTGGGGAAAAGTAAAGGGTAGTACCCTGAAGCTTTCTTACTCATTGGAAAAACCCACTCAAGCACTAATGTCAAATGTTCATTCCAATCACAACCTTCAGACTGTGCTGTGTATTCTTAGTATTCCTTTCTCTAACTGAGATGCCACCCCTCCTCTGACTCCACTTTCAGCCTTCAGACATGCCTCCCTGACAAGGTATGTCCTGCAATACAAGATAAAATATGCAAGTGCATCTGCAAAACTGAAATGTTACATCAGATCCTGAAACTGCAGAGAACAGTCCCCAGTGGGAGGATTTATTACAATACAAATCTGTTTCTTTTTATAAATCTTTAACTTCAGACAAAGGGGCTGGTGTAATTTTCTTCCTTCACCTTTTTTTTTACATATGAACTTCAGCGGTTTCTAAAAAGTCCTTCTGACAGTGCCTAGCCACGCATGAGAAACACAAGGGTGTGTGTGAGAATTCAGCTCCAATTTGGGATGGGGAAAAAGAGAGAACAAGCAGAGGGCTAATGACTGAAATAAGTGATGCAGCCCCCTAGAGTGAGAACACCCCAGCAGCACCTGGGAGCTACAAAATAACGCAGATTTATTTTTACAATCCCCTGTTATCTATCTTCTTTTCTCACTGCTGAGAACATATACATACCTTTTTAATGCAGAGATGTTCTTAAGAGGCCTCCTGGGCTTGGGGAGAGACTTGTCCTGTAGGAAGCTCTCGTTATCCAGTAGCTGCCGCATCGCAATGTTGGCCAACTGCTCCATCAGCTTGAAAGTCTCATTGATGTTGAGAAACATGGAAAAGTAGAGTTCACTGTCCCTTGTGCTTACTTTAATGCACTCAGGGAACAGCAGTGTAGCATTTTTTTCTAGCTGGGTTACATCCACCCACTGGATCACCAGTGTAACTGAGAAAAAGAATTAAAAAAATACTATTATTACAATTGAAGCAAAACAACAACCAAACAGAAATTAAGGTCAAGCAGCCTGTGAGCCCTCAGTGGAGCAGGATTTCCCCCCCCCCCATTATACATGGACAGCTCTTTTCTTCACAATTTTACTGGGTTCTCCAAAAATACTTGGAAATAACCTTTGGGATTAACTAGACTAGAAATAGTCCTTTTGGAACTGCTTTATCTCCCATCCAGTAAGTGCTTTCAACTACAGTTACTGAAGTTTTCATTCTTTCTTTCCAGCAAATTAGCTTTGGACTCAGGAGTTCAAGCTTTGTAAATACTAGGTCCTGGCAGGTGTTCCAGATAAAACTCATCAAGGTAAAAATACTGCTTGGTTCTCTAATCCAGTCAGTCTAAAATTTGTAAAAAGTAATCCAGTTTGAGTAAAACAGATGTACGACTTGAGAAATGTTTTAAAAAATGACTTGGGCATTCAGTCTAAACAGCACTGAATTGCCTGTGAGAGCAAGAACTGATTTATGTGCTGAGCCAGGCAGAGCTCAAGGATTCCTAAAAGGAAAAAAACCAGTCAGCTTAAAAATGAGTTCACACAAAAGATCAACTGCATCAAAAAGATCATGGGAAATGACAGAAACACAACTTGCAGGCTCATAACTCACCCTCTTTGCCCAGCAGGAAAGAGTAGAAACAGAGGTGGTTGACGGTGAGGTACAGCCAGCCCTGCCTGGGGACACGTCCCTTCCAATAGCTGCAGGAATAGTAATTGACCAACTTCTCCACCTCAGGCATCCCAAACTGCTTCCGCATCTTAAGTTCAGCCTCTTTGAATTTACCTGGATCCTCTTCACTTTGGGGCTGCTCATTCTTGTTCTCCTCAGCAATAATGCCCTGAAAGGACAAGGGAGGAGAGAGGAGAAATGGAAGTGAATGTGTCTGCCAACAGAAATAATGTACAAAGCAAAGGGTCACAGCAGTAATCCAGAAGGCACAAAGGAACAGGACACAGCACTTATCAGTCCTCCTGTCATGTCAGAAACGGCAAAGACATGCAGAAAGGGCAGTCAGATACTGTGGGAGTCTGGGATCCACTCCTGAACACATGCCACAAGCACTCATGTTTAATGTTTGACTGAGTTCCTCATGGCTGGCTTGGAACACTTGGAACACCCTGCAGGAGAACTGAAGTCTCTTTTCACTTGCACACATGCTTCTTCAACAGGAAGAAGATCATCTGCTAGGAAGGGCAAAACTCTGCAATCTGTCAGATCTTGACTGGCCAGAAGGAAAAACAAATGACCACAATCTCTCTCATGCACAGACACACAGAAGATAGAAAGAATCTGACAGGAGAGCTGAAACAGATGCAACTTCTGCAGTTCAATAAAGAACTGTAGTTATAAGTTTCTGCTTTGGAGGATTTGTGGGCTGGGAATCTGAAGTGTGTTAACTGCACAACCAGCAGACACCAGAATCCAAAGTCAGTGGAAGTAGAATTCTCTCTCCTCCATCTGTTGCTAGATGAACTCTTGTTAAACATTCTCCCTGCATCAAAGGCATAATTGGCATGGATTTTAAAGAGGTATTATATTTTGATTAGTAGGAACATCCTAAGCAGGCCGTTCCTTGAGATCTACTGCTCATAACCCTTTCCTTTCAAATATATTTGTTCAGTGTTCTGACTGTGATCTGATGTTGACAATGCTGTATGCATTCCATGACATTTCATACCTATGTACGACTGAAAAGGGTAAAAAATTCTTATAACCATCTCCCCATCCTTTCTCAGGACCTGGAAGTTCTTCAGGGAAACATGTCACTTACATGTATCTTGCCCTTGACAAAGGTGGTGATGTCTTCTTCATTGTCAAAGATGGACAGAGTCTGCAGTAAGTTATTCTCCAGCCATTCCCAATGCTTTGTGATCTCTTTACGAGATGATCCTAGTTGAAGGGGAGGAAGATGATGGCAAGAGCAAAGAAAAAAAAATTAGAACAACGCCTTTTTTCCTCCAAGTTCACAGGAAACTAATCATTACTGAACAGTGATTAGGATTAATCACACACACCAACTGTGTACATGTCAAGGATATTTTAGGTATACCAGCATTATGTTTCTAATAAAATGTCCCCACCGTCACCAAGGATAATCAGCACACAACCAACAGATCAGCCTGTTTGCCAATGCACACCAAACACAGCCTTTTTCCCAGACAAAAAGTATTCCTATGTTTCCATCAAGAATCATTCTTTTGATTTCTGGCATTCTAAAACAAAGATAATGAACGACCAGAAGAACCTTAAAATTTCAGAACAACTGGACTTTTTACACCTACAAAGAGGTTCCATTTCCCAGGAGCAATGGTCAGCAGGGAGCCTACAACAAAATATTTATGTCAAAAAGTTCTCTGCTTTCTTAAGTAAAAAATTCTCAGCAAACTTTCTATCCAATGGTTAGTTGTCTTTAACCACACACCTACAACAGTTCACAAAGGATAAGCTCCATTCTGTAACCAATTTAAATAACTTTTCTTTAGAAAGTTGCCTTAATTTCCATTAATTATTTCAAGTATTTGTCTTTTTTTCCTCTCTGTTGATACCTATCACAATACTGTAGACAGAAAAAAAAAAAGCAGAAGAGATAAAAAAAATTCAGTTTTTTTAACACAATAAGAAACATTGTTAAAAGCAGATGAAAAGAAATATTTTTAAATGCAAGTCATAGACATTTTTGTTTCTCTTTGCCATATTTCAGTAAATTTACCTTCTAGTTTCATACTTATGCAGTGGGATACATAAAAATATCATGCCTGTCACTACTCAGTTTCTCTATGAGTACATTTTACCACTGTGTGGTTAATGACGGAAAAGAAGAAAAACAAATGACACAAACAGTTGCCTGGGAGGCAGCTTCAGTCATGAAATCATCTTCACATATTTGTAGCTGGACACCAAACCATAAAAACCCAATGCTAGCTAATCTGAGAATAAAACTAGAAGCAAATAAGCTGTCCTGTCTGAAAGAACTGCAGGGATACGAATTTGGGTTTGTGTGTACAGCCCAACGTGCACGACAACAAAAGTTTTTTCTGTTGCCTCTGCATATAAATTTACTTGACATCTACCACAGCATCTGACAATGTTTCTAAAGCATAAATGATTTTGAGTAATACAAAATAGTTTATTTTAAGGGCACAAAATTACCAATTATAGGATGCTGTGATTGTGAAAAAAACCCACAGGTTCAGCAACAACAGCAGTGGAATAAAGTCTGTGTCCTGTTTTGTTTCATGAGCTGCCAACTCTTACCAAGTGACAGCAGACAAATTGCTAAAATAAGCCTGGCCTCAATAACTGACATCTTTGTAAGAACAACATTAGAATGACATACATGAAGGAGTAAAAGTTTACAATTCCTACAAGGAGGGTTATAAAAACAAAGTGCTGAAGAGCTGAAGCTGCATGTGTGGCCAGATTGCTGCCCACTAGTATTTACACACAGTGAATTGTAAATAAAATATTTCCATTTTTCAACTAGAGAGCAGTATACATTTTATAACTTTAAAGGAATACCAGTACTCTTACTTTGACAGCAGAATGAGAACCAGATATGATAAAAAAATACTTTGGATGAAGATAACATATTTACTCCAGTAGAATAATTTATCAAACTCCATTTGGGTGTTACCCAGCCTCACTTTTACATGCTGCATTGCTTAGAAGTAACTGAGATACAGTGGGTATCAACTAAAACACTCCTGAAATTGAACAAAATAACTTACTGAGTGTCAAGATACCATAAAATTACAGATCTGCACTAAATATTCTCCTTTTTTCTGTGCAGCTCCTGACCTGCCATTTTGTTTACTGTCTTTCTTAATTCTCTGCCTCCACCCTCCTCAAAAGGGAACCTGAGTTTCTGTGAAACACAGCAACAGCTAAAGCTCTCCTCTGCAGAATTTAAGTAGCTCTGCAAGGGAGAATATTGTGTTGGTTGCCTGGGGAGAAGGTGGGAACAGGAAAAACAAGACATCAGCCTCTGTGGGCTTAGCAAATTATTCCTTCATGATCAGATTTTATGTCTCCACCACAAAGTGAGAAGTGAAGATTCTTATTATAAACGAAGTTGGTCTAACAAATATGTCTGGAGATATTTCCTCTTTAGCAAGTATTAGGACCTAAAGCTTTAATCAAAGTTCACCAACAGGCATCAGACGGTTGCATTATGATATTCTAAAACAGCAGTTACATTTCCCAAGTAAAAGAGGCCAAGGATCCTTGATGTTAAAAAAAATACTATTCTAATACATTTTACAGATCTATATACACATCTATTCCAGGCCAGAAATAACAGAAAAAACATTAACTGGACCAAGACAGTAAAGAGGTTCCCCAAAGAACCTCTGGTACCTTGAACAATGTTACATGTTCCCACCTTGTGCCATGCTCCTGGTAAGTAGGAGCACAACATTCATCATCCCACCAAAACCAGCACATTTACTCCCTGCACAATCTCACTACAACCTTGCAAACACAAGGTACATCTTGGAAGAAAGAAAATTCCTAACATCTGCAGAAACAGAACCTTTTGCAGAGCTTCAAGTTCCTCAATTACAGTTTAAACAACACTGACTTTTGTCATTTCTGGAATCTTCCACTACATCATCGGAAGCTCTCGCAAGTTTCCTGAGCAGTCACAGGATACTCCTATGTGGGATAACTGGTCATCTGAACCATGAGAATAACTCAAATCTAGTCCCCAACAAGAGTCACATACCACAGGCTACTGCCCAGTACACTTGAGAGTCCTGAGTCTGGTGCAGAATCCGGTATGGGGCAACTCTGGCACTGGAATCCAATACCACGTCTAGTGTTCCCACAAGGAGACCTAGGAAGCACAGAGAGAGAAATTACAGCAATGTAATACCAAAATAAAGAACTGGGTTAAGCAAAAGCACGGGATCATCACTGCAGATGCTGATATTCAGAGTCTGTGAACAGCTGTGATGGAAGTGCTGTGGCACTCGATTGAGAACATGAAGATACTGCAGGTAAATTACCTAAAAACCAACTGCAGCCTGTCCTACTGGCAATGGACAAAGTTTAGATGGCAATTAAGTGCTTATGAAGCCTCATTATAATCCTCAGGCTTCCTAGGAGAGTTTTCTGATAGAAGTGAAACTTATTTTCCTCTGCGGGGTTTCTGTTGCTAATAGTGATTTTTAAGCCTACCAAGCTAAAAGACACAAGAGTTTTCAATACTGTATCTTTCAGCATCACCAATGCCAACAGCAGATAACTTGTCCAAATGGAATCAAGTAGATCTAGAAAAACTGGTGCTCACAGGTTTCAGGGTTGTTTCCAGAAGTACTTTGATTAAACAAAGATGTCAGCAACTCAAAATTTGGCAATACAGAAGCAAAAAAAAATTGTATATATGTTAAAGAAGAAAGGAGACACTTCCCAGAGTAAATGCTGATGGACCAGACTTTGCAAAGCAAATCCATTTACTTCAATTAAGTATTTATTTCAATTAGATAAAACAAATATCTAAGATGATACTTTGCTGTGTTATTCTAGACAATGCACTATGAGCATCTTTAACGCAAATTAATTTTGCAACACACTCAAGGTTAAAAGTTCTCTAGTATTAGAACTTGGAGAGGGAGCACGGTTGCTCCTTGGGCTCTTTCTTTGTGGGGGGTCTGGTCTCAACTCCCAGCTCTCATGGTTCGGGTAAGCCTGTGCCAACCGTACTCATCCCTATCTGATTCTTTATCAAGAAACATGCCACTTCCGCTGCCTTATCTCTCTTGGCTATCTATGTAGCAATTAGCAAATTAAGAATATACCACTGAGTGTCCTTCCACTGAAACATTATCCACAGCAAGCCCATGTGACAAACCTAAACCAAACAACTATGTATCCAGCACAGCAGGATCTATTTGGGCTCTGGGTTTCTTGTGTAGTTTTAGGCAGGATAAGGATTAAAAGTTAATTTTGAATCCTTCCTATGACAATACTGAACGTGTCAAATATTGACACACAGACCGGTAATGAGATGTTTAAAGAACTTGAGCCTGACAGCAACTTAAACACTCTTCCAGCTCAGCTGAACATCCCACTCTAACTCTGAGATGTCACTGTGCACCTGAACAGTTCCTTAAGGACACGTGGCTTTTAACCTCCAGGAGCTCTGAAGAAGACTCTCACTGAGCCACACTAGCTCAAAAAATAAACACAGCTCAAAGCTTCAACCCATTGGGAACACATCAGTTTAAATGTTCCGAGAATAGCACCAGGCATCATTTCTTCGTGGAAAAAAATGGAAAATTGTAGAATACAAGTACAGGCCTATATGCAAAACTGCACAAGTTATGTGATATCAAACAGAGCAGTTCAAAATAATTTTGAGCACTGTGAAAAGATGAATTATGCTGAGGATGTTTATCAGATGCGCCATTTCTGTAATTTGTCTAACAGGGCTAATACATGACACTGGCTGGGTGTAATTCACAGAAGTAAAATGCATATTTTTGTAATTCACATAATTGAAAGCATTCTGCACATAAATGGGGTCTTTAAAAGTGAGGGGATTTGTTGTTGTTGTTAACATTGTGCTTTGGTGACAGTCATGTTATTTTAGCAGTTTATGTCACAAACACGGTTGTCCCCCCCACACAGGGGTATCCACTGGGCTGGACCCACACAGCTTCACCCCCGGCCCATGCACAGCACAACTTCCATACTGCTACTAAATATAAACCACGTCTTATTGTCATCCTCTACATCTTGAAGAAGCACATACACACACAAAATATGCAAATAAACCACCTTAATAATTCAAGGCAACGCGAGCAGGGCTGAGAAGCCATTTTTGACAGGGGAAGAAGACGGTCCCAGGCACCCCGTCAGTTACGCGAGCTCCCCGGCAGCAGCTCCCCGGGCCTGACCGCTGACAGCCCCGGCTCAGCCCCGGCCGGGGGCGGACACAGGCCCCGGGCGGACACAGCGGCCGAGGGGCTCCGGGGTCACACACAGCGAGGAGACGGGCGGAACGCGCCTCTCTCCCCCCGCCGGGCCCTCCCAGCCCCCGCCCCGCGCTCACGGACCCCGGGCCGGGCCGGAGCCTCCCCGCGGCCCCGCCGCGCCTCACCCGTGAGGCCGCCCCCTTTGCCGTGTCCCCGCCGGCGCTGGAGCAGGAAGAAGGGGTTGGCGCGCTCGGTGACCCACAGCGCGCCGGCCAGCAGCACCTCCTCGGGGCCCAGCCACATCGCGGCGGGGCTGCGGAGCGGCGCGGAGCAGAGCGGCCCGCGGGGCTGGGCTGGGCCGGCCCGGCCGGGGCGGGAGCGGCGCGGGGGGAGCGGCCGGGCCGGGTCACGGGGCCCTCACCGCGCCCGCCGCCACGGCGCCCTCTGGCGGCCCGGCCCCCTCACTGCCTCCGCAGCGCCGAGGTCGCGGGTTCGAGCCCCGTGCCCGGACGGCGCCCGGTGCCACCTCCCTGTACTGTCCTCGGTGGGCAGTCGGGGGTCACCTCCGCGCTCTGCAAAGCTCCTCTCCCTTTGGGCGGCACATTGTGGCTGCATTGAAAAGACCTGAATTGAACGGCCTGAAGTTGTGTCGGGGAGGGGCGAGGGGGGTGTTAAGTTGGATATTAGAAAAATACCCACCCCAGAGGGTGGTCGGGCACTGGAACAGCAGGGACATGTCCAGCTCTCCTGCCCAGGCTGGCGATGCTTCAATGTCCCCTCTGGGAAGATGGGAATTAATGTGCTCTTTTTGCTCCGAAGAACATGCACTTCCAGCATCTCAGCCTCGTGAGCCCAGCGTGGGGGTCCTGGCATCCCCCTCCTGGCAACTGGTTGATTTTGGTCCTCACTTTGCAGCTCCGGAGCCCTCTCAAAGCTTGTGGCCCAGTCCGAGGATGACCTTTGCAGCACACAGGACAGCGGGAGGTGCAGTTCCCTCTCCTCCCTTGGCTGCAGAGCAGCCTCCCAATAATTTAGTGAAATGCTATTCTTGTTTCGATAACCATTAGAGAGCCTCCAGGCAAACTCTGAAAGTGTTACACCAGCAGAAAACATTGACATCTCCCATCTCTGTGCTTATTGCCCAGCTCCCAGGAAGGCGGGAATGCAGCAGTTTTTTTAGGCCAGAAATCCTTTAACCCTGGATGATCTATCTTCTTTGTTAGTGCAGTGCCCTAATCCCAGCCAGAGCCTTTGTACACTACTGTAATATAAATATTTATCAGCTGGCTCAGCCTTCAGGGCTTTGCCTTCTCCTCAATGGCACAGCTGTTTTTGGGGATCAGCGTGGTGGTTTCTGAAGGCTGGGTGTCCTGTAGGAAGGGTTTGAGCACTGGGAGAAGATGCTGAAGAATCCTATGTGCCATCTTTAAGGTGGCAAAAGCTGTGGGAAAGTGGATTAGTGTCTCCAGCATACTCATAAGCCACTTTGAACCATGTGGCCCTTAATGGCCTGGGATTTCTAGGCATTAGTACAGCAAGATAATAAAGTATTTACATCAGAGTGGGAAAAATCCTCTCTGAAAACACATCTTTAGACAATGTTGTTCCACACTGTCCTCTAAGACAGCTCTACAAGAAATGCTGGAGGGACTGGAGTCACTGGGTGATGCTTTCATCCTCCCATATTTTCAGACACCAGACTCACAAGCTGTGTATTTTTAAATTGCTTTTTATTGAAATGTAGTACATTAGCAAACCCTAACTAGTCGGTATACACTATGAACATTTCGGCATATACCACGTAAATACAATACAGTGTTATACTTACATCAAAACATGTCAACAAGTTCTGCTGCTGGCAAGCCACACTTCCACAGGGGCTGGAAAGCTCTGGCTGTCAGGAGGGCACCGCGTGTGCCCATGTCCCCACAGTGCCCCCAGACCCCTGGCAGCTGCTGGCGTGTTTAGGTTACGTGGCCACACCGGTGTGACCCACCTGGCACCAAGCCAGTTCAGACTTTCCATTCTACCCGCACGCAAATTGGGGTTTTTGTTGTTGTTTGCTGCAGTCTCCTGTGCCCAAAGGCCGGGGTGTCCCCTCTCTGCCGGGATAAAACGATCCTGTTTTGGTGGATTCAGTGCATAGTTAGCCATGGCCTTGAGTAGGTGATCCTGGACAGGCACGGTCATACAGAGCAGCTTTTAGTATTTAACATCTACTTGCAAACTGCAGCAGGGCTGATGAGACAAGCAGAAGAGCGATGCTATCACTCATTTTGCTCCGAAAGGTTATTCCCCATTATAGGAGTGGGCTGACAGACCTTACCAGTGCTGGGAGTTAAGCCTAGACACAGAGGGTGGGAAAAGTCTGCCTGCTGATGTCGTGGCACAGGGAAGGTCTCTCGTTCATGTAGCACCTTCCAGCACAAGCAGAAAGGGACAGGCTGGGGCACTGCCTTGCTGGGACCTCACAAACCTGCACCACGAGCTTTGCTTTAACAGCCCCACTCTATTAAACATTCCTGGCTTAACAGCAGCAAAGAACAAGTTTACTTTCAAGCCCAGACTTTCCTGTGCTGGAGCATGGGAGGGTTGCTGAGCTGTTTTCTGTATGATCCTCTCTCCCAGTGCAGCCCAGGTCTGTGGGAAGGTTGCAGGCAGCTATAGCTCTTACTGCCCGAGACAGTCTGAGGGTGTTACAGACACAGGCACGGGGGATCCACAGCAAATCTGATGATCCATGCCTTAACACAGCCCAGCAGAGCTGCTCTGATGGGAATTAATGGCTCTTATCCCCCAGAGGGGTTTGGGCAGCTGAAGATCAAGTCAGAGCCAGGCAAGGGCCAGCCCCCAAGTATATGGGAAGCAGAAAAAAAAAAAGGCAAATGGCACATAAATGCACACAGCTGAGCTCAGGGAAAAGAATAAAAGCTCCTGGTTCCTGAGAAGCTTGTGCATACAAGTGGAGAAAGGAATAGCCCAGCAGGAGTGAGGGAGCCTTCACATACATGCCCAACTGATTTCTAGACTGCAAACCCCCAGTCCTAGCTGTATGACACTAACTGATGTTACACCTCAGCCTTGCATTGAAATCACTCTAAGTAGCTTCAACTTTCAATAAAACACTATGTAGTTCTTACTTCGTAGGAATATTAATACTTAATTATTAACTCCTTAGGAAAGGGACTATTTTTGGGCAAAACTTTATACCACAGGGCCCCAAAGCCCAGAGACCCTGGACATTATTGCCATAAGAAAGAAAAAATATTCAGATGTTATTGCACAACCTACACATCCATTTCTCTTCATGTGGGCATCACCACGAGGCTAACGGGCAGAAAAGCAAAAGGATGCTCCATTCAGGGATCCAGAGAATGAGCATCCCACAACAACAGCCCACATCCCACACACCCTGCTGTGGCTGAGCACAGCCCACCAGGAACCTCTGTGCTCCCACAGACAGTGACTCTGGTTTGGAGGGATGCTGGCATGGTGATGGCACAGTGAAGCGATGGCACAGTGATGGAGAAGATGCTGGAAAACAGGTGGACAGCAATGTCTGCACAACAGGGACCTTCACCCTGCTCTCCAGAGGAGGAGGAAGCCAGTAGTAATTGATGGAGTGGAAAGGTAGAGATTAATTGGGAGAATTAAGAGTGTCTGGGAATGTTGCAGGCTTTTAAAAAGACTAGGTTAATGAAAGGATCAATTAACTGACAGATAACAAGGTGTCAATTGGTAGTGCTTTGCAAAGGCCCTGTGAGCAGATTTCATCCCCCCAAAGCACCTCGAAAGCACCAGGTAAACCTGACATGCCCTTGTGAAGTTGGATTTTTTGGTCAACATCTCAGGACATCAGCTGGCTGGGGCTTAGAGAGCATCATGGCCCTGCATCAGAAGAAAAATCCCATCTGGAGCCCTGCTCTTGTCACTGCATCCCACAAGGAAGGGGTACGGAGTACCGCTTTTTCTCTTAATTATTTCAAAGACAAGGGAAAAAAGCAGAAATGAGCACCAACACAATGAAGTACTGTCTACTTCTCCCCTGATTTCCCCCCAATCGGTTTAGTTGGAGTATCTTTCCCTCTCTCACTCCCTCCCCTGCTCACTAGTTTCCACCAAGTGTGCCAGAGCTGAGGCTGCCCTGCGGTGCAGCAAGTCTAGCAGGAAAAGGAAAAAGTGAAGATATCTTTAAATATAACAACACATATGCAAGCTGTCATGGCACATCACACACTCTTCTGCACCAGTCAGGCTGGAAAATTAGGTCAAGTATGGCTGGGTAACACAGGGTGAAAAAGGAGCAAAAGCTTTACTTGGGAAATTGAAGGTGTTTCCTGAGGTCTCTGCCCTGAGCTCTCCTGTCCTTCTCTCCCCACCCTGCAGGGCTGGCAGCAGCCCCATGGCTCTTGCCTTTGCCCCACTGTGCCTTGGCTTGTGAGCTGCTGTGCTACTTCTTATGCTGTAAAAAACAAACGACTACTAGCTAAGCAAAATAACAAATATTTTTAATAATTAAGTCAACCCACTCGCCAGTAATCAGGCTGCAGAGCTGCCTGAACTTCAGCTCAACCCTGGTGCCCTCATCTTTCAGCTCATGACCTGACTGTACCTCGAACCTAAACTGGACGGAACAAGTCCTGGAGCCTCAGTGTGACCCATGTTTCCTGCAAAATCCCCTCTGCTAGTAAAAAGCTCTTGGCTCTCCAGAGCCTTTGCACTATTTTACATGAATGTGTTTAAAGAAAACAGATGTGTAAAAGTCTCATAACATAGTCCTAGACATGTTTATTAAACTATTTGTGGTCTTTCTTTGGCTAATGTAGGATACCTGGCTATTCCTATAGCATCCTCAGGTGCCAGGGCAAGCATCCTAGAGCAAAGGGACAATGCAGATTCCAACACATGAGCTCACTGGATGGAGCAGTTGTGAGGGTCATTAGGTAAATTTTAACATGCTTCAAATTTAATATTTAATGTGGTGTATTATAGGTAAAAAGCACATTTACAGTCTGGTTTTTTACTGGCAATTATCCTCTAAGAACACAAGCAAATCTTGATTTTACAAATGTCTTATGGGAACATGCAAAACTTTCATAGAAGAGGAAGCCGAGAAAGGGAAAGCGAAGTGTTGGGGTTTAAATAGTTTAGGAAAACACTTGGAGATAAAAGCTTTTTTTATATGTAGAAGTCATAAACTGAATGTTTTCCTGTTAAAAAGCACTTTTTTTAAACCTTAAAAATTATTTTCCAAGTTACTGGCACTTACAGTCCTTGGTAGGTTGCCATATATTTTACTTCTGTGAAATGACTCAACCACACACAGCACCACTGCAGCAGAACAAGAACAACGATGCTCATCAAGCTTTTTTTATATACTGATTAATATTAAAAGGAAAACCTCAAACCTGCCAGCACAGCCCAGAAAAAATCACCCATGTTGCTGAGGTGCCTCTTCCCCATCCTAAACATGACTAACTGGGGGAAGGCCTGCTCCAGCACGTCCTGGCACGCACATAGGGACCAATTGCTTGAACAAGCTTTTAATTTTTCCGTTGCAAGATTTCCCAAATCCAGGATGTCAATTACAAATGTCAGCTGCCCTGTCCAAGATGCTACAGCACAAATCCATTTTTACATCACTATGCCAGACTCTGATCTACACTGAGGCAAACCTGCCCTCCCCCTGCTTAAAACCAAGATGTTCGGTTAGAAATAAGATTTAGCAAAATACAAATTGCATTATTTATTATATTGTCTCTGAGGGCTTTGTGCTTTCTAGTTTTGAAATTTAATTTCTATGTCTGTTCTAGCTTTTCTGTATGTTCTGGCACACAGCTCGTGCAAACCGGCTCAGTTGGAGCTGAGAAATCATCAGTTTTGGTTTTGTGCTGAAACTGTGCCCCAGTGACATTCCCGGTAGCCTTAGGGGAAATCTTAGGGGAAATCCCTGTGTCGGGATGGGGCAGCCCCTACAGGAAGGATTTGCCTGGAGCACCAGCACCCTACGCAGTGCTACAAGAGCCTGTCCTACCCAAAACCCCACCGAAGCAGCTCTGTGCTGGTCAGAGACACCAAGACATGTTTGCATTTAACCAGGAACACCCAGGTATCTGGGTTTATCGTAACCTGCCTGCTCTCAGGCAGATAAAAACAAGCCCCATAACATCCTTGAGAGACGGTGGTTTTCCTCTCGGGCGTTTGCGTTCCCAAGGCGCCGCTCCCACGTGTCCCCGCTGTGATCTCGCAGATGCAATTACGAAAACAGGGGCTGCTCAACCAGCGCTTCTGCCGGCCCCGAGTCCCCTCCGGCTGCAGCTCAGCCAGGCCGGGATGCAGAGCTGGGCACGGGCTCGCCGGCCGTGCCCGGAGCTGTCGCCGCCTGCCTCACACACCCGCCAGCAGAGCAGGGATGCTGACCACGACCCGCTGCTCCCCCAGCCACTGTGGCACTGCCTGTGACCTTCACTTCTGCTTTGTAGGAGAAAGTGGGTGTCAAAACTGTGCTCTTTAAAAAAGCTTGGGGCTTCAGAGCATTTCCAGAGTGAGCTGAATGGCAATAAAAGTGCATTCGGTAAATATCAATGTGGGTATTATGAGAAAAACCTCCCTACACTTCACGCCACCCACTCTGGAATTATCAGATTAAATAAAGCTGATGCACAGCAACAAAAGTCAAAGCACGCTCAGCAAAGAGGCTCATTTCCTCATTTTACAGAGCTGGGTTTTTCTTTTTCTCTTGAACATCCATGTTAAAGACACAGCTGAACCACACTTCAGAAAAGGATATATGTTAAGCAGACTGCTATACAATTAAAAATATTATAAAGGAGGGGAAATTCCCCTGCTTGTAGCAAAAGCAGGTGAAATTAAAGCATGGCAGGATGAGTCTTACCTTTCTTTTTGGCTTAACTGATTTCTCAAGATTCCTATACAGAGGGTGAAACTGTGTTTCACATTACAAGGACACAAATGAGTTTCTACACCTACAGTAACTAAGACTGCAATGGAGAAAAACCCAAACATTCATTAACAGCTATGCATTGTCTGGTAGGAAAAGGTGGAGCAGAAGCGCTTGCTCCTCCACGTCGGCTCATTTGAGGAACGCTCTGGATGACTTAGCTCCAGAGGTTCCTCTCTCGCTCTCCATTTCTGCATTGTTCTCTCAGAAGCTTGCAAACAATACCCATTTCCCCACCGCTTTTGTCACATGCCAGTAAAAATTGATTTTTCCTGCAGTGTGTCAAAGCAGTAGCTGCTTTCCTTTCTTCTCCTGCTTTTTGCATTCCCATTATTGATGTCAGTGGGAAAGGGCACAGCTCAGAGAACGTATTTGTTAAGTAACTGTTGCAGATCTCAACAGGAGAGTGGGATAAGAAGCATACTTCTTTTCTTCTCTGTGTAATGCCAACATGCTGGCTTTTAAAAAACCTCAGTGAAAAATTTGGTGGATTTTTTTACCCCCCACCCCCCCAAAAAAAAGTTACGTGAGAAAGAAAGCTGATTCGATTCCTGCATATTTCAAAAAGTCTAATGGTTTTCAGGTAGATCAAGTGCTGGTTCTGTGAACGTCCTCTCTACAGAAAGAGACTCACTTGACTTCAGCACACAGAAGGACCAAAAGTATATTCTGTGTATACCATTCTTCTCCTGCTTCAATCAAATGGGAGAAAAAACCCAAGCATCAAGTTCCTGGAAATCTTTCTGCAAAGGCAGGTCCTCTCTGCATCTTGAACGTCAGACTGGCTCGCCACTGTCCGGGGTTAAGGGAGTTGTAGGAAACTCAATGCACTTATAAAGGTCCCTCTCAGAAGGGGCTATTTCACAGTAGGGTTATGGATTGACCGAGATATACGAGTGCTTTTACCAGTCACTGGCCATCTCCTCTACAACCAGTTCCCTTTCTGACATTGCCCAACCATCTGGACAATTAAAACATTGGAATCAGCAGACGCCTGTGTAAGAGACGCATTTGCAGTTCAGCATAAACTCTTAGGGTCACCGTAAAACCTCTCCTGCATCGCCGCGGCTGGGCCGACACAGCTCCCCATGCTGTTACTCAGCAATTTCCATCAGACAACCTTGCTTGCACACAACTCTTTGTCAGCTCAGAGATGCCACCCTCAGAATCCACCACAGCTGGTCTTCGTCTGTGCAATCGAGAAGGCGGGTTCGTGTTCTGGAAAAAGCAGCTCTTCTTCAGACAAAGGAGATCCATGGAAAGAGTACACAACAATAGGAATGAGAAATGAAAAAAACGGAAAAAGGGCCAGGAAGGAGCATGGATTCCTTTCAGGTTTTGTTCTCATCGTACATGTCCAAGGCAGGCTCGATGGTTGAGAACTCGCTCTCGTAGACCAGGCTTCGAGGGGACAGAGAGTTACGATGGAAGAAGTGACTGCCTGCAAGAGGTAGAACAAAACCACATTAGCAACACACATGAACAATGGAAGAACTGAGTAAAGCATCCTCATATCTGTCTGCTGGATGCAAACACAGTACACGTGGAAAAAACAGCCACCCTTTAGCATGAACCAGTAACAACCATATGAAACATTTTACCTCTGTTCGTGTGCTCCCCTGCCAATTTAAAGCAACTGCTTTCCATATGCATGAACAGTCCCACCTTAAATGGCTCTTTCAGATAAAACAGGTCAAGTCTGAGCAAGGCTGGGGCAGGCCAGAGATTCACACTCGGTGCTGGCTGTTGATTTACAGTCTTGTAAAGCAGGGATGTGCTTCCTCAGAAGACCCAGAAACCTCTGGTCAGCACCCAAGCGCTGTGCCCTGCACCAGCACAAAGTGCTTCAGCTCCAGGTCAAAAGGAATGAGCAGGCAGAGTGAGGGCCTCCCCGAGGATCACCCCACCGATGCTGCTGGAAGCCCAGCCTCCTCCAGAGCTCAGCAAACTCCATCCACGAGTCACCTTCTAGAAACAGCCACCTACAGATTTCCTTATGCATAACCAAAGGGGACCCAACTCTCTTTTCCAATGCTGGCAATACCCAAAACAAGCACAACAGGGCTGTTGATGAAGTGGGGAGTGGAAGTTAATTTTTTTCCCTTGGTGGTCTGGCATTCCCATGGTTCTCTGAATCCACATACGTGTTTTTGCAAGGAGCCCAGCCCTCCTGCTGTACAAACGATTCTCTCTGAAAGCATCTATCATCAGATCAGGCCCTTGGCCAAAACGCTTCATTACCTGGTTTCTCAATCCCAGGGGGGATTAGCTGAGAGCAAGGCTGCTTAGATTACAATATACCAGGCAGCTACATTGAGCCAAACTGGAGGCAACTGAAAAGCTTTCAAGTTCATCAAGAAGGCATTCAACAAACTAAGGTGCCTCCAGTTTCGGGCATCAGCGAAGCAAGATGCTTAGGGAATTGTAGTTTTAGCCCTGGCAAATTTTAGCTGCTTAAATCCCCCTTTCTTTGCCAAATTTTGAGCCCAGCTCATTCTGAAACAAAGACCTTACAGAAGACATAAGAAAAGAAGAATTCAGCTGCTACTGTCCAAAATGCCTTTTCTCCTTCCCCACTCACCCAAAAGACACAGACTTTGTGTGCCCAGGTAAAATCCTTGCTAAGAACAGCAGGAAACTGGAGCTGGGCAATGGATCTGCTGCTCTTTTACAAGCAAAAGTCAGTGCACACACTCACCCCACCATTTGCAGTGAGAATGGGAAGTTCTCATAAGCAAATGAATTTTTGATCTCATAGTTAACTGAAACAAGAGTGGAATTAGCAGTTACATTGCACAGGAGTGAACTGTTCACTCTGCCAGGAGCATATATCCAGGTACTTGGAACAAGTGGGCTGTCTTGGAATATACTTCACAGAAGCAGTCAGTGGGGAATGATAAATGCCCATTTTCTGGATCTGAATCGTCCCCCAAACTTACAGGTTTTTAAAACTGGGCAATGCTTAAAATAAAAGCAAATAAATAAATAAATAAATGAAGGTCGAGTGTTTGAGAAAACATAAAGCTGGAACTTTATGGATTCCAGATGATCACGGTCTGTCTCCCAAGAGCTGGCCTCGATGACCTTAGAGGTCTTTTCCAACCTTAATGATTCTATGATTCAACCAAAAAACCCCCCTGAAGCTGCTTTGAAATTATACCAGATAAAACTGATTTCAAACCTGTATTATGAGTCAGGATCATCTGCTTTTTGATGAGCGAGTCTCATTTTGCAGCTGAAATAAGCCGTGAATATTGGATATTTCATCTCCCCTTCCTCCACCTGCTGCAATGTAATGCACAACCAATGCTCAAACAAACCAAAGGGATTCTAAAAATTTGAGGCTGCTCTTGTTTTTATTACACAGAAATCAAACCTGGGATTAGGAAGCAGACAGCCCAGGCTGTCATTTCCTCTGTGTGCACCCAGACTTCCACTCTAGCGGGTTTGAGGGAGAGATTTAATCAACAGGCAGACAGGTCATCTGACAACAAATATTTTATATTAATCTGGAAATAGGCAGTGTATATCCAACACCTCTAAAATTCTTTACTGTGATGTTTTTGTCCTTCTTGGCAAAAGAAATTTAAGCCACCCACTTCCAGGGAGGCTGAATGTTTCCATACAGATAGACATCTCTTGGCTTCCATACCACTTATGAGACACATCGTTCCTTCCTTTCCTAAGTGTCTCCTCTCCCATGCAGAGCAGCCAGCCCAGAGCTAAGAATCCAGCTGCTGCTCAGTATTTTCCACCACTCAATCTTCAGGTGCTCCATTAACCAGGAGCATTGCCCACAGTTTACGGCTGGAGCAGCGGACTCAGCAGGGCACAGTGACCCAGCCACGCTCCTCTTAATGCAGAAAATTGCTACTGTTTGTTTAAAAACATGGCATCGGTCCAGCTGATAAATTTACTGAATAAAAGTATTTTAAGGACAAGTACAAACATCCGCAGTTCCAAATTCAGCGTATGAATCTGTTCTTCCTATTTTGCACTTACCAAGAAAGATCAAGGTTTATCCCTTAGGTACAGAAAACAAATGGGAAGGCTGAATGCAGTTTTAATACATGAAAATGAATCCTTCAGTGCTCTCTGCCACTATTCTTCTTATATGCTTTAAAACAACTTTTCAGATAACTTGCATTGAGTCTGAAAATAAACATACTACCCTGGAATTGATCTTTATACCTACCATAGGATGCCACCAAAGCAAGCACAACACCAAGGCCAAAAACTCAAGACACAGCACTGCAGGTGCACCAGGATTAAGCATCACCTGGTGTTCCTTTTCCACCTGAAAGTATTTTAACACCCTTAGTCATTAATCAGGGCCATCTTCTGCCACAAGCTGCAGTCCCTTCCACAGCTCCTCAGGCACAAAGACATCTTATGGCAGAAATCTGATCAGAGCACTCCCTACCTCAATCTGTTTTAGACACCATCTCAGTTAAGGAATAACGGAGTGGGACTATTTCATAAAGCACCCTTTCCTCAAAGCCAGCTTAGCACGAAGACCATGACATGGTTGCCATTGTGGAGACATGGTGGCATGACCGGCACAAGTGGAGTGCTGCAACAGATGAAAACGCTGAAAACGCTTCAGAAGGGACAGGCAAGGAAGGAGACACATTGGGGGAGTCCTGTGGTGCTCACAGAGCCACCTCCCATGATTTACCACCAGTCCCACCTACCTGGGGAGGTCCCAGCTCACTGGAGGTCAGCAAATGTGACACCCAGCTACGAGAAGGGCTGGAAAGGGGGTCTGGGCGACTGCAGGCCTGTCAGCCTGACCTCAGTGCCAGGGAAGGCCATGGAACAGATCATCTTAGTGCCATCACACAGCCCATCCAGGACAAGCAGGGGGTCAGACCCAGGCAGCATGGGTTCAGGAAAGGCAAGTCCTGCTTGACCAGCCTGGTCTTCTGTGACAAGGTGAACCACTTAGTGGATGAAGGAAAGGCTGTGGATGTGTCTACCTGTACTTTGGGAGAGTTTGACACCATGTCCCACAGCATTCTCTTGGAAAGTGGCTGCCCATGGCTTGGACAGGTGTACTGCACATGGGTTAAGAACTGGCTGGATGGCTCAGCCCAGGGAGCAATGGGGAATGGAGTCACACCCACAGGGCTCAGCACTGGGGCCAGCCCTGTTTAATGTCTTTATCAATGATCTGGATGAGGGGATTGAGTGCAACCTCAGTCAGTTTGCAGCCAAAACCAAGTTGGGTTGATCTTCTGTAGGGCAGGAAGGCTGCACAGAGATCTGGATAGGCTGGGTCAAGGTATTTAAAAAACACAGATGTGGCACCTGGGGACATGGTTTAGCGGTGGGCTTGGCAGTGCTGGGTTATGGTTGGACTTGATCTTAGAGGGCTTTTCCAACCTAGATGATTCTATGATGCTATGAAAAACTTTGGGGATTTCCTTCTTCTGTCTATCCAGAGCAAAAAAAAAAAAAGAGTTTCTGGGATGATGCAGAGTTCATCTTTGAACATATTTATTTCATTAACAGATAAACATGCACTGAATTGCTTGACCTCAAAGTAACCTATCAAAAGTTATATCATTATTAACATTTTGTTGAGACAGTTGTTAGAGGCTCAAAAGAAAAACTAGAAAAGATGATGCTGAGTTATTTAAATCCTCCATAGAGGGAAATGCACTAAAAAGTCCTGTCAACCCTTTTGTTCCAACTATCACTCAACTTCTCCTTCTGCTGCGGTTCTGAAGAAGAAACACGAACCAGAACTATTATGGTGCCTTTTGCATCTGGGTCACTGCTCTGCTCACGCTGTTCCTGTGCAACAGCATGAAATCACACTTAAGAAATTTTGTTTCAGAAGACAAGCACAAACTTACCAGTTTTACTACTGCTGTTGAGAGATGAGTGAAAAAACATGTATCGTAGCTTGTTCCCTAAATTCTGCTCTAACCACATTCCTCCATTTTTGGCAACAACACTCAGTTGAAACATGCTGTACGTTACATGCACACAGCCCTCAGACACAGAATGTTTGAGGTTTTTTTCTTCTCATGAGTAAGTCCAATGGGGTTTTCCAGTCTTTCAAAATGCACTTACTGCTCTATTGATTTGTTTTCATATTTCTTTCAGAATTTCACAAGGACACATTGAAGAAGAATTCTATTAAATGCACTGAAGCTATCACATTCTACGCTGCTTATTATAAAAGCTGCCTTCTCAGCTGAAGCCTGATGGACAAATAAGAATTAAGAAACTATTTTAATGTAGCATCTGGCTGTGTTCCTAAATTCTAGAAGTGCCTATACATAAAAATAAAATTAAATCCTCTAGTTCCCAGTACATAAAAAAATTAAATCTTACAGCAAAATTGCTTCTCTCTGTTCATTTAATTAAATTAGAAAGCATTCCATTTCTACATCTTGATCCGAGAACAACAAAAAACAACCAAATGCAGAATAGTTTTTAACTTCTGTCAATTCCTTTTTCCTTCCCAACTTGTTACCTTCATTTACCCATCTCATTAAGTCAAGCATTAGCACTTGGCTGCAACTCAGGCCCGCGTGTTTTAACTGACTGTTGTGAATTACTCACACAGAGCTTGCATAACTTGTGTGAAACACCCGGAGTGAGGACAGTGAGGGGAGCTGTTTTCCCTCTGCCTCCTTCTCCTTGCCAGCACAGAAGCTGTGGCAAGAAGGGACATGCTTGCATAGAGTTTCTACATTGAAGAGTGTTATCAATCTTCTATGATCTGAATTTGAACCAAAACTAACCCCCACCATTGATATGAAAGGAGGCTTCACGCATGGCAGTGGGGGAAATGCTGCGTTTTCACTTGTTATTAGGAAGGAAGAAGAGGTTTAGAGCAGCTTCACTATTATCAAAAGGAGGGTGGGGTCAAAGTAAAAGAAAAGGTTTATGATCTGTGTTTTGAGACAACAGCATTGCAAATCTCCAGCAATGCCCAGCCTCAAGGCAAAAATCATACTGCAGTGCTCCCAGGGAGACTGGGAGTGTTACTGGAAGAGAAACTGAGAAAATGTTTTTATTTCAAATTAATTCCCAGCTGGAATGGTAAGTCCATTATAGCAGAATTGACACCTCGACCCAGCTTTTTTCCCTAACAAGTTGGTGTGGAATGATTGCTAACACTTGTTTGTCACTTCAGTGGCAGTTAAGTCACTTCAGTGGCATCATAACAGTGACACTCTATGAGATTTCCACTACTACACTACTTCTGTCCCAAATGAATGGAGAATAACAGAGACCTGCAAAGATTGAATCATTCAAAGGAAATAAAGCACCTTTTAAAATTTACAAAATGCTCTCAGACTTGAGTACTAACACAGAAAGCCCAAGAAAAATGAAATTCTCACAGAGTAAGATTTCATAATTAAAGTTTTTTTATTTCTCACTTTTTCTTTAATACAAAGCTTTGGCATCAGCAAATTTTATGAAAAAATAGAATGTACTAAATAATTGCTTGTGCTGCATGATCGATAAATGATGCATAAAAATAGGTGTCTCTCTCCAAGGCAATCGGCCGGAAAGCGTTTCTTCAATAGCATTCTGCTCTGCAGGGCAGAAAAAAAAGGAACAAAATATTTATGTTAAAGTTAATACTGCCAATACAAAAAAAAAAAAAAAAAAAAATCCTGTAAAAGTAAGCTAGTGAAAAATAACAAATTATACAAAGCCAGAGCATTAAGAGACATCTGTATTTGTCACATCATTCCTACAGGACAGCCAGAGGTCTGAGCACTTCTAAACTCTTGAGGACACTCCATCTGCTACTGAAAACTTTCTGTAAGTGGTCCAATCCAACATTTGGGCTTTTTGGGCTTAAACCCACACTTACACAGTAATTTCTGACCATTACCTAGGAAGCAAGCAAAATGTGCTGCTTCTGTTCCTTTCAAACACTGCCTAAAACTTTTATTACTAGTACTGCAAGGTTATTTTGAGACCAAGAGAAAGCAGCTGGTTCCTTATTTTCTTATCACTTAGACGATGTTTACTTTTGTCACAACTATTTAAAAATGCATGTGTGTGTATTTATACATGCACACAAACATACATACACACAGCTAAACATGTATATACTCACAACTCCGGAACTATTGCTCTAAATAACTATGTTTAAGCTGTGGGAAGGACATAGCAAGAAAACAGGTACGGGATATGGTTTTAGGTGAGTTTTAAAGCAGAATTTCAAGCCTTTTACTTGCATCAGTGTATTACATGGCCTCATTCTTGCTACTGTTGTTTTTAAACAATAAAAATGCCTCTGGTTCCTCTTGAAATACTATCATAAAAAGGCAGGGTATGCCAGCATTGCTTTTTACATGGAGAGCAACATAAAAAGCAGGTATGTTTAGTAGAAAAAGCAATGAGAAGGAGCTGCCATATATCTGGCGTGATATTCAGCACAGGAAATTCTTTGTCTGGCACTGGGAAGGTGTCAGTGACACAATAAATCTCAGCATCAGTGTCATTTTAACTGTCTAAAATGAGTAGTCGAACCCAGCAGCACTTGTGGAGGCTGCTCAGATCCCAAAGGATTCAGATGAAGAGCTGCTGAGGTTGAAGGCCACAGCCAGGAACTTCAGTTACCCAAATAAGTGATTTTTGAAGCTCTGGTTTCTGTGGCTGTGAGTTTTCTCAAGTCTGTCTCAAGTACACACTCGATGTGCTCGCATTTTAATTCCTGTCACTCAGAAAAGGAGCTCTCCTTGTATCAGCACACCCTTTGTTTGTACTGAGGGAACATCAATGTGAAAACACTTTGCTGCAGGCCCAAAGTCCCTGCCAATGTGCAAGCTTGTCCTTGCAGTAAAAACAGTCCCAGAGCAACAAAAAGAGGAGTTGCAAGGCAAGGCAGAAATGCAGCTGCTATCAGTGCCCACATCTGGATGAGACTTCATGGGCTACAGCTCCTCCTCCTTCCCAATGACGTGCAAGTGCCCAGCAATGCAGACATTCCTGTTCTGCAGCCCATCCTGCCCCATGCCTTCCCAAGCTATTTTTCCAGGCAGATTAACGATGTTCAGCTGCAGCCATGTTGCCAAGTTGCTGGTTGATGGCTGCAAGTTCAAGAGTTTGACAAATGGAAAAAATAATAATCAGTAGACTTGATAGGGCTATTTGAAGTTCTAAAAGTTTTCTTCATGAAGCCCTTTTGGAATAAGCATATGAAAAGAGGAGGAAGAGAGGAAGATTTGCAAATTAGTGGTAATGAAAAATCCCTGATGACCAATATTATGGACCCTCCTGAAGATGATTAGCTGAGATTGTCTAAAATTTTACACTGGAGACTATTAGACATGTTTCCATCTTATTGAGAAGGACACCTTATACTTTCTAAATAGCAGTAAAAGTAAAAAAAAAAAAAAAAAAATCCAAACCCCTTCTTTCTCTTATCTCAAAGAAAAAAAACCAAAGAAAATGTTTATAAAGCTGCATTTCCAGGCAGCATTCCTTTGGATCTCACCCCACTTCTGGTTGAGAGATCAGCACTTTAATGGAAACTCAGCTGTGTCAAGGTGTTCAGAGACAAAGAAAGATGTTGACACTTTGCCTTCACAAATAAATAATTAAATTATGATTAAACATATATCCTGAGCCCAGATATTCTGTAAACCTACATGAAAATAGCTAGATGTACCTAGTTAATAGATTTGCAGAACAGATTTATACTTGCCCACACACAGAATTATAAAAAAAGACTGGAAGTCATCTGCTAGGGTAATTTCTTGTCCAGCCTGTCTGAAGGGAGGCTGGGGGTTTCTATATAGGTTAAGAAAGCATGGAAGCAAGCCTCCCTTAATTTAAGAGAGGAGAAACAGTACTGCATTCACTGCTTTCATCTCTCCCTCACCTAAGAAGAAGATAGTTTTCTATTTAAACACCTTTTTTTTTCCCTTTAGCTGAAAGTGTGCCAACTAGGAGTACAGAATTATTTTTGTTTAATATGAAATTTGACTATAAAATTGAGGTGAAAACTGTCAAAGGTAAGTGCTGGTAGTAAGTTTTACTGGCAGGTGAATTTTGAACATGGGAATTTAATGGCAGAAATCTAATGTTTACCTAGACCAGTGATCAGAAACTGAACATAAATATTCTCTCTTTTCCCCTTTTCACATCTCCACTTAGCAAAGAGATTTCCTCAGGTAAGCCAGCTAAATATAAATTAAGAGGGACTTTACCCTGAAACCTGCTGTTAACAGACACTCAACATTTGAGAAAAGCAGGAAATTTGATTTCTTGAAAACTATACATTCCCCCTTCTCTTGGTATTTTATTCCCAATGTTGTCCATGACACACACCCACCAGAAATGCACAGAAATATCTGAATAGTTACTTACTCATTAGCATTCAAGCTAGCTGTGGCTTTGATGATCATGTAGCAGAGTGTAAGGGCACTGAGGAGGCCAAAACTGGCAATAATAAACCATTCTTCTGTTGACAAAGGAAAGGGAGGAAATCACTCGTGGGAGAAAGCGATGCCAATATTTCCCTCAAACACCACTGGCGGAAGGCAAGAGGCTTCTAAGCCATGACTGGCCCCAGGAGGTGAAGCAGAAGGAGGTTAAGCCACAGAGTTACTGACGGGAGAAGGCTAGCAAAGAAGAAGTGGAGAGAGGTGCAGAAAAAAAGCATGGCACAACAGTATTTCCTGGCTGAGCCCAAGGGTTAGTGATAAAGAAAAGTTACTTAACAATGTAAAGTGAAATGCAGGATCAAGGGAAAATGTAATGAAAACTCTGTCCACCCCCAAGTCAGAAAGACGACTGTCAGGTTGGGTTAGGTTTGGTGAGATGCAACTCTTTCACATAAGCACACCCAAAGTACTGCTGTACTTCAACTGTGTCTTCGCCCCCTCCCTCCTGAATTCATGTTATAGTGTTACTTAAAACCCAACAAAAATCAGGATAGATTGCTCAACAGTAAAACATAACTAGAGTTTTCCACTTAATAGACAGATAAACCTGCAGAAAAATAATTTCAACACTGGAGTAGACACACACATATTAAAAAATAAAAAGTAATATAAAGAAGTCTATTAAAGAATGTTCACTATTCAAAATTCTCCCCAGGATCAACCTGGCATAAGTAACAGTTCAGAATACAAACACAGTTGTTGAATACAGCTTTTGGTTTAACTCTCATGCATCAAAGAATTCATGTGTCACCCATAAAATACAAACATTTCAAGAGCCCTTTCTAAAGCTTTACTTTATAAACATTATCAGAATGAACTGTTGGTGGTTATTTCTTGTTTTACCCTGGCATCCCATCTGTGCACAAGCAGCACTACAGCTGGGAACAGACAGTAAAAACACCTTCTGAAAAGGCAGTTAGTAAAAAGAGAAAACTACAGTTTCCCACCCATGACAAGGAAGCAGCACAGCCACAGATCTGTTCTTGTTCCACAAGACAACTGAGTGCAAGGTGAACCGGAGGCTGAACTCTGGATGGCAAAGTGACTTACTGGCTTTGTGGAGAATCCAGATTTTGTAGGTGGATTTTCCCATCTCAGATCAGGACATTTCTAGATATAGACTGTGTTTTCCATAAGGTGAGGGTTTTTTTTAAATGAGACATTTACTTTGCTACAGCATCTAAAGAAACACTCTAATGAACTGCATTGGTTTCACTGCCTCGTATAGATGTATCAGTGGCAACCAGTGCCACTAAGTTCAAAATCTAGATCACATATGCACATAAGCAAAATACAAGGAGAAAATTAGACTCTTGTACTGCATGGATTCTGTTTTTTGCAATTCATCCAGAAAAACAACCATTCATGCATCAAGTTGAGACTATACAGTACATGGAAAACTGATGCAATAGTTTTGTATTCATTATAGTGCTATTGTACATTAAAAACCCTAGGTAAATCCAGTAAGTGGAAATTTTCCATGCAGCTCTTATGGATAAGAGCTTTCAAGCAGTGCAGGAACACTTTTCTGATGTTATAAAACACTTGGACAATACTCAAATGTTGGTACATCAAATGCTTCTTTAATTCACAAATTTTATAAGAAAAAACACCTGCTAAGTGACATCAGAATTCCAGTAGCAATGTTCTCAGGGGAAAAAATGTCTGCAGAAATAGCAGTCAGCTAAAATATTTATATTTGTATAAATTATTGCACGTAAAGTATTCTGAAGGGATAAATAATAATTTTGGCAATCCAGCCTCTCGTGCTGGTTACCGAATTCACGAAGGTTATTTTGGTGCCATTTTAGTTCATCCAGGGTTCTTTGCATGCAGATCTAAATGGATATACCATTAATAATGGAAGTGTTGGCACTGTCATACCTAAAGTTATTGGTTCCAGTAAGGAGCATATGCCTCTTGCAGAGGCACTGAGGTCACCTTTGTCCCTGCAGGGACATCCATCACCAGGGCCCTGCAGCACAGAGGGACACACACACCACGGAATCCGTAGGATGGTACTGGGAGCCAAAGGACACTTACTTGTCACTGCAATGTTGATCTCTCCTGACCTTGGTGTCAGCTCCCCGTCCTGTGGCAGCTGGGACATGCCCGAGGTGCGCAAGGGCTCCAGGCTGAGGGAGCTGTCGGTGCCGAAGTCGCCGAGCGCCGAGCGCCTGCTCGCCGGCTGCCCCCGCGTGAGCCTCTCCATGTCAAAGGCTACATTATCTGTGCATGGCACGTTGGGCTGGGCAAAAACACAGCTCCATGTTACAGCAGTGAACGTTCTATGGGTAGCAAACCTATACATTGAATAAACCCACCCACACACACTTCTTTCAGCCACTGTGGCTGTGCTGAGGTCACACAGGAGAGAAATGCATGAATGAACAACTTCTACCTGAAGTCACCTCTTTAAGAGGAGAAAGAAGAAGCAGAAAAAATGATTGAGATACAAGGATGGGACTCAAATACACTTGTATCATAGCCTATGCCTGTATGGTTTACCACAACCATGATAAACTCTGAATTCTACTGTATCCTCTGCTAAAAACCCAGGTATGTTATTAACTGCAAAAACAGGTCATCCACAATATATCTGCTACTATTTCTTCGGAAATGTGCAAATTTGCAACTGACGCAGCTAAAAATGGAGGCCTGATTATTCTCACTGTCTTGAATCAAAAACTAGTTTAGACAGTCTCTCCATATGTTCTTCTCCTACTCTGAAAAGAGCATCACTCCCACTTTATAATTTTTTCCTCATACAGGAAAGATTAAAAAAATCTTCTTTGAGGTTTCATTGCTATCCCTTTGTGAACTGGTCAACCAAAGCATAATGTCTTATGGGGATCCCATAAGACATGACCTGCTTGAGGAAAACTCACTGCCCTTGGCTACAGTGGGGCTTTTAATGTGCAAATTTAAGACTGTCTACAGGAAACCACGAGAACACGAGATTCACAGAGTAAATATAACGAGGGTTGAAAGGACTTGAGAAAAGGGAAGATTACAGAGAATCTAGCATACTTCCAGCAGATAATTGCCATAAATGCAAATATAACAATATATTCTCAATGACCAACCAGGGAAAGAAGGACCAACAACAAATCAGCAGCAAAGAAATTGGTAAAACCCCCCTAATATTTTCTCAGTAAGGGTACTAGAATACCCTTACCCCTCTCTCCCCTAAAATTATTCTTCCTGTTCTGGGTCTCAGACATGGGAGAAAGAAGAGCTCACAACAGAGCAACTTACCACAATTCCCAGTGCCTTCAAAATGTTCAGTTTACACATTGGACACGTACAGTGCTCACTGAGCCATGGATCCACACAGACTTTGTGGAACACGTGCCTAGAAGAACAGAGAAGGTACATACATAGTTTGCAAACAACTCTATTTTATACAATGAAAATGACTTAAAATTTTGGATAGTTGCTTTTTTTAATTTTAAAATACATGCAAATCTTAGAATTGCCAGTATTCTGTGGTAATTGCAGTAATTAAAAAAATTTGCTTGTTGTTGTCACTCTTTACTAATAGTTCAATTAGGAGGAAACACTTGAAGATTTTAATTCCCACCTCACACCCCCCTTTTACTGTGGATATGAGTAGAAGATGTAAGGTAAAAGAACCAAGGTAATGCCATTCCCACCATAACTTGTCTACAGTCTTGTCTCAGTTTTGATGCAGAATTTGACCATAAACTGTGTAGGAAGAGCATAGATCCATCAGCTGTCAATTTTGTTCACAAGTCAGTGGAACCAACCCAAACACATTCCTGTTTGACTTTGAAAAGGCTTTTATAATTATCATATCGAAGTAAAAAGAAGGCTTTCCCCCTGCCATCAGTATTTCTTGATATCAAGAAGGAAAAAATGTCCATCATGATATGATTGTCATAAAAATAAAAGGAGAGGCAAACTGGGCTTTCAGAGGTGGAAAGGCAAATTGTGCTCCTACTTGCACAGCAGGCAACTCTGCAATAGGCAACAGTCTGCATTGCCTCCTACACTGCATTCAAAGTCTTAGTCACACACACGAATATAATGTAACAGTGTTGGGATTGATATAAACCAGTATAACAAGAAAGGACTATGCAGAGACCAAAACAAGGTACATAAATTAAAGGAAGTAAAGGAAATGAATGCTCTCTTAGCTTTCCAAAAGGCAAAGAACTTTTCAGAGGATATTCATGGCAGGCATGGGTATCACAAGACTGTCTACCCAATATAGATTCAGCAAATACTCATAAAAACCCAATCTGAGTAACTGCCTATGATAACTCCAATGATAAGAGCCCTGATCCTTCATTTCCAGTGGTGCTGACTGCAGAGCAAGAAGCCAGTAAGAGCAGGCACACCCAAACACGACAGACTGGTGATCATGACAAAGATCAGCAATTACAAGGGCTGCTTAATCAGCGAAGAGCTGTGCTCTGGAGCCAGCAGGGAAAGGGGCAGGGGCAGAACAAGCAGTTCTTGCCATCTATTTGAGGCATCAGCAGGGTCTGCAAGAGGTGGTCATGTGTGCCCCCAAGGCAGCATAAAGCTGAGATATTCTCTGCCCCCTCCTTGCTCGGGTTACACTTGTGCTCTGTGCCTCAGAAAGCTCATCATGGAATTCGGGAGCTCTTTGCTCCCTGTCCTTTGGGATTTTAACACCAGAGACCAAACGAGGCACGTTGCCAGATTATCTGCTTTTAAGTCTCTGAAAGGCCTCCTGGAACTGTTAAACATTGCAAAAGACAGTATATAATTATGTTCCATGTCTTCAGACTGATGCAGGGACTAAAGAATATCAACATTACGAAGTTCTAGGCAGCTACAGCTCTATGTCCTACCTGTACTAATTAAAGACGCACAATTAGGGTGTAAAATAGTCAGTAGAAGATAGACAGGGAGCAAAAGAATTTTGCTTATCTCTATCCCAGATAACGCAGGAATAAAAACTTAAAGAACCTCAGTTAGTCACTTGGCTGGCCTGTGTCCTCTAGCAAGATGGCAATCACAAAAAACAGGGTATTGTACAGCGACTTGTGTTCAAATCATCACCCAAAATAGACTCACTTCTATTATTATTCTTAACGCATTCCCTTCATTACTCACAAAACTACAGGAAACAATGTTTAGAAACTCTGGGTGATACAAAATGGTTTTAAATATTCTGAAACATACAGAGATGCTATTTTTCTATGTTAGGCAAATTATGACTTTTATTTGCTTGTTTTCTTTTAAGTCTCTGGAGTCTGTTTTTTTAAAGTAGAACAAACCTGAAAATCTAATATTTTGGGCAAGAGCAGACATCAAGACTCCACAGAAGTATGAAAACAGCTTTATTATATCATTATTGGCTAATCAGTGCTGTAGAAGCACTCAGATCAAGTGAAGCAGGCGACTGATGTAGATGCCAACATGCATCCACTAAATATTATAACTTATTTTAAAAAGCCATTAGCACTTTGATATATTTATATACACAGCCGAATTGTTTTTGTGACCCCCTAATTCTTTGCTTTTAGTTCCTAAACCTTCATGGATGTTTATTAATGTGTTTCAAAGAAGTGCAGCTCTCCAAAGGTTCTTGATTTAGAAATCATGGCTCTGCCTACTACTTACAGAGTTTCTCTACCTCTTAAAAAGTTTGCTGATAGCATTATTGTGGCTCAGGCTCTGTCTGGATTTGTCTGTTTGCAAGAGTTAAAAAGGAGTTATACAGCAATGACGACAGCAAACAAGAATTATTTTCAAACCTCACACTGACAAAGTAAGCCCTCGCAATTTCTGCTCTCATAAACCTTCCTCCTCTTCCTATTTCTGTCATTGGTATTCCAGGACCATAAATCTGAAGAGTTCCCAGCAAGTTGCTCTTGGTCACGACAACTGATGATGTTCCCTCAGGAGCCACACGCTGGGGAGTCAGGCGTGACACAGCCTCTGCTGCCTCTCCAGCCTCAGGCTGGAGGAAGCAGGGCTGGCAGCCAGGCTGGCAGCACTGATGGAGTCTCCCATGCAGGCACAACTCCAGGCAGGTGACCTGCAGGTATTTTTCCACTCTGTCAGCACACCCAAGCCAGTTGCCCTCCAGCTGGTAATAAACACCGTAACACCAACTCTTGTACAACATGGCTTCTTTGCAGCATTTCACAGGGGAGAAAGTGAGTTAGGAATCTCTTTTAGTGGTGTAAGGCCTCCAAATTTGCACATCACAGGAGGAGAAGGGTTGAATGATTTTCAAGTGCTGTTTCCCTAAAGCTCACTACCCTTCCCTGCTCTCAGTGCAGCATCCCACCAAAGGGACCTTTGCTGTTGCAAAGAGCATCTTTGGCTACTGCTGGGGGCAGCTGCTCCCCTGGCCCTGGGGTCCAAGGCACTGCAGGAGGCAGAAAGGATGCCATCAAGACTCTGTGTTAATTTGGTCTTAAAAAGAAAAAGGTAGCTATTTGCAGCAGCACAGAATCAAACAGATAAAAATATGAAAATCAGGTTTAGTCACTTTTGTCACTTTCCTCCTTCTTGCCCAGGATAGAAATTAAGAATTTGGCTCAAAAGCCATCTATTTTATAGTATTCACAACTCTTAATTCTTTTGCTACCTTGTTAATTCCTTCCTTCCCAGGATATCTTTCTGCCCTTTCCAATGTCATTTTCTGCTCTTCTCTAACCTGTCACTTTGCTCTCCCCATCCCTTATCTCTCACTAATCCTTCACACTACCCACTCCTGATCACTTTCCACCTAGTGCCTGTTCAGCCCCTAAATGCAACAGTGTGATGGTAGAATAAAATTACCTGAAGAAAGAGAATGTCCATGAAGTTTGTCTTTTGCTAGGATCCCTCTGACATTTGCTTCCTCTACTTATTTTTCCCTTACGTAATGACAGTCACAAAAGACACATTCCTCAAGCTTGGAAGCCTGAAACAGATGGCTGCTTGTCCCTCAGTGCACTAAAGCTATAGGTATGTCCATAGGCTGCTGGTACTAAACATACTTCTCTCTCTAAAGCACAAAATGAGCTATTGCAAACAATTCAGTAGAATTTCTACCATTTTAACCATACTTTATTTTTAGATTGGCCACAATTTCCCGCACGCCATGAAACTTTACATCACAAATGTGGTGTTTCACCACAGAATTTTAGGTGCAGCTTGCTCAGCTGCTGGTAGATTTTGCCTGCTGTGTGTCTGCCCAGATTCCTCTGCTGAGGCACAGAGTGACAGACCATACTTAACTGCAGGGAATAACTGTGGTACTAAAGGGAAAGGCTACTTTTAAATTGATGAAAGCAGCAAGGATGCCTCATGCCAGTGATTCCTACTGTCTAATGATTACAGCTTCCCCAACAAGCACAGTAAGAAGAATTTCTAGCCTTTCATTTGCTTTCTCTTGGTCAAGTAATTTTCTCCACGGTTTTCTTGCAATTTATTTTCTCAGATGGCTTAGAAGCTCTCTTGTAGGCTTTGTTTTATAGTCTGTGCGCTGTTTGGGTTGTTTTTTTGTTTAAACTAACATTTCATGCTGTGGTAAAATGGGAGGCTGAAGTATGAGAAAGTAGAAAGGAGTTAAACCTCCAAAACAAGGTTTGGGGAGAAGCATTTCAGGCACTGAAGACTGAAAAATCTTACACGGAATCTGATATTTATTGGGCCCATCTCTGCAGGTAGTAGTTGGCTTTTCATCCACAAATATAAAAATGTCTTGTGGAAAGCATCCATCTCACTGTTTGTGTCTAGCCTAGATGGTTTTGCACTCAAAAGCTGAGCTGCAGCAAATGAAAAGTGAGATGTAAAAAAGAAGTAGAAAGTGAACATAAAAGTTGTCATACAGCCTTCGGCAGGAATGTAATCTGAGCCTTCGCTGACCTTACATTCTTGTGAAAAACAGAACCGAAAACGATCTACACAAGAGCCTTGATCTCTCCCTTACATGGGAGACTGCACTGGGGCAGGTTGTGCTGAGGTGGCAGCCAGGTGCACCTGCATGCAGCTCCCTGAACAGCTGTAACTATCCCTGAGGGCCCAGAGCTTCCTGCCTGCAGGACTGCAGCTCACCAAAGGTGTATGAAGGAAAAGGACTTTTCTTTCTTTCTTTTTTTTTTTTTTTAAATTAAAAAAAGTATTAATGATCACCTTGTTTAAATGGTCTGTATTGTATCTGTGGATATGAGCAACATATCCACTGCTTGGACGGGGGCAGTTGTTCAACTAAGGAAGTTGGCTTTTAATCCCAACTCTGCCTTGTGCTCAGTGGGAAGAGTTGTTTTCCTATGGGGGAAGACTCATTCTCTCTTCACTGGCAAGGACCTCCTCCTGCCTTTTGTTTGGTATCAAGAGAAAGGCACAGAGGGGTGGGACTTGTGACCTTTCATTCCACGTCCTTGAGCCTCACAGTACCACCCTGAAGTACAAAAGAGATGCTTTCTTAAGAGGCAAACAATCATCTCAGTGGTCCAAAACTGGTGTGCAGTTTCCAGAAGTTCCTCCTCTAATTTCCGACTAAGCTTCTGCATAACATATCAAAAGAGCAGGGCTTAATTCACCTACACAAACTTCACTTGAGATTGCAATAAATGATGTAACTCTGAAATCTTTACTTAACACTTGGGAGTACATTTTTTAGAGCAAGAGGACATCAACTTTGAGTAAAAATGACCGAATTGTAAAGAAGAAACACACCCACACCCACATGATTAAAAGCTCCCAAACCTTTACTAATTAAGACCAAGCTCTTCTATTCCTAAATATTTTAATTGGAGTTTCTAAATAATCATTTGTAGAGTATGTTAACTAAACAACATTAAGAATCTAAAACACATCACCGTTTCCTACTGTCCAAGAGGTAAGGAACACAGAGAACAGTAAACTGAATTAGATTTTTGGCTTCAGAAGTATAATGCACACATATGTTGATCAATAAGATATAAAATAATAGTGTTTTCCTTTTATGATGATGGAAATACACTGCACATTAGAAGATATTCCAGCTATTCAGAACAGCCTGCAGGAGGATTTAGAAGACCAATAATGAGCTCTTATGTGCTGCTGCTGCCTGACTGGAGATTGACTCCAACACATGACTTTGTTGCTTCTGGAGTATCATGCAGAACCATTTATGTATCAAGTACAAGCCAAGTTACTGGATCTTGCTGCATATACACAACCTAACTTACACATGGTTTTTGTGCCTGGAGATGGGGAGAAAGCTTTGCATTTCAGAACACAAGGGAAAGATGTCCTTGGTAATGCCTGAAGCTACCAAAATGTATGATGCATCAAAATCAGCCACCAGGTGGAAAAGTATTTAAAAGCATCTCTCAAAGAGAAAATGTCCCAAAACAACTCAAGAATGGAAATGGAATGGAAACAAACTGAAAACCTGTAAATGTCAACACAGTGCCATAAAAGGAGTAGAAGTTGTTATATTTTAAGCACTAATGCAGAATCACCAGCCAGTACAAATCTTCAGATACAAGCCAAGATCACACTGCACTGAAGAGACCAAAGACAGATGACAGCACAGAAGCTGACTAATGTCAGGAGGTATGAAGGTTGCAAAGACTGCATTTCTATTTCCTACAGTTTTGGAAACCATCAGCCAGCTGTTGCACATCTACTGTGCAGAATGCTGCAGCTGTACCTGGCTCCTTATACTGAAGTTTTTTGAGTCTGCCCATGACTTGGTCCTTAAACCTGCACCCCCCTCCACCTCACTGCAATCTCAATAGCTCCACTGCCAATATCTTTAATATAATTCTGTTTAATCTCCACTGTCCTAATAGTGCCAGCACCCACACTCACACTTTCTGGCACCATAGTCTAAAATAAAGTGGCTGTTATTAGGACTGAAAACATCGAACAAATGCATTTGTGAATTACAATGCACATGAAATGAAGCAAAAGAGCACCAACAGATAACAGTTTCCAAACAAAGCAACTTCATTATCTTACTTGCATGGCAAAATGCGAACAACATCGTTCTGCTTGTAACTCTCAATGCAGACAGCACAATGATCAAAGTCTGGGTCTGTTTCCTAAAATGAATAGAATGAGAATTCAAGTCAAGAGTCAAAGCTATGACAAATGTCAAAGTAGTTGTGACTAGTACATGAACTGCTTTGTGCCAAGTAGCTGTTACCAAGCTATAAATCCAATGACTGCATTATTATACTTCAACATGACTTAAGCAAGAAAAGCATCTCCTACATACAAAACTCCTATTTTTTTGAGCTGGTAAATCACCATTTGAAACATAAGCTAAGGCCTAAATGATTCCAATGTTCAGTGAAATCATTATAAAATATAGTGGAATTTTTCCTAGATTTCCTTTTGTTTTTTACTTCCAGCTTGGAGATAACATTTATCCAGGGCTATTTCATCCAGGGATATTTTTGTTTGGTTTTTGTTGTTGTTGTTGTTGTTGTTTGTTTGTTTGTTCTGGCAGAATAAGAATTCTGGGGCTCATTTTTACAACCAGAACTAGCACATATTACTTATTGCAGAGTAGTCCCATATTTGTGTCTGCTGCTTACTTGCAGAAATATCATTGCTCTTATCCAGACATGAACATGAGGATCACAGATTGACTGACTCTTCTCTTTTCTGTTTTCCAGAAGTTAAGATTTTTTAAAATTCTATTTTAAAATACGGTATTTTTAAATTCCAATTGAAAAAGATGGGACTTCATATGGATATAAATATGGCATCAACAATACATATTTAAAATGTTTGGGCCTGTGACAAAAAATAGGCTGTTCCTTCTCTTAGTTCAACGTCACTGTTCTTTTTGATGCCAACCAGCTACAAGCCAGACACCAAGACAGGGACCAGAGCAAGGCCACAGCCACTCGTGGTCAGCAGCAGCCAGGGCAGCACACAGAGAATCCTGATGGCTCTTCTGAGGAAAAAAAGGTTTTTCCCACTCTGTTCACCTGCATGTGCACCTCATGCTGTCTGCACTGCAACCTACACAGCACTTGACAGCATAAATTCAGAACTGGCAAGACAACAACATTTTTTAACATGGAAAAGTTCCTCTAATCTTTATGTTCTCCCATTCCAGAAAAGATTTAGTGCAGTGGGCTGTTTTGAAATAAAACTACATAGGGAGGGAGGAAAAACAGAAAGACATTTTCTCTGCCTTCTCTCTGGAAGCAAATTTTCCTATCACTTCCTAATCTCCCACTGCAGATAGTGTTGACAAGAAAGATAAAAAGGAATCACAATACAAAGGCCCTAGGAAATAAGATTTTAAAAATCAAATCATAGCCAGAATTTCCCTGCCTTTTGAAAATTAAAGCTAAAAAATTAAGCAAGATTAATGACTATTTTTTCCTTTCAGAATCAAAAATAAAGTAATACTGCTCATAAAGTGGAAAAAGCTTACAACATACCACACCATATATTTTAGTTTGTATACCAGCAAGAAATGTTCTTGGAGTAACATTTACTGAAATACCTCTTTATGCTCCCCCTTAACTTACTGAATAGTTGTATTTTACTTAAGAGATATCTTCAATTATCTGTCTTTTATATTTATTTTTCCTTTACAGAACCTATATATGGAAAGGTTCTAAGCTTAAGAATTCCACATAAACAATGCCAGCCCTTATGTACTCATGCCAGGACATCCTCCCAGCCAGCACACAAAACCACCCTCAGTCACAGTTGCCAGATGGAGTGCAAATAGTATTTAAGCAAGAAAAACTTCTTTGAAATATACAGACTTACAGCACACATCAGTACTAACAGTTACACAAAATATTGTGCCACAGGACAAAGTAAGCCTCCAACAAGGAAGGCAAAGTCATAAATCAGAAACTGAAAGAAAAAACTGAGAGTGTTTCCCCAGAAAAAAAATAAACATGACACTCAAGTTTATCATGTTGAAATCTTATTATACCTTATCACCCTTCTTTACTGTCCTGGTTGTCAATTTACCAATGGCTTTCTTGGCAGCATCTCCAAGTCGACGCTAATAAAGTGACAAAGAAGAGAACACAAATTAACCCTGATAAACAAGCTTCATTAGTGTCCTTTATAATGACTTATTTGGGCTCAGTAATACCATTGCAATACACACTATGGCAGCAGGCCAACACATAAGACAAAATGCAAACACAGCAAAGCACTGAGATTTGTTGAGAAGGAAAAATAGCCAACAGCTGAATCCTCAAATGCTCTCCATAAGCATGGGCATAAAACTCAGGGACTGTATAGAAGTCCACAGAAGTGAATCAGCACTGATGTGCAAAACTAATCAAAGCCAGGTTGCAGGATAAAAGCTGAAGCAATGTCCCCTCCTGATGATTTCCATTGTACTCTGTTCATACTGGTTTTTATTCAGTGTGCTGTAATACACTGCTTGTTCTCTTAAGCTTGAATTATTTTTATATTTCCCCCCTGAGCAGGCTGATCTTATTCTGAGAGGCACAAGATCCTCCCAGTGTAACCTAGTTTCTCTCTTGCTATTACCCAAAACCACCACAATCTCATAAAAGAAAAAAATGATGGGTCACGAAATCTAAATAAGCCAATACAGACTTAAATTAAGCTGAAATTAATACTGGTTTGAAGATAACCTCAATCTGCATGCAGAGGCCAAACTATTTTTCTGCTGTTTATGTTGCTTCATGACCACCACAGTTAGATGGAAGGAGCCTTTTCTGACATTCAAGTGCTGATTCCTACTGAAATGCCCAGTTCCCAGCCAACAAAGAATGGCTGTTTGTCACTGTTTACCCACTGGGGTCCCAAAGGTGGGCACTGAATGAAACAAAGATCCTGTTGTCTTCCTTCAGTGACATGAGACATCAGACTTGGTTTAAAACTGACTTAAAAAACAGAAGTTCACGTATCTCCTCTTTCCCCGCCAACCTGTACCGAGTACTCCACCTTTGAAAGGGATGGGCTGCATCTGAGAATGCAGCTCTCAAAACCTTTCCTGCAGCCTGCAATCCATGTGTGGGGTTTTGTGCCCACCTTCTATGAAACTGAAACCCAAATCCTTCATAAGGTGTACCCCCTGTATCACACATTTCCCTGCACACAAACTGGAATGAAAGTTGCTTTTATTTGAGAAACACAATGATGTCACAAGTCTGCATCGCAACTGACTGTACCACTTATTCTAGAATTACATAAGCACTTTTCTTCCTTGTGGTTTCACAGAACAGCAGCTCTAATTTTGTATTTTTTAGAGCAAGGATTTGAAAAAAAATCAGATACACAGTCCCAGCTACTGAAGCATATCCATGTAGGAAGCCCAGCATCAGAAGCAGAGCTGGGATAGGAAATTATATGCTTCCTAGAGTCAAAAATCTCACCCTAACTTCAATATGCAAGAATTTGGTCAATTTAAACAGATCTAAATTACGTGCCCTGGAACAAGCATATTGGCCTGAGAACGACACAGAACACACTGGGCACACTGCTGGAGTAGATAACCATTGCATAACCAAAAGAGTGATTACTGAGAGGAACGAGGCTGAAATGGCATTTAACTCAAATGCTCAACACTACCAGCCAAGTAAATGTGGGTAGTATCTGTATTTCATTCCACTGCATGTGATTGTATATGCACTACAAGAAATTTTAAAGATTATTTTCCCACTGAGAGCATAATATTTCAGCAGAATTCTTCCAACATATTGAAGTTCTTTTACGTAAATAAATTTGCTAAATAATAACTTTCATCTCTTCCGTTGAAGAGGTCAATCTCTTCTATTTTCTAATTTTAACAAATACTCTTTCATGCTAACACTGGAAACACTCAGAATTTGCTATTTTGCTAAGTTAGGGCACAGGCACAGACCATATGCTTGACTTTAAAAACCACAACCATGTGGATGGAAAAGGTCACTTTCACATGCAAAAGAGTTTCACACCTCCAATGGAAGCACGCAAGAATAACCATGTGAAATACCAATATCTGCTTGTGTTATCTACAAAACACAGCAAGTTTTTGATGGCTTTGATTTAAAAAACAGAAAAACGTGCACCTTGACGTAACTTAAAAACAAGATCATAGCCTAAACCAAGTTATTTCATCACTAACAGTACAGTCTTTGTGAAAGCTCTCAAAGCTCTTTAAAAGTAAGCTGTAGCTGTCGCCACCTTCTTATTAAAGTTTAATAAGCTCAGCTTTTTAAACCACATAAAATTTTCATCAAGTTTCTCCTGACCTTTGTAAAAATTTAAAGAAAGAAAAAAGGTCCTAAGAGCCCTTTCCCAATGGAGCAACTGTTTTGAAACGTGGACATTTGGAAGAAGCCTAGAGCCATGTAGGGGATAGAGAAGGCACAATTTAGTATTCCACAGACATTCATTAAGTTACAGTTATATTTAAACTTTCACCATCCCAAGGGACCACACTAAGTACTGGCTACAGTGTGGTCATTTAAGAATGACATCCTTAGGAAAATCTACAGGATGCCCATGGGACCTGCAGCATCAGACACTATTTATAGTAACTGAAAAGGAAATCCTGTGCCACCACCAAGGCTTTGTAAGCTTGAATTTGTTCTAGGTCTGACAGAACACCAAAGAACTGCCTCACAGCCAGCTGCCGTGTATCACCTGTAATTTGGGGGAAAGGGGGACAGTGACTAGAGGTCAGGAGGTTTTGACTAGAGGTCAGGAGGTTTCTAAGTTAGCCTTGGCAGAGAGACAGGGCAAAGAGGACACTATGGATTTCCCAAGGCTTACTGACCCTTCTCAATAAAAGCCAAGGCATACTATGGAAGGTCATTAAGTCCACACTAGTAAAACATTTACTTCTAAAGTTTAATCTGTGTTTGAGTTGACAATTTGATTTAGTCTGGGTCTCTGAGTATGGCCATAAGAGTTGAAAAGGAATGTAAGCAAGGTATATTGGACAAAATTTTAGTTAAAATATATCACCAGGAGAATTAGGCACTCCTTACCAAGGGTGATCTTAAATAAAGTTGAAAGTCAACACAGACCACTAAGCAGCTCTACACCTTAGTTTTCTTACCCTAACATTCATGATAGATTATGATTTAGGAATACTTTTATACAATTTCTGAATTACCTTAACTATTACAGAAGGTATCCTTAAGAGCATAGAGAGAATTAGTAACATTTGCTCAGTGTTCCCCCATACTACACAAGTCGATTCATAATTTAACTTTCTTCCCCATTCCCAACATACATCCAGTACATATTTACTCAGCCAACACAGAATTCATCTTACTTTTGGACTTACACTAACTAAAACTCCAAGTATTTTGCTTCAGTTCTATTCTTTCCTGTCATGTATTAGGATCTATACTGGTGCTGCTCAGGTTGAAAACACTTTGCTATATAAAAATCCTTGTCTGGCAACATGCTCTGCCTTGGAACAAAGAGGTTCTGAACACCAGTTTGATGGGCATTCCTTAGAAACCATTTGTTCTCTATTGATTATTGTATACAGAAATATTATCTCCATAACTTAAGAGAAAAGAAGAGACCCCTTACCTGATTCCTGTCACGTGCACTTGTGTACCTGATCTTCTGGATGAAGTAAAATATTAACCATGCTGAAGAAATGATCATCAAAACAATGAATGATATTGACACGAAGACTAGAGAGCCCCGACTGAAGTTCTTCGGAGGAACACGGGACCCCACTGCTATGGCCATCAGGACAGAGATATTCTTTTCCAAGTAATTCAGGATCTCCTTAACCTTCGATTCTGTAATCATGACAGCAACAATGTCTCCAGTTCCTATAAAAAGGGAAAAAATATTTAATTTATATTTAAAATTAACATGGCATGCTGCTCACAAGATGAATTTTCCAGTTTTCCAAATGGAAAGCCATTTGACAACTCGAGGTTTTAATCTAAGCCATCTGTGGCACATGGAACATGCTACTGGGCACTCTACTCATGCCTTGTCCTTCAAACCCAGATTTTCAAATTAGGGCATTAACATGCAAACTCTCTGCAGCTCCACACATAGTAACAGATCTCTACTGCTGGTTACACAGTACTTCCCATATTATAATTACTGTGTGCAGTCCGAACTAGCTTTCAAAAGTACGTTTGTTCCAGATCTGAATACCTAAACAGGCAACTCTCAGAAAAACATTTAGGAGATGAGTGAGAATATGAGAATATTGCTCGAGCGCCCTTAGCACAGGCAGTGCTGTGGATGTTGCTGGGAAGAGTTATGCAAGTTCCCCAGCGTGGTTATGTGTCTGCAAAGTAAAAGAGAATTGAAAAACTTGGTGGAAGTTTGACTGCTGATTTTATCACCCATACAAAGACACGCTTGATAGGATCGCAAAGAGGCTGTCAGCTTCATCAGCTCCATTTTCAGTGTGTAGCCCATCTGTTTTCATAGTGTCTTGCCTCTAGACTATTTCCTGTCCCAAAGGGAAAATTATTGGTACAAGGATAATAGGAAAACCATAAGCCTTGCCGAAAAAGAATAAAATCACCTGTAGAGCAGAGAGAGCACCCACGTTTTAATGCAAAGACCCCATTAAAAAAAGAGGATTTTGAACACGGGGTAATTATAATTTCAAAGAAAGGAAAGTTTTAGAAAAACCAAAGCCAGAAAGAAAAAAAACCTTGCGAAGTTTCATTCTTATTCATCCAGACTTATTTGCTTCCTATACTAAAAACCTTTTCAAGACCTATTTTCAAAATGCTTGCAAAATCTGCTCATCTGCTTGTTCCATCTGCTTGCTCCAATTCACATTCCCTCAGAGAGGAGCTGTATAAGGCAAACGACTTCAGCACCAAGATTCTGGATTTAGAGTGGATTTAAACTACAGAGAACCTAGTGTGACAGTAGAGAACATGAGGTCCTATTTTAACACAAGGCATTTGTTCAAAGTCTTTTAATCAAAACCTAATTTTTAAGAAGCTACTGTATCCACAAAATGATGTTCAAGAGCCAAAAGAGCAGCATCTTTGAAACCCTGGGCACAATAATTCAGGGTGACAGCTACATAGTTTTTCCACAATGGGGACTTTTAATAGAGTTGTGCAACAGCCTTAAATGTTCTCTTATTACACTTTGCATTCACTATGCTAAATAGTAACATTTACAGCCACTATAATCAGTTTTCCTATTAAGTTCACTAATGCTGGTGATGTGAATTCTTCTGACAGAACTACTCAAAAGAATCAAAACTTATAATCTCAGAAATTAAAACTTGCACAATAATTGAAAAAACATTCCACAGTCCTCAAATTGCTTTCCTCAAGAAATTTAAACTTTTCTTTATTTAAAATTGAAATGGCAAAGTCATTCAGGCCTTGTCCTGCTAACATGGGGCTAAACAGGGAAAGAAAGTTCAGTGTTTCCTTCCGAATATTTTTGAAACAGTGCCACAGTAATTCAAAAGCTTTGAATAGCAATGAAAGCTCAACACAATTTATTTAATCTCTAGTATAGCACAGACTCACACAAGACCAATTTTAATCCAGCTCTCAAGAGATATTTCAGTACCAAGTTTGGTTTCATACAAAAATAACCAAGATATTTAATAGACAGCAAAGCTCAGAGTAAAAGTCCATCACTAGCTTTATTTTCATGGAAATCTACCCAGATTCCTATTTGTCCATTTGGGAGGACAGTTCCTGCCCTGACTTTCAGCACATTTTTACAGCACAAGAGACACCCTTCCTACAATATCCTGTATGTAGATGAAGCACATGCTCCTGCAACCCCAAATCCCTGCAGCTCAGATACCGCAAGATCAATCAAGAGCAGATAATTTATACTGCTTGGTATTTTCCCCAGACTTCACTTCTGCTCTTCGTATCTAGTTCAGGCAGAGAAGAAAAGCAGGGAAGGGTTCAGGAGGACTGTATTCCCCAGAGCACATGCTCTGCTAAGCTTCCCCAGAAGAAATTTATTTGCACTGAGAAATCATGTTAGTATGAAAATATCATGCTGAAGCACTCAATGTAATATCCTAACATGATTTATAAGTTATCTGCAACACAAAGATGACAAAGATTTTCTGATACTAGTCCAGTGTTATCTGAATCCAAAGCTGAAGCCTCTACCTATTCCCCTGCTGCCCAGGGAATGTGACAAAGCTGACAATCTGTCACGCGTTTTATATAAAGCCCAGCACAATGGGAACCTCTGGCATCACTGCAAAGTGATTTGCATTCCAAATGACTCAACTGGGAACAGCCAAAGTGCTACTGCTGCTTCTGACCCCGCCAGAGCCAAGGAGAACTGCAGAAAAGAAAAATAAATTGTGTCTGTTTAACATACTGAAGCTCAGTGGAAACTGGGACTTGGTTCATCCATATTTTTGTCAGGGGCATCACCCTAAATAATTTTAGCAAGAACTCCCTGTTTGAGAACAATTGGGGGCAGGAGGAGACAGTGACTCATTTATTTTAAGCACCTTGAAACCTTTTATTTCTGAAACTTTAGCAGAAAAAAATCCTCAGGTGAAGACAGAAAGACTAAGAGTGTTTGTGAAACTCAGAGAATATGGTCTTACTCCATAATCTTTCGAAGAGCAAGATTCTCCTCAGCCAAGAACACAGAGTCCAGAGAAAAGAATATGGATTGCTTACTAAAGCCAATGAACTACACATGGAACCATAGATGACAAGCTAGGACAGACGGTAGACATAAGATAAATATTGATGCCTGTAAACATAAATCATTTAATTGCTATCATCCAAGCCCAGGCAGCTCTTTCCAGCTTGCAATTTTATCATGCGCATGTTTAATTAGGATAGTTATACAACTCTGTGTATGAAAAGGGATGAAGTTGTGACTAATCATTAAATCTGTGTAATGTTACATTGTGAGAGCAGAAGAGAGAAAAACTTAAGAGCTGAGAAGACACTAAAAACAAGACTATGGGAAAAACAGCAACATCCAGAAGTTTCCTGTAGAGCTCGTAAGGAAACTGCTTTGCTCTCTCACTGACCTATTCATATGTCCTAGCAGTTCTAAAAGAGCATGCTTAGAAAGTCAATAAAAAGTAATCTCAAAGAAATGTTACAAGTGTCCGCACAGGCAAATATTTGTGGTGCTTTTGTTGTGTTGGTTTTTTTTTTTTGTTTGGTGGGTTTTTTGTCGTTTGCTTGTTTGGTGGGAATTTTTTTTGGTTTTTGTTTGGTTTTGCCTTTTCTTTTTTTTTTCCTTTTTTGTTTGTTTGGTTTTTTTCGTTAATTCTTGACTACCATATGTTTGTCTGAAGCTCAAAATATGGATAACTATGTCCAGGATACCAAGCTGAAGCTGAAGACAGGCATGGTTCAAAGAGGAGACTTCAGACACCTCCACCTAGCACCCACTAGGGGTTGCAGGGAATGGCAGCCTGGCAAAATGCACCTGCCAATCAGGCTGCAATGCTTCAACCACCTTCTCACAGCTGGGGAGGGCAAAACCTTAGATCCCATCTTGATTGTGGAAAGGGTCAGACCACCTGTAAAAGGCACTGAACTATTTTGATTTGATGCAACAAGGTTTGCAGAGAACTGAGAATTAAGTTAGATACTCATAACAAAGGTCAGTGATTTGCTAATGGCTGATATTTAAAGCTAAAGTCCTTGCAGTAAGTCTCTGATAGTGGCTGCTGATGCTGCAGACACAGCATGAAGCACACAGACTGCACTCATCTCATGCTTGCGAAAGAATATTGTCCTCTCTTTAAACAGCAGAGAATATTTAACTGCAACTGAATCCGTTCATCGCTTCTTTCTGAAAACCCTAAACTTAGCAGACATTTACCTGAATAATTCTGCTGGTGAAAATTTCAGAGTACTTCCTTAAAAAACACAAACAAATTCCCCATTTCCTGATAAAGGTAAAGAATGGTCCAGACAGTCACTTGAAAGCTGGATTCAGACATTAAAATGCCACTGCCTTTCTGAGTGCAGCAATAGGATCATCATCATGATCACTTAATTGGAAATAAAACTGCCAGTCTTCACAAACCAGACTTCCCTAATCTTCTGTTAAAATCCTGTAGCTGTGTGCTAAGCATTTCTGAATGCATTATATCAGAAATAAAAAGACAGCAATACCTAATATTCAGTACCCAGGAAAAGGATCAATCCTAGTACTGTGAGCGACATATTTCTTGGAATAACATTAACTAACAGTGAAACCACTTCAACAGAATTTGGGAGCCCAGAAAGTGACAAAGCAAGAAGGAAAGCACTAATGAAAGCTATGGCTGTATATGAAATTTTGAGAGACTGATTGTGAGTTCTGTGAAAACACCAAAAGACATCTGAGCTGCATAAGAGCAGAGGCAAAAGCAAGGATTACCTCTACCAGGGAAGGGATTCAGCCATAAAGGATATAATCCATGGAACTCGTGAGGTAAAGGATAAGGAAAAGGCATGCTGACCTGTATGCAAAGCTGTGCCACTAGAAAAAGTGGGCTTGGGGAGAAGAGTTTTTAAATAAAAATTCCACAGCATTTAACAACAGTGGGGAAACCCACAAATTTATCAGGTACCTTAACATTTTCATCTGATGCAAAACAAAGAAATTTGTTGTGAAGAATAACTCTTACATTCTAAACAGGTTTATGGGAAAGCAGACACCAAGAGAACGAGCCTTGGCATATCTTCAGAGTTATTAAAACTGGTCTAGCTGCACATATTTTTATTTTGATCTAATCAGAAAGTAAACAAGAGCACATCCAAGCTGTCAACACATGAGCAATCTCAAGAGTAGAATATGTTGTTTGAGATGTCCCAAATCAAATACAGAAAAAGCCCATAATATTTGCCAGTTATTGCATTCTAAACAAGACAAGAATTTAATGCCAAGAATATACATTAATTTTAAAATGAGACTGGTAGCATTTTAAAATATTTGTCTTCCTGTTGCCTTAATAATATTGAAAATGTTGAATTCTTGCCTGTATGTAAACATTTACTTTAGGATGCCTATTTTATGTAGTGTCAGCCACCAGAAAAGATTTTACAAAATTACCATGAGAAAAATCATAAAGGGCAGCAGCATATGAAACTATTACCCAAATGTCAGGCTTTTAAAGGTGCCTCAGTTAAATACAACCAGTGGAACAACTTGCTATCCCAAAACACTGAGCAGGTATTTGCAGAGATCACAAGTCTCTTTGCTGCACAAACCCATTCAAAACAACCTAAAGAAAAAGCTTCTGAAATTAAAACTTGAATTCTGTCTACTCAAGAGGACAAAGAAGTAGGTATTTCAAGTTCAGGGAGGAACAGGCTTCTATGAAATACTGTCAATGTATATCTGAAGAGCACTCAGAACTTTTCTTTGTAGCAAAAAGCTACAACAGATTTCACTCTGTCAGGTGAAGAGAGGGTCCTGCTCTGTGCCCTCTAAACATGGTTACACACTTCAGTGTTCTGGAACATGCCAGGCACTGCTGTACTGCAGACATGATGGACTACCACAAAGTCTGCTCCTTTAAGAAAAGCAGGCATTGATTCAGGCATAGGATTAGAAAACCAGAAACAGCAACAGCAGCTTTTCAAAGATGGGTGTGACACAATTAAATTCAAAACAAATATTAAAGCTTAATCAGATTCTTGTTGTGCTAGCCTGTAGCACATTAAGTCCATAAGTGATAAATAATAAACTTATAAGCCTATCCTCCTTTGTTAAACAAGAAACGATGCCTCAGTATAATGTCCTTGCTGTATTTTTGACCAGCTTTATAATCTACTCTGACCAAGAGTTCCTAAAAGGAGAGATAAATTGCAAAGTCAGTTGAGAAAACTGTTGGGCTGTATTTAGGTAACAACTACTGACACATTATTTCATAACCCAATTGCTCTATTCTGACACTCAGGGAAATGTTTCTTATGGAGAAATTAGCATACAATCAAAACAGGTAGTCACAGCCACATCCTGATTCATTCACAAGTCCAAATCCTGCTGATACACGTGAGCTGGCGAGCTATGCCCCTGGATTTCCTCAAGCTCGTCAAGGTCAAGCTGACTCTCTCCTGCACTAACACACTCCAGAAAACCAACACTCACAGCCTCTCAAAGATACAACAAAACTTCAGTATGTACAAAAGAGGCATTGGGCTTTGGCTTCTCTGCAGATCATTTCCCCTCCACCAGCCTCACCCAGGGAGCTCCTCTCTGTCTTCCATCCCAAGTCATATAACACTAAGCACTGCTAGAAGAATTAAGATTCTCTACTAAGCTACAAGATGCACCCACCTTTTTTGTAAGAGCTCCACAAGTTCCAGAATCTCTGCTCAGTCTTTAAACATGCTATTTCAATGCTTCTGGATGGGCAGCAGGAGGACAGACCCATGGCCGGGCCAAGAAGGGGAGAGAATTTATAAATCCCTGGAATGTGAACTGCAGCAGAGTTCCCCTAGAATGGTAAGGACACTGGATTCTGGGGCTTGGGGTTTCTTGTGCTCCCCTCTTTTGAATTGCCTTGATAATTCCACTTATATCACATATTCCCTTTCTGTGGAAGACATGTAGGTTCTGGGAATTACATTTATATATATATATATATATATTTAGTGTATGTGACTTCTTGGGTTCTTTACACTAGGGAAAACCAAGCCGAGACAAGAGAAAAGCAGATAGACATTATAATGACTTTTGAGATATTTCACACTCTTTCCTGTCTTAGCAATGCCTCTTTTGCATCTGCTTGCACTACAGTTTTATCTTTTTTAAAGGAAACGGACATTCCACCTAAATAATGCCGGAAGAATAAAAAAAGCTCGGCACAAAGAAATGTGTCACTTGATCATCCCCTTTCCACAATCTGTGCACAGATTTTTTTCTTCTTTTACTTAAATTTTTACATAGCATTAAGCAAATTTTACTGTGAATAAACTGATTTGCAGCCTCTTTTAAAGAATAAATACTTGCAACTGTTAAGGTATTAGTATGCTAACGAAGCAGACCAAATTTTATATTCAAACCTTGAATAAATGCAAATTAATAAAAAGCTGAAGGATCACTTTAAGTTTTGACTAGGGAAACGGTGTAATCCTAACAAATTACACACCACTGCATAAAAAGGTTCCTCGTGTCACAGTTTCACACATTTCTGAAATATCTATACCTGCCTATCTTCAAAAGATATTTTTGCTAATTTGAAAACAGCTTTTCTTCATTTTCTATACTTTTGAACAGTGTCCAAAACCTGTTATGGTGTCACATTCTTGATTCATCAATAATATTAATGTAGCGTAGACATCACTGGTCCATCATCAATATAAGACACACCTGGATTTGATAATTGTCTTGCATTCCACAGTGTGACCAGGTGCTAGCAGGTGGCTTACATTTTGCCATTTCTGGACAGCAGTTTGTATTCCCACTAATGGATGGTGCAGCTAAAAAACCCAGGCATTTCTAAAATGGGCAATTTGTCATGCTCAAGTATTTTCTTCTATAGACACACAACTTCTCTACAGATCTATCTATCTGGACATGGACAGTCATTGCAAACAAATTCAGCAAAGCACAAAAGAGAGTTGTGCTTGGGCAAGATAGCCTTACCCAAGGACACTACAAAATACTTTGAGAGATTTACAAAGAGCATATTCATAGATTAATATCATAAATTTGGTTCTACTGAGTCCATAGATACAGGGAATTACTCTACTGCTGGAGCTCAGACTTTGGATAAGAAGAAGAATGTAATTACTTACAGTCACTAACAGTCCCGTGGGCCTCTTCACAGTCACAGAACTAATTACCCTTTCAGCTGGCTGAGTTAAAATGAGCCCGACTTCTGTTATTTTAGTTGTGGATGAGGCATGTATGACACAGAAACACTGGTAAGGAGTTCTGCAAGGCACCAAGGCTATGATGGCTCTGTAAAGGGGCTTCCCTGGATTGCCTTGAAGAGAGAAGTGCTTCCTTATGGTCCAGAATCAGCATGTCAAACATACTCCTCTCCCCGTCTCTAAGTGTCAGACACCTCCATCTACTGTGTGACAGACTTTCCTGATTGATACACCTCCAAGGAATGTAGTGGGAAACATGATCAACAATAAAGCTGTTGACATTCATCCTCCATATTTTCAATTAGCAAACATAACCAAAAAATGATCAAATATATGTAAGCTATGGTTAGACTATTAATTGCTTGGCCCTTTTTAAAGCTTCAGCTTTAATGACTCAGCTCTTTCCTTTTCACTAATATTCTGAGGTAAATTAATAATAACACATTTTAATAATAATATTGTAATATACAATAAAATTAGTTTTGACCTGTGGATTCAAAGTAGGTCTCAGTAATCCAGGGCAAGTTTTGCAGTGGATTTGGTACAGAGCTAAAATATTCGTCAGTACACATCTGTGCATGATAATCTGCAGTACACCCTGCCAGAGCTTTCACGCATCAGTTCAGCTCAGTGTTACATAAAGAGACATTTGTGAGAAAAAGGCAAGCAGCAGAGTTAAGAGATGAGCTGCTCAGGGATCAGTGCCACAACAGAGGACAGTGGCACCTCGACCGCCGGCTCTCTGCAGTCTATTGTACTCACTCCGAATGAGGGCAAGAACGTGGAAGAGCCATTAGATGGCAACAACTTCAAATTGCTTCCTGTCCCTCCTGCTTCTGACCCACTGACCTAAAACAATCCACAGAACATATAGGCAGTTTTAGCACAGTTCAAAGCAGGTACAGCCCCTGCCTCCCATGCTCGTATGCTTTCTAAGTGAATAGAAGGCCATGAAAACTCTTTCCCTTAGAAGGAACCTGTTTCTGGGAGCCTATGTTGGACACCTCTTGCACAGTGCCATGGCAGGGGAACATCACCTGTGCACATCATGGAACAGAAACAAGTTCCTCCAGAAAATTAATGAGTTGTTTCATTAGAAGAGCAATGAAGATTTATCTTGATGACACATCTGCATCTTGGTTCTCAAGACCTTAAAAGATTTACCTGTATCAGGTAAATCTTCTAAAAACAGTGTTATATTAGAAGTTGTTTATATACTTCTGGAAATTTCTTAGGTGCTGATAAACCACAGTTACTGGAATCCAGCAGCTTCATTTTGACACACTCTTCTATATGTGTTTCTCTTTTTCTGTCTGTATTTGTTCCATAAATTCTAAGTATGAAATTTGAACTTTGGAGGCTTCTTTGGATTTTATTCTTTTCTGTAAATCCAAATAAAAGTCTAGATTTTAAGAGAGAAATTCAGTATCATAAAATCAGAGAATGGTTTGGGTTTGGAAAGGACCTTAAAAATTATCCAGCTCCAACCTCCCCAGATTTAACTGTTTTGTACTTAACAGGATTGTATCCATCACACACAAACAAGAAAGGAATTAAATTGTTATTTAACCTGCACTGTCTTCCCATTCCCATAACTGCTTATAAAGGAGACAGCAACTGCATATTTTCTCCACCACACAGGCTCTTTTTTACATTAGACAGTAGCAGTTTTGCTTTAACAGAAGCAGCAAGCAAAACCACTCATAAAACTGCCTTCCTGCCAGTGACCTCATAGTCTAAGAAAACCTATGCTGGGAAAGATGTCCTTTGCTTAGGTTGATAGAAGACATCTACAGGACTGTGTAAAATAAGTATACAGTAACATACAAAAGAATATGCACAAAGAAAAGAAAATAATGTTGCAAGTAACATTAACAGAAGTACAGGTATTAAAAAAAAAGTTAACCAATTCCTGAAGGTCATTACCTACTTTAAAACTCAAAGGTGAAAACGAAGGGGCAGAGACTTGGTGGACTATGACACAAGAGAAAGCAAATTCTGCTATTAGCAGCAGAAACTGTTCATTTGACACAGTGATGATAGACTGACTCCACAGTGACAGTCGTTATCCAGCCTCCAGAAAGAACTGCCATTCTGCTAAGTAATATTTTGAGTACGAACAAATTTCCATAAGAATAAAATTTTCAAATGTGTATTCAAGCATAAAATAGCTTGGATAAAATATTAATCCTACAGGTGAAAAGTGCTTCCTAAGCTCTTTTCACAGGGAATCACCTCTCTGCAGGTGGGCAACATACATCAATCTGTGTAATGTGTTATTTATTTTTGCCACAGACACTGTCTAAGCAGGTGATTGGAATTCATGCAAATATCCAAGCAGGAAAAGCTTGCAGTTCACAGTGTGCATTATAAGCAGTTGCTGCTTTCCTCTCTGCTCCACCTGGAAGATGGAATATTTCTAAGGCTCACTATGCAGCAGTACAAAGATTATGTTACAGTAATACAAAATAACACAAGGTCTACTTTCTCCTTTGTCTATGGAAAGAAAATGTAGAGTCATTAAGTTAGTCATCATAATACAGCTGCAAAATTGTTTCGTGAAGACTGCATTTTTAAAGAAAAGAGGAATACTGCACAGCAATAGACATCATGTGGAGCTAACACCAACTTGGTGGCCCACCTTCCTTCTCACTTGCTATCAACTCTAACACATATTAACTTAATCACTGCAGAACAGCTATCAGATACACAGGGTCAGCTCCTCCCAACCTTTAGGGACAGAAAATACTAAACAGAAGTGATGTAGTGCACTGGAATATCTAATTAGCAGACCACACAGATTGACACAGAATCAGTTAGGTTGGAAGAGACCTCTGAGATGACGTGGTTGTTCACCACCTAAAAAGCACACAGTATTTGCTTTGATATGGTTGCATATCAAATATGATATGGTTGAAAAGGCAGAAATAGGAGGACCAGGGAATGTGTGCAAGTCTGCTTTACACACAGTGTTAGGAAAGACTCATCCCACAAACATAGATTCAGGAATCTATCTCCCACTTGGAATAACTCTCAAGAAGGGGAATGCTGGGTTCCAAACCCTCCCTCTGCTGAGGCTAACACCAAAGGACCAGTCTACGTCTCAGTTACACACACTTGCAGTTCCTCCATCAACCCACAGAGAAGTTAGTTGCAGGAAGTTCTGCAAAGTGACTTCTGAGGAAATCCCTTACGTGTCCATAACACAATCAAAACAAAGGCTGTGGAGCAGTATTTCTCTTCATTACAGCTGCTACTTCAGTTCTAAAAAACTACTTTTAGCCTGTCACGTAGTTTGAACACTTCAAGTCCAATATTAGTTTTGAGATAGAGCCTTCAGCCCAAGCCAGGACAGAGATTCCAAAGACTGAACACATGCACCTAAAACCCAGTATTTCAAATACACAAAGCTAAAATATCATCTCCAGTAATTACATTTTTTTTAAAGCTTACCATAAGTAAGAGCAAATATTTGGAACTCACCATGCCAAAGACAGTATTGGGCTTTCCCCCAAATATCAACTACCCAAACAGCTGCCTGGGTACCTTATAAGACACTGTTTTAGCCACAGCAGCTCTCATATTTTACATCTTGAGATGGTATTTCAACCAACCAGAACTACTGGGCCTACTGATAAAGTTTCAAAGGCAAAACACTGCTCTTCTGAGATGAAACAGGGAGGGAACAAGGATTTCCTAATAGAAGACAGACACCATCCTACTGCTGTGAAAGCCAAATCTAACAGCATTATGAGAAAGAAGGTATTAAAGTTATAATCAAACCCATTATATGATTTAACATGTAATAGAGCCAACAATGCCAAAGCTGTATTAGTAGTAGTAGCCTTTTTTTCCTGACACACTGAGGTACTCCAGGCCATGGGAAAACTCACAAATCATTGTTAAATAGAGACAGCAGAATTTACATTCTTACAGGAAGTTCAAAGAGTCCAGAGCTGAAGGTTTAGGAGGGCACTACAACTGTAGAGAGAGAAGTGGGGGGGCAAAAAAAAAAAAAGTAAAAAAAAAGTAAAACCCAAAAATTGGCAAAAAATGTTTCATTAGAATATAGGACTTTTCATCTGCAGATTACTTGTAAAAATGTCTAAGGAAGGTACCTGAGATAAAAATCAATTGTTAACAGGCTTTGAATTGCTACATGGAGGTCAAAACCCCCCTGCAAAATTCCTGTGGCATACAGAGCTGGGAAGGTCAAACTCCTGTGAGACATTTTGCTTGTTAAAAAAAGGAAGAAACAACCATAGCATTTCTTCAGTAAAAGAATTCAATTCTAATTGTGTGACAATATGCATAGCAATAATTAAGAAATTCTAGTTTCCAAGCAACCCCTTATGCTAAGAGACTGAAAATATTCCAAAAAAAAAAAAAAACAAACCAAAAACCAGCCAGCAGTACCACCACCAAATATAGAGATATGCCTTTTCTGGTTAAGCTAGATAGTTCCAAAATGAAAAAAATCTTCTGGAAAAGGAAAAAGGTAGTTATCAGAATTGCAAAAATAATTTTTAACCAAGGAAAATGTTTACATATGAGGCTTCCAGCAACAAAAGTAAGTCACTAGGAACAGTAAAATTTTAGACATAGGCAGCTGTAAGCAAGTAGAACTCTCCAGAAAAACAGATTTCCAGCATTATTTTAGACAATTTACAGAGGCAACTGCCCTCCAAATCACTGTTTTGTTGACTCCTGTATGGCACTTAGACTTTGATTGTAGAAAGAGAATGCTCTGTAAACTGTCATTAAAAAAAGCATGCAAGCTTAGATCCCAAAATACATCTGTTAACATTTGGAGGTCCCCACCAGAACGACGAGTTGAAGACACGCTGCTACAGAATTCTTCAGGTACAGATTCTTTTTTAAATTCTAGATCTTCCATTATATCTGTATGTTAGCTTCTCTTCTGCAGAAAGGTTTGAAAGATTGCTCCTCAGATCTTACTGGCATTTCCTCACTCCAACCCACCCACATCCCCACTGCAGAGGAAAAGCATTCCTCATTGGATAAGCGTAGGCTAAAGGAAAATAACTTTTCAGAATTATTGGCTTATTTCACTATATTATATACATGTAAATATCATTAGGGAATGGGCTACTTCAAATACCATCTGTCCAATGCCAAGGGCTCTTTAACAATAGTTTATACGGCAAAAGCATTATAGCGAAGGAGATTACATTTTATTTACCTTGATGTGTCATCGTGACAGGCTCTTCACTGGACACATTGTTGTAAATGACCACAGCTGTAGCATTATGTGAAGCTGCTCGCAGTATTTTCTCTTTAAATGTACAGTTTCCTCTCTGTAGTAAAGCAATCCACTGCTTGGTGTTTGGTGGGACCTGGAAACGTGTTCGAGGGTCACAGCCCAGACGATCTGCAACTGAAATGGGAAACAAATTTACACAGACGCCAATTTCTTCTAACAGGAAAAAAAAAAAAAATCCTAATTCCAAGTTTGCTGAAGTACTTAAATGCTATACACTAGGAAGCCACTATCCTCTTGTTTAAAAAGTCTAAAGATAACTGTATTCTTAGGAAAAAAAAGATTTTAAAAAAAGCAGTCTCCCACATTGAAAGCTATGACTATATGCCCGAGAATTAGGCTCACTGACACACGCTATTTTTAACTCCAGTGCAGCTAGAACAATGAATTCACGTTCAAATCAATACCTGCCTAGAGGCTGAAAACCATTAGAATATGGTTCATTTGCTATAGGCATTTACAAAACAGCTGTTTATCAGTCATTCTGGGGAGTACAAGTCTTTTCTTTCTAATGCAGCCATAAATATCGCTGCAGTGGGAAGTACAACTAAACAAAGCAGGTTGTGAAAACAAGATTTCAGAGTTATCTGCCATGTGCAGGCTACTGTAAAAAAGGACAACATTAAAAGCTGATCTTGTACAACCCCAGCAGCCAACATCAGCGTTTTACATATGCACATTTTGTCTACAAGGAAATGTATTCAAATTCATAGAGAAACAAATGGGTTTGCGAACGCAATGCACTCGTCAGCTAAACAGGTATAGATGGTATAAAGGAAGGGTAACAGAAATGGCAAATGCCAGATGTCTGAGTTCAACAGTGTGCAAAGCTCTTTTGTCCTTTCTGACACTGTAACATATCCGGGAACAACCCAAACCCACAGAGCTGTGTACAAAAGGCACAAAACCCAAGGCAGAAGATAACTTCACAGCAGCTGAAATCGCCAAAAGACAGATCTGTTTGCACAACACAGTTTAGTCTGATACACTGTGGTCATATCATTAAAGGATTTTATAAATTTAGAGCCATTGGCAGTTTATAATGCAAATATATTTATCCTTTCAAATGCCAAGAGTGTAAGAATCTTTGGCTACTAAAAATAGCTGGGATAAACAGTGATTTTTTCAAGACAAACAAACAATTTATTTGCATAATAGCTCAGAAAACATTACAGTTCTGCAATGTAAGAGCAATTCAAATGAAGTGTCCCATAATTTTTTTCCTTCTCAAGAAGTGAATTCAGCACAACTATGAGATTTCAGCAAAAAGTCTACCACCAAAAAAAATATCCAATTTAACATATCAGCTGGAAACAAAACAAAAGGTCTTTTTAAGTACTCTCAGCTTAACATAGCTGAGGTTAAAACCTGTAACAAAGGAGAGTCAAAGAGCTAAAGATGTTTTCTGAAACAAGAAAGAAAATTTTCTGCTTGCCTAAAGAGAACTAGTGCAGATGAATCTATACTATGGCAGACGTACAGGAAGTCATTGCTCTTAATTTCGACAAGAAGTGCCTCTCCCTGTTCCCCTGGAAGGAGGGTGGGGAGCCAGATATCAACACATCCTTTTCACAATTGCTTTTCAAGCCTGTATTAGACATCTCAGACATGGAGGGCTATTTGCTGTATTTTTGTTTCATACAGGCATCAGGGAAAGTCTGAAATACAGATGCCTGAAGCCAAATTTTATAGAGCGTTTTCTTCCATTACCCTGACACCATTACTTGAATTCCTGTGGAAATTGCTAGCTAGCACTGATCCACACATGTTGCTTTGCAGCACTGGTGATGGCCATCACGAACATCACCAATCAAAGAACAGCATGTTCATGCCCACTGCACTTTTGCAGCTTGTCTTTGTAATCTTAAATTTGAGAACAGTATGTATTTTTAAAGGGAATTACAGTCCTTTTTGAAAATGTGGAAGAATCACAACACAGTGTATGAGCCACCAACCTTTTTGCCCTCTGTTAAGATAAAAGCTGTTTAATACACAATTCCCCCTTGTTCTGAATATTTTTACTCAAAAACATGGAAGGGGGAAAGCACCAGCAGACTGCGATAGGAAGTTTCCCAAGCCCTGAAAGCCAAAAAATCCCATCCTTCTCCCATGATATCATACTCAAGAATCTCAGGTATGATACTTCTGTTGGAAAATACCATTTTCTAAATGGCTACAATTCCACAGAATCCCCTCAAACTGCCAAAAATAACTCTGAGAGTAGACACTATGGCCAACATAAATTTACCTAAAATATATGGGATTATTAAAAACAGAAATCCTACAGATTATGTACTGTTTGCTTCAGTACAATCATGATCAAAACTAAAATATGAAGTGAAAACAAAAATGGCCACAAGAACAAGGTAATGGGTTATTACAGTGAAAAACCATAAAAGCAACAAAGAGCACCTTGAATGAGGAGGCAGCATTCTCAAAATTCATGTAGGCACCTTGAATTTGTATGCTTGAAAATTTTTAGCTTAAAAAGCAACAGAGAAAGCAGTAAGAGATAACAGAAACTGCATCTGTGGGAAAAGTAGTACAAAATTTTCTACCACAGTGGAGATCAAAGTCTCTTTCAGCTGTGGACAGAGCTATGAAATGTTACTGGATAAAGCAACAGAATTAGGAAACAAGATATTAAGAGATTAAAGCTTTCCAGATATAGACCAACAAACACCACTCAAATGCTTACAGCATGTTATTCCTGACGAGGTGCATTCAGCATACCCTGATGAAAATTTAACAGCTGACAATATTATCTCAGTACTATTTAAGTAATAGAGAAACACTGATGAAAATCTGGTTGGTTTAGATAAACCTGAACTGAGTGTCTGCAAGTCACTTGAGATTTAATAAAAAGTCACAACCCACTTTTCTTTGCATTAGCATTCTATTACACCACACAAATGTTAAGTAAAATCTTTCCACTTTTAACTAAATAAAATTCAGAACCAATAGTGAAAAATGTGGGGTGCTCTGCTTGTCTTTTCAATAGACTGAAGATAGTCCAAAAAAGTGTGGAAGTCTTAGAATCACAGTCACCTTTCTAGAATAGTGAGATGGTTACAATAAAACATCTCTCGTGCAGCTCAGGTGCCAGGGATATCAGTGGGCACTGCAAGAGACACACATGAACAGGGTCAGCCAGAATCGTCATTGACAGCTCTTCACTACCCTGCCATCTATGATCTGGTATCCAAAGTTCAACTAGAACCAACAACAAATGAGTTGCAAGTATTACCTGGATGATCATAGAATTGTTTGGGTTGGAAAAGACCTCTAAGATCAAGTCCAACCATTAATCTGGCACTGTTGTGTTCACCACTGAACCATATTCTTAAGTACCACATCTACAAGCCTTTAAAATCCCTCCAGGTATGGTGACTCCACCACTGCCCTGGGCAGTCTGGTTCAGTGCTTGACAATCCTTTTAGTGATGAAATTTTTCCTAATATCGAATCTAACCCCCTCCAGGCACAGCTTGAGGCAGCTTCCTCTCATTGTGCCACTTGCTACCTGGGAGAAGAGGCTGAACCCCACCTGGCTCCACCCTCCTATCTGGGAGTTTTAGACAGCAAGAAGGCCCTCCCTGACCATCCTTTTCTCCAGCTCCCTCAGCCTCTCCTCATCAGACTAGTGCTCCAGCCCCTTCCCCAGCTCCTTTGTCCTTCTCTGGACACATTCCAGTACCTCAATGTCTTTCTTGTAGTGAGAGGCCCAAAACTGATGTTACATGCCAGAATGAAAAGCAACTTCACATTAAATTATTCTAAAACAGATCACTTGCACAGAAAAAGATATGATCAGAAGCCACTCATGGAAGTTCAGAAGATAGAAGCATACAGAAAGCCATTTAAGTAAGTCTCCCTATAGGTGTACTACTCTTCTGGCTTATTTGAAATATAAGCTATTTACCCTGCCCGTCTCTGTGTTCATCTATGTGTCATGTGTTGGCAAAACCCCAATTTTCTGTTAGAAGTGGCAGCCTGCTGGGTTAAAGAGCTATGTACAGTGTTGTCATAAATATCTCCCTCCCTACTGTAAGTCCCAACACCACAGAAGAGCCTCTTTACAGAAGAATCAGCTGTGATTTAAGTACCCACCATTGGGCTTGTGTTTGTTTTCTGCTTTAGGAGAGCTTAGTTTCCTTTTGCAGAATACACACGGTGGCTCAATTTTTATAACTGTTTCTCCTTGAGCATTTTTTATAATTCAAGACCCTTCCTGCTGAAGGACTAAGGTTTCTGACAGCATTTTAGGGATTCATGTGGAAAAAAATAGTTAATAATGCAACAGATCCAACCAAGGCTCCTCAGCTACTGAAGAAGTAGTGGCAAGCTCACATCAGCACAGCAACAGTAGTTTCCTCCTCTTCTTTTCCAATTGCTTGACCATGTTTTAACCTTCTCCCTCTCAGAAGGAGAGCCATTTTGTGGGAGCAAAAATGAAATGACTAGAGCAGCTCTCAGGCTTTGTCAGAAGTGTATACCTGTCTGAATGCAGACTGTCCCCTAGTTCTGAACTGTGGCTACGTTTGTTCTTTCTCACACCGTGTGTTCCTGCTGCTCTTGCATCACTGTGAATGCAACTGTGACACCCCCCTTTAGCCAAGGTTGCTGCACTGGCTGTTATCAGACTTTGTCCTCTTTTCACAGAAATACTCCACTCTCTGGGCATTAACCATTTTATTCTATGCCGGGTTTTTTTCTCTTTTTTTTTTTTCCCCCTCCTTTAAAGGTCAGATATCTTGCTATTGATTTCATCTTAGCTAATACTGTACTCTCTGAAGCCAGCGCCAGTTGCCAGAGCTGGTCTGTCTCAGCTACACATACAGAAATCATTTAAAAGTCTGACCTTCAGTCACCGTAATACAATAGCTGGAGAGACACCACTAGTATTTTGAGGGACAGCAGATCAAGAGGCTTGTTGGGAAAGAAACCACAGAGGAACACAGGAAGGTGCAGTGCCATGCAGGCTGCACCCTGAAGCATTCCCTCCCTACAGTTCTGCTGCCCAGGTAGGTCCTATGTAGAACACCTGACAGGTAAAATAAGACAGCTTTGTGCAACACATTAATTATAAACCTGTGATAAAATTTCCAGAAAAGGAATTCAGCTGGGAAATTCAGAGGCAACTCAGCAGTTCTGATTGATTCTTACTTCAAGGAATGGTACTAGTTATTTGCTATCCCATTAGGGCTTAAAACATACGATGAACATATTTTCTTTCAATGCATTACTGTTACTATCAATATATTATTATCAATACAGTCCTTATTCATGCCACTCATAATTTCTACTTTATAAGGTTGTGTCAATGAATCGATGTGTTATGTACAGCAACGTTTTATTTTCAACAGCTCTTTCAGGTAATTGCTTTGACTAAAGCTGGCTTTAGCACGAAAAGAAACTCTTTGAATGAGAGGTAATCTGGTTTCAGGGAGGAAGTTAAACAAAAGGAAATCACTGAAGCTTAGAAGAGTCCTATAATAGTTCAGATTTAATCTTGTTAGCTCAGTAAGTATGCTACAATTACGGTGATAAACTCCAATATATAACCTCCCCTTTTGCTATCAATTAATGACTACTAATTAAGCTGGCTACCAAGACCAATGATGAAGCACAGAAGCATGGCACAAGATTCTTCTTACCCTATTCTACTGGTATATCTGCTTGTTGCATTTTCCTAAGCTTTACTGGTTTGGATTCTGGGCCAGAATTTCTGTCTGAATGCTGCCTAAAGCTCTGCAGTTACCAGGAAACTGGCATTTCAAATCTTCTGCAGCTAAAACTTGTTCACACAACATGTTTATGAAGTGCCAGATGCTACAGAATGCTGTACTTACAGCACCATGCACAAGATATACCTCCTTCCTAACACTGAGCCAGTATTGTTTCTTCCACACTTCCACCTTTTTCTAACATACATTTTTCCTCACATTCTCAGCCTCCTTGCCCAGCCCCAACCCTTCTACCCCTTTGGGAGAGCTCTCCTTTCTAGGAGCTCTTTTTCCAAAGTGGCTTTCATACAACCATCACCTCCCCACAAGCCCTTTAGACTCCATCCCTTTCCACTCCTCACCCCCTTGTTCCTGACCTACTGGCTCAGTGAATTTTAACATTTTCAAGTTTGACTCCACTGCTTTTCCCTTCCTATCAGCCCCACTCCCAATCATCCTGCCTGCTTCCCAGCTTCCCAAGCCAGCCAAGGTGCACAAAACCTTACCTCCCAGCAAGGTCTGACCACCTGTAAGGGGACTCTTGAGAGCACACAAGACTGACATTTCCAGCCCTCACACTGGAATCCAAGCACAACAAGCAGTAACCCAGACTCAAGAGCCACAGAGTCCTGTTTCCCATGGAGAATGTTTTTGAGGGAACTAAACCACAAAGCACTGCAGTTTCCACCAAGAACCATTAAGGCGAGTATTCAGTGGCTTCTAGCTTGGTGTGCCATGGCAAGAGGAATGTGCCTGACACCTAAGGGTCTGCACTGCAACTGGTGTCAGGCACCCAGTACCAAAGAGGATTAAAAGCACAGGTCATTGGAGTGGCACAGGGCTGAACACTTGCACGGTGCATGTACAGACATCCAGGAGCACCCAGGCAGCTGCTGTGAGAGGACTGGGCTGAAAGTTCAAGGCCATGTTGGACGAGGCTTTGACCAACCTGGTCTAGGAGGGTGTCCCTTCTCAAGGCAGGGGGCTTGGAACTAGACAATCTTTAAGGTCCTTTCCAACCCCAAACTGCTCCAAGATTTATGAAAATGTCTGCTTGCACAAAGTCACAAATAAAAGAGTAAGGGACTGAGCGAGAAATATTCTGGAACCCCCCTGAAGGAATACTATAAACCTTTACTAAACTATCAGAAAACCTGCATCAGGCTTTCACTATTATCCTTCCATGCAGAACAAGAAGAGCTTTTTTTTTCTTTTGAAGTTGCAAGCATTCATATCCAGAAGTGGTTTAAAACACTCTTCTAATAAGAAATTAAGTCATGACAAGAGATTAACAAGTTAGAGGACGTAAGAAAAAGAACTCAAAGTAGAAGAACGGAAGAGAGATTAATAAAAAAAACTATGCTATCATGCATTTAATGTACTCGGAAAAATATGCCCACACAGGTGCTAAATGTACACCCAGCAGCCAACTGTGACCAAGAGCTCACTGGAGCTGCACTTTCACAAGTCACATTCACAGGCGGTCATGCCAATTACTGCCACCCCACTCCCAGGGGAACATTGCCTTTGAAAGCCCCTATCAATTTCATACAAGCTCTATAAAAAGAACACGGAAAGAGTTTTAATACATGTATTAACATGACATGGTTGAATTCCATTAAAGAAACCCTGCAAAAGAAACGGGAGAAGTGATTGACTGTCATGCTGCACTGAGATTTAAAGGATGGGTGATCACATGGGACTGGCATCTTCAAAAAGCAGTACATAAAATATCGGGAATATTCAAGAACAGAAGTCAGAAAACATCACAGAACACTTAAAATCACAGGCTGTACTATTACAAATGGTGTGTGGTCAGCAGCAGATCATTGGCCCTAAATCCTGAATTAGTAAACTCATTTATTTCCCTGCAGGCAATGAGTAAGGGATGTAATAAGATGCCCCATTCCTGGAAGTGTTCAAGGCCAGGCTGAATGGGGCTTTGGGCAGCCTGGTCTAGTGGAAAGCATCCCTGCCCATGGCAGCGGGGTTGGAACTTGATGATCTTCAAGGTCCCTTCCAACCCAAACCATTCTGTGATTCTATGATTCTTTACACAGCATGCAAAAAAGTGAAATTAAGGACACTTCAGCTCTAAAACAGTCCATGCCATCAAGGTGCTAACAGATCACCCACATGCGTGAAAATTTCAAAGATAGCCCATAAATGGGTGAATGCTTGACATCAAAGCAGTTTCAAATCCAAGGTATCCTCAAATAAAGTTGCTAACAATTGTAGAGTCCTTTTCTTCTGAGGATACATGAAAACTGGGGTAGAGCACTTACTGCTCTAACAGCAGTGGCTGGCAGCTACTTGGGTTTAGAGCTATTAGAAAAAATTTTGCAAATGAGTTCTACAGCAATATTAACAGGCTGATAAAAAAACCATTAGAGCAATTACTTTCAGCAAGACTGCATCATCTTTTATCAAATGTGAATATAAAAAAGCAGATGATGTTCAAGAACAGCTTAACTAAAAGCATAAAATATTCCAATCTTTCTTACTACATGGAGCATTTTTAAACCACAAGCACCTCAGCAAAATTAAAACAAAATATAAGTATGTAACAACCTACACAGAACAGTTCAGAGTATATAAAGTAAGAAAAACAACTGCTGTTGAGCTTGCTTTAAGTTGTCTGTTGTGAAACAGAAGGGCAAAACAGAATTTCCCCAAAAACTGGTAACAAAGTTTTAATGATTGCACCATGTCAAACTATGTCAGCTCTGACATTTTCACATCACCTTCTGTGCTTTCTCAATAAAGTTATTCATCGTAGTACTTAGCAGTAGGTATAAAAATGCTGTTTATGGACTGCTCATAATTTCATTTAGCTCTTCTCATTATTAGCTGCCTGTGAAAATGCTGTCAAAGCCTCCCTCAGTGTTTTAATCACACCTTAATGAAGGCATTTCAAAGGAAAGCAGAAAAAGTTACAGCAGCATATTAAAAGGAAATTAGTATCAAAAGTTTTTCTTGACAAATAATGCAGCTCTTAAAAAATAAAGTGCTTTGATACTTTGCATATATTAAAAGGCTGCATTTTAAAACCTGTAAAAATACTACTTGCAATAACAGTGTTTACATGCCTGAAACTTTCAAGACAGACTCCTGATTTCACGGGGGTTGTGTGGGAATGTAAGTGAGGAATATCAGGAAGCGGAAGAAAGACTGCAACATATTTAATGATAGCTGGTAGACAAGATTTGAAGTACAAATAAAAATCGTTTTACAGCAGACCTCCTCAACAATTTCTGCTTCCTCACCCTTCCACCCAAAAATCCACCCCATTAATATATTCTAGTTATATTTTGCAAAGCTAATGAAACTGAGCTCCAGTGAGGCTGGCAAGCACCTGCTGATGCACAACCTGATCCATCCGGACCAGAAGCTTACAGAGGCTGCCTAGCAGGATGCATTTGTTCTGAAGAAGCATCAAAGTATTTTCCTGATCTTAAGATTTGGCAAATTCTCTGAAGCTTCTAATAATACAGTAGTTTTGTGCTATCAATTCTTCTAAAACACTCTTTGTATTCACCACTTAGACTCTACTTTTAACTAACTACAATATTTCACTTAATACATTATTCAGATGTTTACTGTCCAGGAGACAGGTTGGGGCCACTGTATTCCATCAAGTGGTCCATTTCTTAAAGATGGCAGTCTAGACAATGTCAAGAATGGTTTTTAAAACAAGATACTACTAAAACGACATCACTATTACTGAAGAAATCGGTTTCACTTCAGGCAAAAATCATGACAGTATTCTCAACTGCTCAAATTAGTGTTCTTTATAAACTCCAACATTTATCAAAAAACCAACTGATACATAACAGCTTCACTTAATTAAAAGAAAACTATTTGGACACTCTATCCAATGTTCAGTACTGCAAACAAGTGCATTCTGGGCTGGTTATAAGAGCAACAACTTGATAGCTTCAGTCCTTCCAAGTCTCGATGGGTAGCTTAAACAGCGTTTTTAGGAATCGCACACTGAAAAACTGTGACTTCATGCAGGTGCCAAAGCTATCCAGATGCACAGCGAGATGGCTATGCAGCTGTTCTAAGATTCAAGGCAATGCTGTAACCAAATACTGTCAACTATCACTACCCTCTCTGTAATTAGTTAAGGAATAACACCTTCACCAGTCAATACGCCCAATCTACTGGGATCCATGCTGGAAAGCATAGTATGCTTTGCAGAGCCGTTTTTCAAGCCAGCACTCTCAGATCATGGATTTATGTTATTTTCCTCTGGGCAAGCTCTTCCTCCTGGTTTCTCAAAACTGTCTAGGAAAGCCTGCTCAGCCCAGGCAAGGACCAACCACCCGGCAGCGAGCGAGGGAAGCGTTACCTCCGTTGATGGGGACGGGAGCCACCAGCAGCCCCTTGACCTCCACCTTGGGGGAGTCCTGCCCGTAGCGGCCGCGGTCGATCCGCAGCAGCGTGGGGCCGCCGCGCTCGGGGCTCAGCACCGTCACGTTGATGAGGGCGGTGTAGTACGCCTGGCTGGCGTTGTCGGCGCCGGCCGGCCGGACCCGGCCGTGCCACAGCAGCAGCGGCAGCAGCAGCAGCACGGAGGAGCCGCCGTTCCAGTGGTGGTGAGGCCACCGCCAGCTCATCTTCGACTCCAGGCGAGCCGACGGCCGTCACCGGTTGCCTCCGCCGCTCCCCCACGGCAGCGTCAAGCCCCGCACGCCCGGGCGTGTCCTATCCCATCTGACAGCCCGGGAGCGGAGAGAGACCAAAAGCAGGCGGAGCGGGGAGGAGAGCTCGGGCTCATGCCATGGGAGGAGCCAGGGGAGGCATGGCAGGTCCCAGCCGAGTCCGATCCGCCGCCGCGGCTCCCAAGGGAGGCTGCTCGGAGAAAGCGGCGCTTTGCCGGTCCCTCGGGGCTCCGCCGGTCCCTCAGAGCGCCGCGCTCATACCGCCCGCCCGCTGCCGCGGGGGAGCTCCCGCCCGGCGAGGGGAGGGGAGGAGGCGGGGGCGGTGCCGCGGCCCCCTCCCCGCGCAGACCCTCGCCAGCCCAGAGAACGCTGCTGGCGGAAGCCGCCGCTACCGCCTCAGTCGCGCTCGCACACAGCCGCGGGGGTCGCCCCGGACTCGGCCCGCCGCGCCGCCTCGGTTCGCCTCGGGGCTCGTCGCCCACTTAGTGCGGCGGGCGGCGCAGCTCAGTGCCCAGCCCGGCGTCCGCAGCCGGCAGCCGTCGCTTCATGCCCGGTTCGCCCCGAGGGCAGCGGGGCCCCCGCACCGTCCCGCGGCTCCGACTCCGCGCCCGCGCCTCGACTGCAGCCCCGCGTTCTGCGCAGGCGCCGCACGCCCCACCCCGCGCCACGAGGACGAGAGGCGGGGCTTGGGCGAGGATCACGCCCACGGGGCGGGGTCCGGCACAGGGCGGGGACACGGCCTATGATGTCATTGTGGGCGCTGCGAGCTGCGAGCGGGGGCGGCGGGCATGGTACCGGGCTCCAGCGACCCGCGGTTCCATAAGGAATTAGGTCACAGCATTACAGAATCAGATAGGTTGGAAAAGACCTCTGAGCTCATCGAGTCCAGAGTGGGACCAAACACCAGCATGTCAACTAGACCATGGCACTCGGTGCCACATACATTCTCTCCTTAAACATCTCCAGGGACAGTGACACCACCACCTCTCCCGGGCAGTCACTTCCAATATCGAATCACCTTTCTGTTAAAATAGACTTCCTAATGTCCAAACTAAACCTTCTCTGGTGCAGCTAAGATCTAGGGACACATACAGGCTCCCATGGCTCCTCAGCATCTTTTCAGAAAAATATTTCCAGTTCAGGAGCGCTGATCACCAAAAAGATAAAGAGTTTTAAAGCATGTCAGAAATAGGGGGTGGAAGAGCTGTGTGTGTGTGAAAACGAGGTGGGATGTGTTCAGTCTGTCCAGGTAGAACTGAAAGAGCTTTGGGGCAGGAACAGCACAGCCTCTGTGTAAGGATTCAGTCATCCCTACCCAATTTGGTGTTACTCACTTCTGACATACTAAAATGGGAGGGAAATTGTACACTCAAATATTCTTAATAAATATTAATCCCAGGAAATACTGTAAAACAGGGTTTGATGAATGATCAACTAACATAGTTTTAAGGATTTCAGCCTCTTGGGAGATGTAACAAAATAGTATAATGGCCTCCTTGGATTTTGAAAGGCAAACTAACTGAAAATTAGTTACAACAAAGAGAACAATTACTGCAGGACTGTGAGTTAGGATATTTTCTAAGTTTCTGAAAAAAAAGGCTGTGGAGCTGTTCTTTTGAGATACGGTCTCCTTAGTGACTTCCCCAGCTGCATGGGAAGGCCCTCAGATAAGCCTGGCATTTAACCTACACATCTTATTAACCTGTTTTCCTCTGGAAGCTTTTGTATTTTATTCACTTGCGATGCACGTGGTCAGACACGCACGTAAGATTACACTGACGAAGCAGAGTCTGTTTATTTCATTGAGATGTAAGTAGTTTAATCCTGTCCTTGGAGAGACCTCTTCCATTTCCGAGGAAAGCAGCATGCTTGCAAACCTGCGTCTTGGAGCAGAAAGGACCTACGGACTCTGCTAAAGGTATGTGTGGTTCTGTGAAATCCTCTGAGAAGCTGTTTCTGCAAAGCTCTGTAGAAATGTCATTACAATCCAGGAAATGACTTTGAAGCAGAAACTGAATGTTCTGCTTACATTTTTTTAAATTTAATTTTGCTCTTCTTGGTAAATGCTGGCTGAGGAAGCACATGCTATTGATTGCCTCCTCATTTCACCCAAACGTTCATCCCAGCCGGAGGATGAGAGCTGTGGCTGACACACTGATACTGCAGTGTGCAGAACATGTTTTGGAGCTGTTCTCGCTTTGATTTCTCAGCACTAAGAGCTCTGCATCATTCTGATGCAAAGTCATGTGCTTTATTGCCGAAATGTCCTCAGAAGGGACCAAGAAGTCCTGGGAGCCTGAAGGATTCTTCGCTATCACTGCGCTGACCTTCGGAGAAGGATCTCAAAGCACTTCTGAAAAGCATTGAGGAAGCATTCACTGGCTATGTTAAAAGCAAAACAAGGGGCCAGAGCTTTGCCAGTTCTTTGCTAACAGCATGAAATGGCTGGTTTTTATTTTGCCCTGTCTGGTTCCCTGTGGGCTGTTTCTGCTGCAGAGAGGTGCTCCAATGCCTGTGTGAGGGCTGCCTCCTTGGTTCTATCCCCACCTCAATCCCCATCCTGATCCCCAGCCCTCCTCACACAGTTGGGAGGCTGCTCCTCACCCGCCTCCCAGCCTGTCCTATGGATGGCCTATGGATGGGCTGGAAGGCAGGCGAGGAGCAGCCAAAGGGGACTGCTCATGGCCCCAAGAGAGAAGCAGCCAAGCACTGCTCCAGGATGCACCAAAATGGAATACTTCATGAGCAGAACAGCTTCAATCTCCTCATTCCCCAGATGGGCAGGTCCCTGGATGGGGACAGGAGAATTAAAAGGTCCTTTTGGACGCTTTCACCCCATGGTGGAGCTGGATGAAGGGATGGCGGTGGAGAGGAGCGGAGATGTCCTCCTTCTGTCCCCTCAGCTGTGCCTCTGCCACTGACGGCTCCTCAGGGGACATTATTGTAGTCAGACAAATGGTGCTCATGTCTTCACAGGTCAGCCCAGGGGTAACGAGGGCGCTGTGCCTGAGAGTTCCTTCAACTCCTGGCGATTTTTTTTTTTTTTTAGGGAAATACTCATTAATGCTCTTATGTCCCATTTCACAGAGAACACCTCGTTCAGCCGCGGTTCCACCCCTGCTCCGCTCCCGCCCTTCACTGCGCTGTGACACGGCCACAGACGCGCCGCCAGCTTCCCGCCGGGCCCCGCGGCGCCGGGGGGAGGGCGCCACCTGCGGGCCGACAGCGGCACCACCAGGGGCTCGCCTGGGCCGAGGGCCGCGGGTTCGGTGCTGTGGGGAGAAGGGGAACTGGGACGGAATTTGGTGCCATAATGACAAGGGGAACCGGGGCCGGGGGGTCAGTGCCCTGAGGAGAACGGGCGTCCGAGGCGGGGTTGGGTGCCCTGAGAAGGAGAGGTGTCCTGCGGCGGTTGATGCCCTGGAGAAGAGGGGTCTGTGGGGGTTTGGTACCATGAGCAGTCTGGGGGTGTTGCCCCGAGAAAGGGCGTCCGAGAGGGGTTTGATTCCCTGAGGAGAAGCGGGGCCCGGGGGGTCTCTGGTTCCCCTGGCGTGGTGAAAGAGGACAGGAGGGCTGCAGACCTCCAGGGCCGAGACCCCCAGGGCCGAGGTAGTGGGTAAAGACGGTGGATGCGGGGCACAGGGCTGGGTGCTGTGCTTGCTCCTGCCAGAGGGCTTAGCTGAAGAGAATCCGACCTCGCCATGAGAAAAGATGGAGTTTCATCCTGGATGGAAATGCCACAAGGTCCAGCTGTTTCCAAGAGGATGTGGGGAAATGCAAACAGACACAAAAGTAAAAATAAGAAACCCGAAATGTGCTGATGGCTTGGGCTGGGGCTGGGCTGCCCCAGGGGCAGAGGTGGCCCCAGGAACCAGAGAGCAGCTGCCAGTTACGACTTTATTCATTTTCACATTTAGATATTACAACAAAACTCTTAATGACAAAGGATAACAAGTACTATAGGAAGAGAGGAAAGGAAGCAGTGTTCTAACTGGTTTGATATATAACTGTGAATTTCCAGAGACAACACTCAACGTGAGTTACAATCACTCACATATGCTCACTGGTAGGAAAACTCACGTGCAAATACCCACACACTCACCCACAGCACACTCACACACACTCACACAGACCATGCTTTGTACTCACACTTAACCCCTGTTTTAGCCTACTTGCTTCAAAGGCAGCCCACTGAAACATTGAATGCTGCTAGAGCAACAACGGGTACCAGGTTAAAATATTGCAATATAAATGTAGTGTTACTTGATACACAGGATTTTCTTCAGAGACACACGTGTATTTGCAAGTAGGGGACCCAACACTTTGTTTTCAGGAGGGAGGAATGTCCTCTCAACACCAACACTTTGTAAGGAAAAGTGAGACTGCGCATAGAGTGGAAGCAGCCATTTTAAAGGAAGGTGATGATGATAAATAGCTTAGCTTCAATGTTGAGTTCCAGTAAGAAGCCCAAACAAAACAAAACAGAGAGTGCATTGTGAACAGAGCAGGCACAATTATCGAACCCTGGGTTTTAAACATTGAAATACTCCCTTGCTGCTGTGGAAAGACAGACAACACTCCTGTCTCACGTCTTAAGCCCAAAACAGACCAGCTTCACGTCATGCTTATCTGGAGACTGTAAAAATAAAAAGCCAGAAATAATTCAAGAGAGTGGGAAGGGTTATCAGGTTTGCACATCTAATTTTAGTATACCTTTAGAGAGCAAAAGTACAATTGTCTCAACAACTCTTCAGTATCCCACACTACAGTTGTTCTTCATCAGCAGGAGTGTCTGAAGCGGAGCAGCTTTTGCTCCTATCATGCTGCATTGTTCATGCAATGCTGTTGACACAGATACAATAGGATCTGATTCCACCCCCCATCAAGATGGTGCAAGAGAGAGAAAATAAACTACTGTGGAGCTGAATGTTCAAAAATCAGATGACACAGAAGTGCCTTCCCCGGGGTGAAGCAGGGGATTGTTAACAATGGTTTTAACAACATAACCCTTCTCCACAGGGATGCTTGTGAGCAATTTACAGCTAAACTTAGAGAAAAAGTGCTGCTGTACTGGCTGGATGTCCACACTGACAACCAGCCTGGGCACTAAAATTCCTCTGTCCCCTTTCTGCTGAGGAATCCTGCCACTGCCCTGCAAATGTCATGCTTTGTTGGCACATATCTATCCCTCACATATGGACGGGGACTTGCAGCTACTTAGAAATTCTGGTTTTTAACTACTATTTTGTCTGTAGTCCTCTTTCTTGGGCCCTCTCTCAGATGGGGCTATTTCCAGGCAGAGAACTCTTTGTGGAGCACTGGAAACAAGAGAGTCTGAGTCCTATGGATGCACATCACCCAGCGAGCAGCCTGAATTTAGCTCAGCTGGTCACCTTCTACCCATGTCAATGCCAGTGGAAACCTCTAGCAGCATGAGGCACATGCAGCCATCCTTCTGCCAAGGGAACCACCAGTTCAAAAAGCAGGGCAAGATGAGGGCAGGAGAATTTGATCTGGCCTACACGCTGTTGGCTGTCCTACTTCCTTGTCCTGGCTCTCCAGCAGCTCCTGCCAGAGGATTCTTACTGAGTCGTAACAATTACTTAAAGATGCTCAAATTCCTGGCAACTTCAGGGGACACCAGTAGAAGTCAGGGAATTCATTGTCATACATGGTTTCCAGTTCCACATTCTGAGCCAGTTTGGCTCAAGCTGGTCTGGTTTTGTGCCTCTTTTTTGCCATGGAAATTGCAGCCATGTCATGCTGCTGACACAAAAAGGGAGGGGAACATTGAGCAAGCTGCACAGGCTTAGAGAATTTGAATGACAGGCGTGCTTTTCCCATGTGCTAAATAAATCTCCCCATTACACTTGTGTGGAGAACTATAATTAAGACTTGGCAACATCATCCATAAGGACTCACAGGCTTACATCGGGAAACGCGTAAAACCCTCTGCTGGAAAAGAAATACAGTTTGGGAAAGCTGTACATCTGACAGGAAACACAGTTTTACAAGTCCAAATCCTTGGCTGTGTGACAGAGGTGTGGCCCACAAGCAGAAATTCCCTGGTGCTGAGATGCCCTGGTGCAAAGAGCTCTGCCAGCCATGGGCATGTGGGAGAAGAGATGATGACAAGCTGTTCAAATGAGCCTTTTCACGCAGACTCCTGAGGCAGTGATGTAACTGTGCTCTGTGGCTGAGCTCTTGGACTGGGAGCAGGATGGAAAGAAGTAGGTGGGAAGTGGTGAGGCAGCAGTACAGAAATCTGTAGAGAGGGGCTGCAGAGGTTCCCCAGAGCTCTAAATTCACGTGGTATCTCTTAGAAACAAAAGACCAAAGTGAGATATTTCCTCCACAAATAACTGTTTCTTAATCCTCCAGAGACAAGTATGCTCTGCTGGAAGCTCTACAAAAGAAACTGGAGAGGAACCTGCTGGGCAGAGAGTGCCTCCTTTGAGTCAGGGAACTTGGGAGACAGGAAAGGTCATGGTGCAGAACTGTCCATCCAGGAGAATCAGGGCTTGATCCCTGGCCAGGTGCTGTGCTCCATGTGTTCAGTGATGTCAACACACAAGGGGATGCAACCCAGAGCACCTTATTGCTGAAGCACTGTTCCTTCCATTGTTTCCAAAATGCTTTGCAGCAGCTTGAAAATAAACATTTCACTCCCTGCCCTTTTGATCTTTTTCCTCCCAGCAAACTCTATGTTTAGAAGCCAGCTCAAATTGACCCAGCTTTGCTTTAATTTCTCACTTGAGCAACAAATGATCTCAGCACCATTCTGGGAGAAGGGGAAGGTGAGAGCAGCAGACCTGTGAGTAACCTGCTCCCAGCAGAGATCATAAAATAACCTGTTTTGCACAGGGCCTGCAAAAAGAGTTGCTGTTTATCTCACCAGGAGCACTTTAGCCATCAGCTGATGACCTACTCAGCACTAGCTGTGTTGAGATGGCTAAAATAATCCTAGTGATAAGGCAGATTGGCAGGTTTCCTCCCAGCAGAGATGAGAGGGGTGTGGATGTTGCTTGCAGAGGAGATGGAGAGGCTGGCACCTGCTCAGGATGAGCAGCATGCATGAGCATTTACAAAGATCCCTTGGGATCTCTCTGTACACCTCTTTAAAATGTCCTGCTCTTGCTGCTAATACCACTAGGGATTTTTTCCCTTTGATTCTGCTCCACAGCTCAGCGGCTGACATCATGATGAGGGGAGGAGGAAGCAATCCAAGGAAAAACATTCAGGCTGCACACCAGGAAGAAACTTGAGACTAAGACAGATCTATTTATATCTGACCTGAAATGGGTTTTCTGAATGGGAAGCTGATCTGAGCGGAGGCTGGATGTTAGGCAGAAGGTGCCGTAGTGCTGAACACTGGCACCCGCTCTCCGGCAGAATGCATCTGTCTGAAGTGCAGGAATAAAAGAAACATGAGGAATCAGTGAGGTGCTCTCTCCAGTCGCGGCACGGGGAAGCTGCAGCTGGAGGTGCTGCGTGGTTCATGCTGTGGTTCCAAGGACATCAGTGTTCCCCATCCAGGTTCCCTGTTGGGTTTGGGCATAGGTTGAAGGAGAAGCTCTGACTGACCCCGATGACGTGCCTGGAGGGTGAGGGGGGATGCCTTGGCTTGTCGCCTCCAGGGCGTGGTGCCATTAGTACTGCTCGGAGAAGAAGGAAGCGTGGAGAGTGGGGGGACTGGCCCCCTCTCCAGGCGGGGTGCAGCTGCCATCCTCAGAGTGTTCCGACAGCTCCCCGTATTCACTGTTGTAAAAAGTCTGGCCTCCGACTTGGGATGCATACAACGGCCGACATCTGCCCCGCAGGTCTGACTGTTCCCCCGACAGCTCCACGGTTCGACTGGGCCCTTTACTGCTGTGAGGGAGAGAGACACAGAGAATTAACCTTGGCACTCCTAGAAAGCCTCTGTCCTGCTTAGAGAGATCCCAGCTTCAGAAAGTCTCATCTGCTAATGCACGGGGCAGAGACAGGGTCAGGAATGGACTTGCATCTCCATTTCAAAGCACAAAACCAGGCCTTGCTCTAAATCTAAGCACAGCCTGTATGTTTTTTGACAAATCTACACATAACCTGGTATGCTTAGTTCAGCTCTTCTAGATACCTTTGGAATACCTTCTAGATACAGGGAAGGGTTGGGACCCCAATGAATAGAGAGAGACAAGAGACACTGCCTTAATTGTTTCTAGACCTGGCAGGAATAACAGCAATTAATACAAACCAACTGCCAGGATGGGGGAAAGGGAACAAAGGAAGATGATGAAGAAGATGTGGGAGGAAATCATCTGGCCCATCTCAGTGCATGCCAATACCAGAAATCGCAAGAGCAAGGATTTGCTCATTCAAGGAGAGGTTTAAGAGTAGTATTTTCCAGGAGACGGGACACCAGGTGTAGGAGACAACAGGAACATGCCTTAGGGAAAAGAGGACAAGAAGCAGAAGACAGTATGATACAAGAGCAGAAAGGCCACAGGGCTGTGGCTAAGAGAAAAGACAATGACCAGTCCAATCTGATGTTGGGAGGCAGAGGAGATGTGGAAGAGGCTTGGGACTGGCCTTGTCTACATATGAGGTGACATGGCTTGCTCAACACACTGTCACAGAGACAAGGTCTCAGCCTGCTCTGGCAGAGATGAGCTGCACAGGTTCTCACCCAGTTTCAAAGCCTGGGGCAAGGACATAACCATCCATAACATCCTCAGCTCTGAGAGTGCCAGCTCAACCTGCCAGACTCCACGTCAGCATGTGGGAATTCCTAAGGCCTGTCCCATCCTTGCACCACCACATCAGGGCCCTGTACCCTGTGGGTCAGGGCTGAGGGAGGAAGGTGGCAGCCACATAGTTTCTGTCCATCCCATCTGCCACCGCTTAAACGAGCCCTGATATATTTCACCAGAAAATGTCAGTAAGCCTTACCAGTCTCATTAACACCACCACTCCACTGTGCCTCATTATCTTAACAGGCACATTCTCATTGATGGGCACAGTTTATATTTTTAAACCCTAGAAAACAGCAGGTTTGTCTGTTCTTCCTGTGTTTTGCCTCTCGATAAGGAGTATGTGGACTTATCTGGCTCAGGGCCCACAGCTGAGAGCTCCAAGCAGTGCAGCATATGGGGAGATACCAGGAGCTGTCTCCTGGTCTCACTGCATTTGGCAGCAGGGCAGCCTCAGTGGCTAGGCTTAAGGAGTACCTGAATCCACCTTCTTTTCTGTGTTGGTTTTCTATCCTCTCAAATTCCTCAGATGCCAGAACCATCCCACTGTCTGTCTGATTGTCCTGAAAGGAAGCAACAGGAGTTATCAGTAACATCTCTGTCAACTGATCAGAGTGGGAAGGGAGGAGAAATCATTCAGGAGATGAGATCATGTGTATGTGTGATGGGGAAGAAGAGGTAGGAGCACTTTACCAGCATGCTCCATAGTTTTGCTGAATCTGATTTTCTTAGGTACCTGCTTAAAAGAAGCACATAAAAAGGTAAGATTTGTGTGCTTAGTTCAGTGCCACTTCTGGGGAATGAAAAAAGAGTGTCCCTTGGCTGGAAGATGTATTACCATCAAATCTGTGAGAGGTGATATTTTCCTCCGAGACAAAAGGTATGGTTTCAGTTTTGCCACTAGAGGAGATATCAGTACCAGTCCAGTTCAGCGAGACCAGGAGGGTCCCTACTGCACACTGCCATGTGGGTCAAGATACAGGGACTGCAGATAAGCACTCTGGGTTTACCCAGAGAAGTCCTGGCAGGATTTCAGTGTGCTTAACCAGGCTGTGTTCACAGATTTGAGAAGGGTGAAGAGCAGGGTCTTCTCTGTGGTCCTTTTTAGTACCCCCCCCTTTGTATATCTAACCTCCCTGTTTCCCACTAAGGCAGTGTGAACTGTGGTGGAGAGAAACCCCTGTGTGCCAGAGGAAGAAATGAATGTGCATAGGACTGAATGGACTTAACAGGAATGACACAGACAGGCTGACATAAGATAGGAGTGATCTTCCTTCCACAGTCTTAACGGTAAAGGTGCCAGAAAAGAGCTTCCCCCCACTCAAATCCACTCAGATGCTACTCACCGGGTGTGCCTTGTACATTGTGTGTGTCATGGGAAACTCTTCAAACGTCTTTATCCTGGATGGACACCTGATCTGATTTCCTCCCGTCAAACAACCAGGGAATGAGACACAGTTGTAGTATCTGCCAACAGAAGCATAGTGCCTTCAGTAATGGCAAGAGTCAATGTCCTGAATGAACAGGACCTGAACCCAACCTCCTCACTGTGCAACTGAAGTATGCAGGGAGGAGGATGACCCAAATGGTGGATTTGGGGAGGGTAATGGGGTCACCTTAGGCCTCATAACCCCGTACTACTTCTGCAGTGGGGAACACCCAGACTTCCTGACTGAATCAGGCCCCAGTGACCTCTCCACTAGGGATAAGCAGATATAGATCCCAGGCATCACATTATCATAGCTCACCAGGGAGGAGAGGCCTGGGACTAATTGTTGGGTCAGTTAGGAGCAGATATGCTGGCAGCATAGCTGGAGGAGAAGAAGGAATGTCATAGGCTTACAAATCAGCACTTCCTTATCAGCAAAATAAAGTAATTTTGCTCTTATAAGCAAGATGCTACGGCTTAAGTGCTTGGATCACACCTTATCACCTGGGATTTTTCAAACATCTGGGTTCTCCCCATATCCCTCAGGCTCCCTTAGAGGTCAGGCTGCTGGCTGCCTGCTGGGCTCTCTCTGCCCTTTTCAGAGGGGATTCACCTTGCTGCTAGGCTGTGGCAGCGTATCCTCATGTCAAAGTCCTCTTCATCTGAGTTTTGCTGGGCAGAGGAAGGCACCTGGGAGAAACCATCATCTTCTGAGCTGTGAGAGTCGTTCAGTGGGATGTAATCTTTCCCTTCCTGGTAGGAAGAACAGTAAATGGCCTTACAAGAAGGGGAGGACTTTCTCACGAGAAAAGGCTCCACAGGCAGAAGCTGTCAGAGCTGGGAAGGAAAATGTCTGGTTTATGAATTTTATTTCTCTGGGACAAAATATCTGGTTGGAGATTTCTGTGACCTTTGCATTAAGTAGCTGTGAGTGATGTATGGAGGTGTGTGTGAGCAGGAAAACAACCTAATCCCATAGTTCTCCAGTTTACATGGACAGAGTACTGTGCTCCAGGGCAATGTCGTTGTGGCTTAGTCATGCCTGTGCTGGGAACCACTGCTGAAAGGTTAAAGTCAGGAACGTCAGGATGAGATAGTACTCAAGCATTTAGCTATCATTTTCTGAAAGGGAACATCAAGAAAAAGTTAAAATCAGAGCTGCACGCTCATCACAGTTAAATGTCCTGGTGAGTTTCCACATGGAAGTGATCAGTAATACATTCAAAGAAATCGTATTACTGACTGCTGTAATGTAACAGTTGTTTGCTTCACATGGCCCTGACATTTCAATCTGAGGACAGAGTTTCAGAAACCCTGGCCAAGTCCTGGTTTTCATTATGCAGGCATGTGGGAGGCAGAAGTACCAGGGCCTTGACTCAGCTGAAGAATTTCAAATAATCATCTGGGGATTAGGCTGCAAGTACTAGAATGATGACTGAGAGGGCTTCTGCCCTGCAAGGAGCAGAGTTTTATGAGGATGCAGCTAAAAGGCTGTTGCATAAATGAGTTCTCCAACAGCTCTGGGAAATAGACCTCTGACCCAGGAATCTCTGTGTTATTGGTTGGCCTACACAAAGGTATTGCATTGATCATGGAGACAGCTGAGAGCACAGTGAAGGAGCTGGTGATGACAGAAGAAAGAGCTTTCTGGAGCAGAGCAGGGACACAGAGAGGTTTTCACCTGCTGAACATTTTCCTGAAGAAGGTTCCCCAGTATCTCCACAAGGTCGGAGAAAGTCGGTCTCTCCTTGGGATCACCATGCCAGCAGCTCAGCATTATACGGTAGCTGCCAAGAAGAGATGCTGGTTTTATGCCACAGAAACTCCCTCCTGCCCCACTCCACAGCTCCCACCCACATGGTGCCCACTGGGACAACCAGTTCCTGCACTGGGAAGGAAAGCTTGGCACCCCCAGCACAATGGCCAGGTGGACTTACTGGCAGGGGGTTGCTTTGTTTTGCACTTATTATAACAGGCACAAGGAGCTAATTCAGACCCCTCTGATACCCTCCAGAGCAGCAAAGCACAGTGCTCACTTACAGACCCATCCCAGCATGGGCATGCAAGGATACCTAGAGAGCAGCTTAGAATGAAGGATGTGTTGGCTCATCCCCTATCTTGGCTGAAAGGTCTGCATCCCACAGAGGGGCCTGTCCTGCTCTATGCTGGGATCTGGTAGGTTTCTGCCCTGCCACAGAAGCCTCTGCTTTGACCAGTGCTGGAATCCTTGAGGTTTCTGACTCACATTTCTGCTGTGGCATACTCTGGTGCTCTCATTCTGGTACCGTCTTTGAGCCTTTGGCAGAACTCCTCATTGATCTGGACTCCAGGATATGGAGATGCCCCTAAAGAAGGTTCAGAGAAGGGTGGGAACATGAAATGTGCCATCAGAAACCAGTCATTTTGAGACTGCCCTTTTGTGACTGCCCTTCCTCCCAGAACACTGAGAGATGTGGTCACTTCTCATACACAACCCAATCCTTAGTGCTGCCTGAGTCAGGCTTCTCTGCCTCAGTGAGCTGGAGGGCCAGCTCTGCATGCCTGTGTCCCCATCACTCTGTTCATGGGTGGATATGGCCTCCATTTTTTTTGCCTACATCGATGTCGCTTCCCATCAGTCCTTAGATGTGCTTCAGAATGTCTGTTCTGCACAGACTCACCCACAAACTGCTACGTTGGTAGAGGTGTCTCCCTCAGCAGCATGAGACCCTCATTAACACTCACCTAGTGAGAAGATTTCCCAGAGAAGGACCCCAAAAGACCACACATCACTCTGGGTAGTGTAGACCTTGTCGAAGATGCTTTCTGGAGCCATCCACTTCAGTGGAAGACGGGCCTGCAGGAGTGAGAGGCAAGACACAAATGTTCAGGTGGGAATATGTCCCAAGACAGCCCTTCTTGTAGCAAAAGGATGAAATGGATGAAAGGAAATCAGAGCCAATAACCCTGCTCCTCTCTCCATGGAGGAATGGAGGTTTGATTACATCAGAGAGAGGGATGGAGACACTGAAAGGAGGATGAAAGAGTATAAGGAAGAGTAAGTTAATGACAGGCTGAGGGACAGAAGGAAGGAGACAGAGATCTGCTGGTGGAGGAGGACAGGACATGTGTCATTGGTCCAGTGGCTTTTGGTCCCAGCCATGCAAGTAATTCCACTCCTGCTTTTTCATCTTTTCATCAAGGGGGCCTAGTCTGTAAAGGGTTTGAGAAAATGGCACTCACACTGCCTTTCCTGACATAGTCAGGGTCTTTGTAGATGTCCCGGGCGAGGCCGAAGTCACAGATCTTTACCACGTTGTTTTCTGACAGCAGGATATTGCGGGCTGCCAGGTCTCTATGGATGCACTGAGGGCACACAAAGAGGAAGGGGCAAAATAAGACGGACAGGAACCACAATCAGAAAGTGTACAGCACCTCCCTTCCCCCATAAACCTGAGCTGTAATGGGGGAATGGTAGAAATGGGAAGAAGCTAAAGATAAACATTTCAAAAAGGGATGGTTAAGGAGAGGTTGAAATGCAAGAGAACTAATTTCCCAGCTTTGTGTACACATGACTATCTCATATTTCCTGGGAAGTGAGAAGTGTGAGACAGATCGCTGTGTGTCACCTGAAAGGTGGCTGTAGTCAGGTCTCTCTCATCAGGCATGCACAAAAGATCAGGTGAGCAAAGGAAAGCTGAACTCACCTTTCGGGATGCCAGGAATTCCATGCCACGTGCTACCTGGAAGCTGTAGCAGATGAGGTCTTCCATTGTCAAGGGACTTTGCCACAAGTCATCCACTGTCCAGAAGTAAAAGAAAATGATTAGACAATTGGAGATCTGTTGTCCTCTTTGCTTCTCTCTGGGACTGCAGGATACAGCCAGTTCCTCAGTGAAATACAGTTAGTCCTCAGTCCTAATTGGAATAATGAGTCCAGCCTCCAGCACATCAGTCAGAGAGTTGTGGGGAACAGGACTAGAAGGGGCTTTGAAGGTCAGCTCATAATTTCTGTCCTAGGGAGGACTCACCGAGATTCCCCTCAGTTCTCCTTTCTTCAGGCTAAAATACCCAAAGGGATTTAATCCTCCCTTCTGAGTTTCTGGTGTCTATTACAAGAGACAACAGATGGTATAATAGCCTTGTTTAGGGAATTGACATGCAACAGTGATCAGCTCCAAGGCTGGCTCCTAGCTCCTCACTGATATTCTCTACCCATTCCCCAAGCTAGCCAAGTCTAGCATAGTTTTGGTGCTGCAGGTGAGGAGCTGCTGCCAAGGCTGAGTGTTACCTTCCTGGATGGGCTGCGCTGTGCGGCTCTTGTGCATCAGGAAGCGGTGGAAGATGGCGCTGTCGCTGGTCCCGGAGCGGCTCCTCCTGTCTGCTCTCACTGCCTCCACGATGGACTGCACCTGAATACGCAGCCTGGGAGACTTTTCCTGGCAAGGGAACAACCCAAAACCCTCAGCAGGCAACACACACTGTAACCCCTGCACCCACGAGCTGCACAGTCTCTTCCTGTTCTTAAACTGTAATTCTGGCCTGCAAGCATCTACCTTTGCAGAAAGAAGGACAGAGGGTATCTTTGTCACATTGTCAGATCATGTATTAGGCTGCATGTCTTCCTTCCCTAGATATGGGACAGGCCCCTAGGAGCAAAGGAAGCTACTCACCCTGTAAGGACTGAATCCTTCCCGCTTGGTCCGCAGGTAGTTGGAGAGGTTTCCATACTTGCAGAACTCAACAATAACCATGAGTGGACCTGGTGAGAAGAGAACAAAGGTTGGGGCAAGAGGTAATAGCTTGAGTTGGTCAGAATTTGCCACAACTTGTGTTATGTGCAGCGCTGGTCAGCTGTGACATCTGCTCTAAGTACACACAAACACACTAATAACTTCCCCACACGTCCCTGTGATCACACATGTGGACAGCAAAAAGACACGGGACAAGCTCTGCTCTTTGGGAGCAGGCATAGCCTGCTGCCCTGGGATATTTACCATTGGGTTTGGTACAGGCACCCAGCAAATTCACCACGTTGAGGTGATTCCCGATGTGAATGAGGATCTTCAGCTCTGACATCAGTGCCTTGTGCTCGCTTGCAGTAGCTCCCTCTAGAAACACAGAGACCATGTCACGACACCTCCTCACAGCTTTTCACTCCCCCTCACCACCTTTCTCTAGCAGCATGTCAATGTGTCTTGCTGAGGAGGCTGTGACCTCAAAGCCTTGGTACATTTTGTTATTGCATGTTCCAACATGAAATGTTGAGCCTTGTCTGGAGATCCCAGGATCCCTGCTGTAACACATAGGGTGCTCTCTGCAAGTGCAGGGACCCAGAACAAAAGACAACACAATCCGTGCCCAACATATTTTTCTTTATGATAGTTGTGCAGTGAAAAAGATCACTTGAGACTTTCATAGGGATGCACCTGTTTGAATCTCTGCCCTTTTGGCCTCCAAACAAAGATAACAAGCCATGAAACAATTTGAAAGAAAATTAGGAACAAAAGACATCTGATTCTTTTTATCACAATTGAAGATAGGATCTGTCTCAAACCCAGATATCTTTTGATGATTCCTCTTCAATAGCAAACACAGTGTCATGCTCCTGCCAGATCTCTGTACTGCATCTTCTCTCAATTGTCCAATTCGTATCAATTCTTGACCCTCTGTTTTACCCCCAGAGCATGTTTTCTGGTTTTGTGTGCCTTTTTCATACTTTTCCGCTTCCCCATATGCATTTTGTCTTACTTGAGAGTTTGTAAATTTAGCCTGAGAGACAGAAGCATCCTCTTGAGCTGCAGCTGAAGGGCCAGATGAGAGCCTTGCCTCAAAGGACTGTAAAGCAACCTTGCACACCAGGCTTCCTTCTGCTGTGCAGATGAGCTGTACATTTGCAGCAGTAAATACTGCTCAGATGAGCCATGACTTGATTTCCATGTACAGGCTACTTCTGGCCACAGACTGCTTCAGTGTTTTGTTTGGTGCCAAATTACAGAATAATGTTTTGGGTGCCTGTTTGAAATCAAGGCTATAAAAGCTTAAAATCTCACTCTGGATAGACCAGGTTTTGGGTGCAAAGCCAATTTAGCCCTCAGAGCTGGATAAGAGCTGCAACCTGCTTCCTTACCCAGCTCTGGATCTGGCCCATAAACACAAAATACAGGTACATTTGGAAGAAGGCAGTTGGGAGCAACACTTCCTTCAGTGACCTGCCAAAGAGGGGCTCTGGATTCCTCTTTGTCCTTTGAGACAGATTTCATTCTTTGCCTTTGCAGACAGCTAAATTTCCTTGAAAGCGGAGTTCCCCAAATCCCTGCTGTCTGTTCTGCCACTTCAGCCTCCCAGTGCAGCTGAATGGGGCCAAACAGGATCAACTGTGTTGAGGCCAAGAAGCCATTGATTAAAAGACAGGCATTTACAGGGTGGATGTTCCCTGGCAGGTGCCTCATTAATTGCTGTCTACACACATTGCATGTTTTGCTTCACTGTTCACATACCTTTCAGCATTTTGACTGCTACAGTCTCACAGCTGTTACTTTTATTGATCCCAAATGCTGATGCTTCCACCACCTTCCCAAAGGCACCATGACCCAGGACTTTACCTATGGACAAGGAGAGTCAGTGTGAAGAAAGGCAGGTGCAGAACAGGCAGAATAGAATGAAGGAAAACAAAAATCCCAACAGGAAACCATGGGAAGAAGAAAGAAAAAACTTCATAAAGGAAAAGGAAGGAATGGAACATGTGCCCTTTCAGGTGGCTGCTTACTGTGTCAGTGAGAATAGGAGAAAGGACGATGAGAGGAACTGAGACAGAGCTGGCATGGACAAAGCAGAGGAAGGAAATGGCCATGAAGAAGTGAGGGGCTGTTTGTTGCCCTCGAGCAAGAAGTTGTTGTGTGTGGGAAAGGTAAACGACCCCTTGCAGCACAGCAGCCAGGACTAATGTCACTGCTCTGTGCCTCAAAGGTAGTCTGCTGCCCTTTAAACTCTGGCAGACAGAGGGAAGAGGCTGCAGGTAGGTGTCTCAGCATGAGGACAATAATGGATGCAATCCTGGTCCCGAACTTGGGGTACCTGCTGTGAACTGGGCTGTTCCGTCCAGACTCCCACTTGGAAAATAGGGGGATGTGTTTTAAAGCATGCCAAGGGGTCTTCTGTTTTCAGTAATACCTGTGTGGATACACTGAGGAGGTTTGGGCTTACAGTTGGCTCAGACCTGTCTACAGTCAGACCTAAAGAGATTTCCCAGGCACAGCTGGGCTTTAGGGACAGCCTGGGGAAGAAGATGGGAAGCCTGAGGCAGAGAGAAAGCATTAAATACACACAGAGGTGTGTTAAGAAACCTGGAGAGTGAGTTTGTAGGGCTGGTGGGAAGCCCTGGCTGCAGTGTGCAGTGGGAGGGAGGGGGTCTGGCTCACCTAAGCGCAGGCGGTCTCGTGGGAACTCCCACTTGCTGGAATCATAGGGCAGGTACTCGCACTGCTCCTCCAAAGGCACCTCGCCGGGGTCCATGATGATGGAGAGGTAGCCTGTCTTGATGTCTGCGTGGGCTGGCTGCAGGAACCAGCCAACACAAAGGGTGAGGAGGTGCCCTCCCTGCCCTGGGTGCTGACTCCCAAACGGGATTTGGATTCTTTGCCTGCCTTGACCTGCTACCCCCTCAAGCAAAGGCCATTTCCAGTCACCTCCTTTACCACAGCCCTTATGCACCCTGTCCTTGACAGTGAGAGCCTTTTATGACCTCCTTTTAGCAGGTGCTGTCATGCAGCCCCACATCACAGCACTGGTGCTGCCCCAAGCCCTGATACGCCACACGCCCTGCCTGGGGCACAGACAGTCACCTACCCTTTTGATGTTGCAGAAGATGAGAATAAGTAGGATCCAGAAGAAAACAGCAATAACTCCAGTCCCAATCAGGATGACAATCTCCACGTTGGTCCTATCATCAGAGCCTGCGGGATGGGAGGGAAATCATAGCTTCAGGGATTTGCATTCCATGCCCCAACTCAGTCATTCCTTATGGCCTGCATCAGGATGTGGGGTGACTGGAGGCATGTTTGCCTGAGCTAAACATGCTCTGGACTATAGATCCTCCTGTGAGAGCACCATGCCACCAGCAAGGCCAAGGGGCTTTCACTGCCTCCCACTGCCACAGGGAAGAGGCATGGGCTTGGCCACAACTCATCCTCCACCCCTTCACATCCCCAGAGGTGTCGTGGCTGCTGGTACCTTCCACAGAGACGCTGGCCGAGGAGTTCACACAGCCCTTAGCGTTGCAGACGCTGCACAGGTAGAGCCCAGCATCCTCCTCCCTCACCCTCTGAATGCTCAGCCTCTGGTTGAAGTCCGCAAGGTCAATCCCTGTAAGGCACAGAGGGTTGTGGTGGGCACTCACAGGGAGGGAAGATTAGTACACTGGACTCAGGCTCAAAATAAGGCTTGCATTTTTTGGCTGATTCATTTTAGATGGTAGAATGACATCGCACCAGCTGGTAAAGGCTTTTCTCTTGATGGCTCCAGAAACACCCTGGAGGGGCCTTCCCCAGGCAATGTATGGAGAGTACAAATCCCCCACTGATCATGCTGAATAGGGACAGTGCCCAGGCAGTCTAGCTGGCGTGTCAAGTTCTGCTTTATCTTCAGAACCTGTTGCTTTCCCTCTGCAATGTGCCTGGATCCTTCGCATGTTCCTTCCATAAGATCTGGGTTGGTCCCTGCGTAATCAGAGATGCCAGGCACTGAGCTGAGAGTAAGAATATGAATGATTTCTCTCTCCCTGCCATCCAGCTGAATGTGCACAAGCACAGACAGTGTTGAGCCAGGCCCTGGGGCATAGACTTAGCCAGCGAGACTGCATCAAACTAGGACAGAATGTGATTAAAACCAGGGTTTGGCTGATTCAGAGAACGGGTATCTTTATCTGGGCATAACAACTCCTGGAACCCAGCAGTTTTCAGCTCTCCAGCTGCTGGACATAATGCCCTGCCTGTGATCCACCCCCAGCCCATTGTACCTGACACTTCTTCCACCAGTTTCTCATCTTTGTACCAGCTGATTTCAGGAACGTGGTTGCCGTCCACCTTACAGCGCATCTCTATGGAGTCGCTGACGTTCACCCAAATGTCTGTCAGGTTCTGCTTGAGGCGGGGGATCTCCAGGGCTGGAGGAGCAGCACAAAGAGGAGGAGGGGAAAACGGGAAACTGATTGATCAAAAGAATATCTGTGTTCCTGGGGGGCTTTGGGTCTCTGCCCCCTGCTGAAGGGTGTCTTGAGAACCCAGGTGCCCTGCCTTTGCCACCTTGAGTTTAGCTTGCTTGTGTGGCTTCCCCTGGGGACGGACTGGGAAGCTGATGGCAGCAAGAGCACCAGCTCTCCTCTGTCACTCCCACCAGCCCTGTGGACCCTCACCCTGCACAGAGATGTATTTCTTGTGGCAGTGTTTCTCCCGGGTCTTCCTGTTCTGCACCTCACACACGTAATCTCCCTCCTCATCCAGGGAGATGTTGGGGATGGTGAGCAGCAAGGTCGCATCGTTGGAGTCAGGCTGGAAGCGCAGCTCCCCCTGCATCTTGGTGGCATAGTGGTGGACGTTCTTACAGTCCAGCACGAGGGGGTTGCCCTCCTCATCGTGGAGCTTGGAGACGTTCAGCCGATACCACTGCAGGTTCTCATAGGTGTAGTTGTCCGCATTACAGCTCAGCTGTAGGTCCTGCCCCTCTATGGGCTCTTCCGAGGGCTGGGACTCAATCTCAAACCCATCTGGAATGGCTTTCAGGAAGGAAATGAACATGTGAATGAGTTTTCATGGCTGAGCTGCCAAACACAATGAAATTGTCTCCTTGGGCTCAGCTCTCTGAGGTCCGCCTGTCCTCAGCCAGGGTAAAGGTAACCACTGTAGACCAGAACTGTGACATGCAAACTGCTGGCAACCACAGCTTAAGCCCAGTGAGTGCTACGGGATATGCTCAAGTCCCAGGGCCAGATTAAGATGGAGTCAAAAACGAAACAAGCCAGGGAGATCTGAATTAGGCTGTTACTGCTCCCAACTCAGCTGCAGCATTCTGGTTTGCATCCATGCCCACTTTTACATGTGCAGGCAGTGACACAGCGGCCTGGACAACAGCACGGAGAGCATTACTGAAGCAGTGACTGAAGATGTTCATCTGGCTTCACAACAGCTGGTGGCTCTGACAGCACAGGTACTACAACAAGGGCCATGAGCCCAGCCTTCTGGGCTGGGAACTTTATTATGGAATTCTCATTCCGTAAGATAAGCTTTTGCTGTGCCCTTGCTGGGCTCCCTGTCCCAGCAGACAGGGACAGGCTCTCACCAGGACGGGGAACCTCTGGCAGGAGGCTCATACAGCTGCCTATGGGCCATGACTCCAGCCCACACCACTGGGCTCTGGTTTCTCAGCTTCCTCTCACCACCAAAATCCCGTGGGATCATTGCCGGGGCCTGGGGCCAGCGGGACCTGGCCTGGGATAGGGTCGGGTGGTGCCACTAGAGGATGCTCTTGGACCAGACACATCCCCAGCCCAGGGAGCTGCCTGGGCGTGAGCCAGCGGGATGTCCCCAGCCCAACACCTGCCCAGGACCTGCCAGGGCTGCTTCAGGACCTAGGCACAGGCAGTGCTGGCTCATTCCCTGGTCTGCCTGCCCAACTGTGCCTGTGCTATCTGCTGCCAGGGCTTCAGGCATTTGCCACCCAGCAGAGCTCTGGGTTAGCCCTGCTTTTCTGCTGACTTTTCCAGCAGTCTCTGTTGAAGATCCTGTGAATGGCAGGATCTGGCAGCTCTAGGGACCTGCCTGTTTCAAGCAGAGAGCTTGGCTGATGCAGGTGGGAGGAGGATTTTGCAGTACTCACTGGTCACATAGAAGTAGATCAGCCGCTCATCTCGACCCACTTTATTAGAGGCAATACACTTGTACATGGCTGAGACATTGGCCTCTTGGATGGCCAGTTTGCTGACTGTCTGATGGGGGAAGAGAACATATGGAGGAGTTAGGAAGAGCAACAGGGAAGAGAAGTAGGATCGCTGCTGCTGTCTGGCAGATAGCAAAGCCCCCAACAGCTGTACCTGGGAAAGGGTTATGCAAAAATATCCCCTTATTCTACAGCTCTTTGTGCATATCAAGCTTTATCTGTTGGCTTGAGCAACAACAACATGATTTTATTCCCAATCTCTGCTTCATTTTATGAAGCCCAGTCAGCATAGATGCCTCTCCATGGGAGCAAACTTCTTGCAAAGCCCCTCAGGTCACAAAGGGGACAGTGCTCAGCAAGGGGGACAGTAACATGATGCAGGGCTGAGGGGATGGCTAAGCTCTTGCTAAGCTTTATTTATAACAGTGGGGAGAAAGGGAAAGGACACCAGGGCTTTGATTCCCTGAGCCCTCTGCAGTTAAGTGACTACTTAGTGTCCCATAGGGTTCAGTGGAATTTACAGGTACTTACAGACCTTAAAGCACTCCTTTTACCCATAAGGAGAAATCAAACCTGTGAAAATATCCCAGCTCTCATCCCTTCAGGAAGAGCTTTCATCTTCTCCCTTTGAATTCCAAGTGTACATAGACACGGTCCTAAAAGCTTCCTTGTCTCTCCTTCCAGCAAGACATGACTAAGACTGGGCAAACAGCCAAGCTGCCATCCTGGGAGCATGGACCCAGGGCATGCTGCCTCCAAATAAGCCAGAAAAAGCAGCTGGGGAATAAGGCTGCTCTCCTCCTCTTGGCTCACACTGCACGTGTGAGCTACCAAATGTGTTACAAGCACTCCCCTTAGAGGAGACTTGCAGTTTGAGGCTCCAGCTTAAACAACAAGTTAAGCACATGCAGAAATCTCTCTAATGAGACTGTGTTTAAAATGAAAAATTAACGTGTTCCTACAGGGAAACTTCTTTGCCTTTACTATTCATCCCATAGACTTTGGGAAGCATTTCCGTTCTGAGGGGCAATGTATTAGGTTATGTTAACCAGAAGGAACAGTCATTCATTCAGTGCATACTCAACACAGCTGAAGTGACTTTATTACTGGTACTTTTGTGCATTGCCTTTTCCGTTTCTCGGGGTTAGTCACACAGCCAAAGTGACCCTATTGCTGGCACTTTTGTTGGTGCCTTTCCTGTTTCTTGGGGATTTTCCTTCTGATCTGCAGTGCTATGTTTGAGTTGGGGTTTCTTGATCTGACATCATCCCGCTGCCTGCAGTGCATGGCTGTGCACTGCACATCCTGTGGCTCATTCTGGCCTTTACAGATGGAGTTAAAAACAGGAGGATGGTAAGAGAAGACAGGCAGAAAGGACAAGGAGAGAGAGAGAAAGCAGATTTGAGGATGTAGCATCCCACTGTAACTGGAAGAGCTCTTTTCTCCCAGAGCTCTTGCACACCTGTGGGATGCACAACCTAAGTTGAAGCTCCAGGAGAGTTACAACCAAACAAATGGAATGAGAAGGACGCAGCTGAGGAATAGGAGGAAGAAAATGAGGAAAATAGGGAAGGATCAAAAAGGACCAATACAAGTATCACATCCATACTAGGACACAAGGGGTTCTCACCCAGGAGCTCTCACCACCCCTGCTTGCGTCCCTGAGGAACATCAATCCCTCATTCTCCCTTTAGCTGCTCTGGGAGGAGAAGCATCTGCCCTTGCCACCCTTTTGGCAGAGTGATGAACTCCCGGCCAGGCCAGGGGACGGGAAGTGCCTTTAGAGGTGTGTAGGAAAACAGGAAGTGACTTTCGGAAACAGGGGCCCATTTGTTTGTTCTGCATCCCTCTGTGAGCGCCTGGTGCCCGACACCAGTGGGGACAGGAACCCCGTCACGGCGCAGACCTGACACTCATGGCTACCAGGGACACGGAAAGAAACAAGCAGCAAGCAGGTCACACACTGCAGTGAGGGAGAGATGTTCCTTCCAGAGAGGAAATGCTGTGATGGAGAAGTGGCTTTGTGAGGCACACATTGCTCCCACTCACAAAGCTGAGGCAGATGGATGCCAGCTTGTCCAAACCACCCTCACCCCAGCAGGATGGGGACAGCCAGATGAAATGCCCCACCAGACACATACACCTTCCCAAGGCCAGAGATTTCCTGGCCAGTTTGTGACTCTTGCTCTCCTGACCAGGATGAGCAGGGTTTAGTTCTTGCAGAACAGCTCATACAAAATGCTCAGAAATGGCCATGGGAGCCCCCACAGCACCTATCCCCCATGCTTTCCCTAGCTGGATGCCCTGTGTTCAATAGCAATCCATGAAATCCCTCCTGTGCAGCCAGCCCCAGTGGGAGCCTCTCTGGACACGGGGTAATTTCTCAAAGATGACAGCTCTCCCTCGCCCTGGGGCTGCCTGGTACTGCGGAGCCCCAGGGCTGGGAATGGCCGCTGATGGTTTACTTTAGAAGCAGAGGTGTGAAGCCCTCCCCAAATCTGTCTCTGCCAGGCTCTTTTCCAGGCCACTTTTCCTGGCTGATTGCAAAGGAGTTCCGTGCCCGTGCCCGTCTCCAGCTCCCTGTCCCAGGATGGGCTTGGAATAGAGCCTCACCTTGTTCCGCCCCTCCACGAACTCCACCCAGGTGTCAATGCTCTCGATGGGGTTCACGGCGTCCTGCTGTGACACATCTTTCCAGTCCTTGCACTCGGGCATCCGGTCCCGCTGATGGCGCCTTGCTGCCCGGTGCCTGCTATTGCTAATCCAGCAGCCAGGGACAAGCAGGGGAAAGAGGAGAGAGACACAGAGAAGGTCAGCTGGGAAAAAGGCAGCAAAAGCAGCTTTGTGTCAGAGAACTGATGGCCCTGTCCTATAACTCCGTAAAATTTCCTGGATCTTTCAGTTACACAGTTCTGATGTGCTTTATAAAGGTGCCTTGCAACCACTAGTGAGGCAAAAATTTCTAGGTGTGAAAATTGAGACAGGGAGCAGATACAGGTGTCCCAAGCAGTGTCTTCACCCCCAGGCATGGGGCTTCATCTTTCCTTGCTAAGAGTGGAGGAAGGCAGGGGTGAAGTCAATTCACATGTGCCCAGAGCAACTCTTGATGTCATTTTGCTCAGCACCAAGGCCTTAAAGCCCTGCTGGGACTGAGAGTCAGGGGTGTCACTGACTGGCTGGTCCTGGCCTAGAGATCAGATGGTGCAACACCCAAGGGGGCAGCACCCAGGGGTGCTCCTGCTGCCTCTGACTCAACAAAACCAGGAGGGAGACATCCCAAGTAGAGGTGCTGCTGGTGTCTCACAGGGGAATGATGGTACCTCTTCAGGCTTAGACAGACGTGTGGGGAGAAATACCCAAATCTGTCAGGGATCTGGGATGCTGCAGCCTGCAGGGTGTTTTGAAACGCGTGTTGGGGTGGAAGATGGGAGGATCTGCTCAAAAATGTGGGTTGGGGTGGGAGGGAGAGGCTAAGGGTGACAGGGAAGCAGAGGGGAGCTGAAGGCCCAGGAGCAGTGGCAAAGGTATATGCTGGCAGCGTGGGGCAGAGCATTTGGTGGGGCAAACACACTGGTGAGCTGTGTAAACAACAGGAAGCTGGAAAGAAGCCTCCTGCATCCTCTGGAGCTGTGCTAGGCAGAAATATGGTGGCCTTGGGAGACAGTGCTCATAATTCATGGGCCCCTCTGCTTCCTGACAGGGCCACAGTGCACTTGCATGTAATGGAAAGCTCTCTGGCGTCCCTGGCTTGGCAAAAGCCTGCACAGGGCTGCAGGACCCGGCTTCCTCCAGGCATCCTGATGTCATCCACCCTGACTCCTCTGGCTACAACGCCCCAGCATCCCTTTTCCTTCTTCTGGTGAGGCTGTCATTAAAAAATGCCACTGCAGCCGTGCCTGATGCTGCCTCAGCTTCCCAGGGCACAGGCAGTGGGCACGCACCCTTCCTGCCTACCTATTAGTGCTGCTGGCACAAACACCCTGCTGGCAAATCATCCCAGCAGCTGGCAGAGATCTGGCACTTCCCCAGGATTCCGCAGTTCTTCCCCACAAGCAGCAGCTGCCTATGAGCACTTTTGCTTCCATCATTACCCAGGAGGAGACAAACGACAGAAAAACCACAGGGACCTCCAGGCAGGAAGGGTGTGAGCCCCAGCTGCTGTCTTGGGGTCTCACCAAGGGGCTGTGACAATTTCTCCTGCAATCTGCCTCAGTTTCCCCATTAGCACAGTGACCAGTGGTTTCATTGCAGGTGCTGTGAGGTGTGGCTGGGCCATGGACACCCACTGACAGATGCAGGTGGCTGAGGATGCAGAGGATGCTGTGGAAGCTGTTGGTGTCTGAGACCAGCCAGCCTGGGCAAAAATCCCACACAGAGTACAAGTGTCTCCACTCTGCCTTCCCACAAGATGCCATGTTGTGGGTGGGAGAGCAAAAGCGAGACACGGTTGGGGACACAGCCACTGTCACAAGAAGCCCATGACACCACGATGGTTGCCTGACAAGAAACAAGTGTTGGAAGAAATGGCACTTACAGGCTGCGTCGGGAGAACATCCGACAGGGCATCCACGGCCTCCACTGCCACTGGATCACCTCCGGTGCCGGGATGCCATAGACAGTGCAGGTGAGGGCCTGGGGGCTCCTCTTGGAGTAGATGCTTGGGGAAGAGGCTTCCTTCTCATGGATGCATGGAGGAACTGCAAGGATCAGAGTGACATTGTGAGCAGCTGCAGGCTCAGCCACTGCATCCCCAGGCCTGGCACAGCCCTCCCCAGGCCTGTTTACAGAGTGCCTGGGCACTACAGCTGTCTGGATCTCAGGGCAACTCAAGCCTGCAAGGCACAGCAGGTCATATTTAAGCAGATTCAAGTGACAGCCTTTCTCCTTTCTCTGGTGAGTGGAACTGTCTGGATGCTGCAGGGCTCAAAGCACAGGGCCACAGAGCCTGCTGGAGACACATCTTCAGATAGCAGTGCCCTTCCAGCACTTTTTTAGCTGGCATCTGTTTCCTGCATGACAGGTACCAGTTTCTGCTGTGGGAAAACTCCAGAGGAGCTTCCCACATAGAGGAACTCCTCCAGATCAAGACTTCATCTGTGTGGCAGCTGCCCTGCTCTCAAGTCCGCATCAGTCAGGGTCACCCTCAGCAGCATCTCCAACTGCAATTGGGAAGTGGCCCCTGAGCCAGGACATATCCTGTCCAAAGTGAGGGAGCCAGGAACAAAACTAGTGTCACCCAAGCCAGAAGGAAGCAGCCTCACTGGAGCCACAGCATCCCTCAGCAATGGGGGAGAAAGAGGTGATGTAGGTACCAACTGCTTTAGGACAGCAATGGGGACTGGGTCTTGAAGGAACCCAAAGACTGGGGCCATGGGCTCAGCACTTCCCCCCCAGTTCCAGGCCTGGCCCCCTCTTACCATTGACGATTAACTGGAGGCTGATGTGCTTCTCCAGCCCCGCCAGCCTGTTCCGCAGAACCAGCGTGTATGTCCCGGCGTGCTGCTCCGACACATCCTTGATCTGCATTGAAGATTGAGATTGCTTGGGAATTAGCTTTCCATCCTTGTACCTGCGGGGAGGCAGAGAGAAAATGCAGCCATCGGGAGGAAGTGTCCCACTGGCAGCTGGGCAGGGGTTTGCTCATCCCCACTAGAAAGCAGTCAGGGTGCCCCTCGCTAGCACTGAGGACCTCTCTGGAGAGACCCCTGGGCCTTCTCCGGACCCAAGTTATGGGTCTGCACATTGTGTCATATGGATGTGTGTGGGGTTGGGGGTGTTGTAGCTCTGCCCTGAGCAGTGAGTGGGTGCAAAGCTCCCATCTCCAGTCAGCTCTGATGGAAGTGCAGCATGATGAGGTGCACAACCCATCCCACTACCTGGTTCCTCTGGGCGGCTGTGATTGCCACAGCAGAGGGACAAGAGGGACAGCTCCTGTGGGAACTCCACTTGGCCCCTCCAGACCGTGCAGAGCTGCCAAGCCAGGCTGTGCAGCTGAGAGCCAGGACTTGTGGGAGAATGGACCCCCATGGGTGGAAAAAAGTGACATTTGTGACAATCTTGGCCACAGAGGGACCTAGCAAGGAAGCCAGGCTAGGCTTCCCCATTTGGCAGGGGAAAGGAGGAGAGGAAAAGGTGGCTCAAGCTAAGAAAGGTAAGTTACCACTGGAAGTCTGGTGGGGGGTAAGCCACGACTTTCACTGGCAGCTTCACGGCTTCGTCTCCTGCAGTGGCTTCTATCACTGGGCCCTTCCTCCACTCCACGGTGATGAAGGGCTTTTCTGCAAGGAAAAAAGGGACCATGGAGGAGAATTCAAGGGGGCAGGCTGTCACAAAGATCTACTGCTCTCCACAGGGCCCAACAGCAAGGACCAAGAACAGGCAGTGTGTCGTTACAGGGCAGCTGAGATCCTGGCAGCCGAAGAGCTGCCTCTGTCTCCCTCCTGGGAACCACTGGGGATGCAGGAAGGCTGGGCTGCCCCATGACCTTCCGCTGCCAAGAAACAGCCACCCAGTGCAGATGGTGCCTTGTGCACCCGCAGCTGGTGCCCCTCAGGCCAGCCATGCCACAGGGGCACGGCATTTGCCACAGGGCCGCAGGATACGTGTGTCCTGCCATCCCACTGTATTTGGGCCAATTAGGTGTTGGCATCTCTCTCCCTCCGTTTTGGGACCTTGCTGAATGTGACTGTGCTCCCAGCATGGTGGTGAGGTGCAGGAAGGCTGAGGGGCTGGAGAAGGGCTGGGTTTCACTAAAGCAGAGTGGATGGAGGTGCAGGAGCCACTCTGCCCAAGCAGTCTGGGGATGGCTCTGCTGCAGCTGGGCTCTGGCTGTGGCTCTGCATGGCACTGGCAGATGCTGTACCGTGCACGATGACATCGGTGCTCTCCTCCAGCATCTGGGCACCATTGGTGGCAGTGCATGTGTACTTCCCCACATCCTGCTGGCTGACATTGTGGAGGGTCAGGATACTGGAGAGCTCCGTGTATGTCTGCAGGGACCGGCGCTCAGGCTCGATCACTGCTTGCTGCATCTGTGGGAGATGACAGAGAGAAGGGGATGAAAGACATCAGTAGGAGGGGGCTATGTGGATAGACTCCTCACAGCTGTGATTCCTGATGCTCAGTGCTTGCCTCTACCTGGACAGGTTTTTGCACAACTGACTGCCATCCTCAGGCATGGAAGGGTACATGTTCTGTGTACTGACTCCTGGAGGCTGGGGTCAGATCCTAGCATGTTTTGCTTGTATGTAGCCCAGGAACCAGGCTGGGAGCCCCATGAACTGAGTGATTCTCAGGGGACTCCCCTGTCTCACCATTCAAAAAACCAGAGGATACAAGAGGGAAAAAACAGTGAGGAAGAGACCACCTCACAGGCTCTTGGTAACAAGGGCTCTATGATTAGAGTAGCTCCTTTTAAACCAATCATGTTTGCTCTGGATTTGCACTGGTGAAAGTGAAGCCAGTGGTTTCCTGAGAACCCCAGAGCAGTAACATCTTGGCAAAAAGGGAGCTTTCTGCCAGGAAAAGGGTCTTCCTTCTGTCTGCCTTCTGCTACAAGGGAAAAAAATGGGAAAACACTCTGACCAAGATGTCCAGGGCACAGCATGGTTAGGATTGTGAAGCAGAGCCCTGCCAATGATGTGAAGAGGAAGAATGAAGGGTCAGGAGGGGGTGACTCAATGGGTAAGAGTTCAGTGCACAGGGAGCTGCTCTGTTTGCTGGTACCTGTTTGCCAGGGTAAGTCCACTGGAAGTGGACGCCAGAGTTGAACTCAGCCCACACAGTGCAGTTCAAGACCAGCTTCTCTCCCATTAGCAGCTCCATGGCTTTCTTGGGATACAGCTGGATGTCATAGAGCTCACTCCCTGATGCAGAAGAGGCAAGGAAAAGACATTTATGATCCAGTAACTCTTTGACTCAGACTGTGCAGTTATAGGTTTGGGAATGATCTCCTGCTGCATGGTGTATCTCTGTCTGACACACAGTAGAAGAGATATAAGCACCATGCAGAGTTTGTGTAGGTAGAGAGGACCATAACATTCCCATGAGCCACAGTGATGGACTTCAGAGCCACCCAAACTGCTCCCCTGAACCTTTCCAAATACAGTATTCACCTGCTATATGGATGATGAAGAAATTGGATTTGAAGACCTTCTTGTCAATTACAGTCTCACAGTGGACATACAGTAAGTCCTTGATCAAGTGTGTGGGTACCTGCATTCCCTTCTTATTGTCCCAGAAAGTGCTTTTCCCGTCAGGGTGGATGAAGAAATTTTGCTGGAAAAAATCAAGATTTTGCCAACTAAAATAAGAGGTTAACAACATTCCCACTCCACACCTCCCAGGCTTTATGCTGGCTAACACATCCCTTTTGTGGGAAGAAACGATGCAGCATCATGCTGTGATGGCCTCCTGCACTCTCCCCCTGAGGGTTTGCCATCTAGGAATCGTGGCCTCCCCTCTACCCTGAGCATCCTCATCCTGCACCATGAGCCTTCTTGTTTGCAGAGCGGGCCAGAGACTTCCAGGAATGGAAACTTCTAGAGATAGCTAAGGAAACCGATGCTGATGTCCCAAACATCAGCCCCACCGGGATGAGTGCTGACCTTGGGTAGTGTCCTTCCTGGGCAAGGGAAAGGCCCCTGGCCCCCAGAGTGTCCCTGGAGGCCTTTGTACAATAGTAACACTCATCCTGGAAGGATGTATTTGCATTGTAAAAAAAAAAAAAAAAAAAAAAGGGAAAAAAAAGGCGAAAGCAAAAGCAAACTGATAAGAGACCTGTTTTTAGTCATGAGCCCCAGGGCTGCAGCCTCCTCCCTTGGGGGGATGCTGACCACCTAGAGGGGTTGTAGATCACAGAGACGAGGCAAACAGGGGATGCTGTGGGGAAATGGGTTTAAAACAAAATCTTGTTTTGTTTTATAGAGCTCCAGGGAAGAGAAGCAAGGTTGGCAGGAAACCCGTGGGGTCTGCCCAAGGGAACTGGACAACACAGCCTCAACCAGCAAATAAAACGAGGAAGCCAGTGGCTTGTACTTTCCATGGAAAATGTATCCCATGCATTTTCCTTTCCTGGCAGTGCCTGTCCTGCTTCCACTCAGGCAATTACAAATGCAGAACAAATGCAATACATCTCGGTCCAGAGTCTCCCAGCGGCTGAGCTCTCACCGAGGTCAGTGTGACGTTAAGATCTGGGACAGACACGAGGCATGGTACCCAAGTGTTCTCCTTCTTGCTGATGAGGAGGGTCTCCGGCTTGTTGATAAATGGCTGTTCAAAATCTGAAGAAAAGATACAAAGAGAACAACTACTAAAAAAGAAGAAAAAACTGGGAAAAGGCAACAACCAGTAAAAAAAGGAGGCTTTCTGAATTTCCTTAACACAGCACAAGCTTCACAGAGGGAATGGTGTTGAGCTGTTCAGCCCCATCTGCCACATGTGACAGTCAGAGGAGACACCTGGAGCTTGGGAACGCAAAGGCAGCCAGCTCCTCCACACCAAACGCGGTACCAGTGCAGCGGCACTTGTATGACATTTGGGCAGTGCGGGAAATGACCTCCGCTTTCCTGGAGCCCTCAAGGTCTCTGCCTGAGTGTGACCCTTTGTGAAAGCAATGCGTCGTGTCCTGGGCTCGGCGCCTGCCCAGCTGGTGGCTGTGTCCCCGCACAGGGCTGGCGTGGGGCTGCTGGGGCTGTGCTGCCCTGCTGCAGCGGCCGGCAGCGCGACCTTCCCGGGCGAGGAAGTGATCCGCAGCGCAATGGTATGCAGATGTCATCCTGCAGCCATCCCGGCCGGCAGATAAACACATGAGCTGAGCTTTCCAGGGCTGCCACCCCACTGCCGCCCAACTGCTGCAAGCACAAATATTGACAGGAAGAGCAAAACCACCCAAAAATAATCATTATGGAATGACTTAGCAAGGCCAAGGATGTCACACTAAACTCTGTGCAGAGCCAGTGTAGAATCAGCAGTGACCCAGGCTGACTAAATGGGATGAAGACAAAATTGGAAGAAACAAAGATTTGTGAGGCTGCTTGGTGGCCTCAGTGACAGATTATTTATTCTGTAGTATCAGCCCCTGCCTGCCCTTTTCCACAGGGGTTTATGCCTCATGGGATGCTATCTGACACACTTCCTAGTGTCTCGAAGGCATGGTGTTGCCAGCATCTCTCCTCTGTAAATGTCCACCCAGCACATGGTCATGATTGGCTTTATTCATGGAAATTGTCCCCTGGGTGAAGGGGGGTCTATAAGGAGGGGATCGGTCTCCATCCGGGAGACACTGGGCTGCCTAAGAGTCCTGCTAGGGGTGATTTTACAGCTTTTGGCATGCTGTAATCAGACCAAATGATCCCAGTGGCCTACGTTTAGTTTTATTCACCTGTGTTTCAGCTAAACCACTGATTTCAAGGGAGTGTAGCATGAGGACCTCTGTTTGTCCAACTCAAGATTTTTTTCCTCTGATACCCAACCCCAAAAGAGACCCATCTAAAAGGACAAGTCAAAGATGAATTTGGAAAAGATCCTCACTTGTGGATTCTGTTGTTCAAGTCACATTGGGCCCAACCCAATCCAACCCAGTGCTCCCACTGTTAAGTGCATAAATCTTTAATTTTTGATCTATAAAGCTGCTGCTTGAGTGATAGTCATGCTGCAAAGGCCTCTCCTCTGTGTGAAGTGCTTTTTTCTAAAGTGTAGGTGAAACAACCCACACTCAAGAAACTGAATTGGTCAGCTCTTACAAAAACACAGATTGCCCAGAGAGTTCTTGTCTTTACTTCCTGGGGGTTTTTGCTACTACAGGATTGCTGACTTCTGAAACCAAAGATTTGTTTCCCAGTGTGAACATGTTCCTCATTCCTCTCCTGAGCCCTGGGCATGTGAGAAGGGGGAGCTGCACAGCTGCCAGAGGTGAGAGACCACAAAGTACCCTTCAAGCTCAGATGGCAGCCAAGAACTGACTGATTTACTGGGCTAGTTTCGCTGCCAGTGAGCTTGTGATTCATGCATTAACTCCCCTCTCTGACAACATCACAAATTTCCTTAAGACTGCCTTAATGGGTCGGATGGGAATAATTTAGCATCTTCGTCATTAATATATGCTAAGCTTTATGAGATGTGGGCTGTACATAGCCTATCCTGCTCTGATGAGGCATTCTGTGTCTACAGTGCTATCTCTAGTTGTAATAAAATACACACCTAACCAGACACATGGGAAGGAGACACATGCATGGAGAGTTCATTTAAGAACTGAGCTGCAGGTAAAATACAGAAGAACCTATTTTTCCAGGCAAGTACAGATATTTTGTTCCTGGCAATTTCACCAAGCTCTCAACATGAGAAATGGGCTTGATGGATAAACCTGTGGTCTGATCATCCCATCTCCGAACATCCCCAACACTTACATCAGCCCTTCCAAGCTCTCCAGGGACAGTCTCACGTTGCAGCCCAGTTGAGCAAGAACAGGCTTTATCTGAACGTTCTGCAATGGCTGTGGTTACCATATGCCTGGGTTTTCCTGACATGTCCCTTCTCCTGCCTGAAAGCCTGTCCTGTCTGGAAAGGCAGATTCTGAGGTTTCCTAGATGCTTGATAACCATAAGAGGGGACAGCCTGATTGGACTGAGCATGAAGGTGTGCCGTGTGCACAGCAGTGCTGCGAGGTGTTGGCAGGATCTGGTGCACACACGCCGTCCACAGGCACTGTGAGTCCCACAGGCCCTGACAGCGTGGGATTTATTGCCCCTAAGCAGCACCATGTGCACTCTCTGGTAAACAGGAGAGCCGCTCCTGAGCTGCAGGGAGGCTGGAGGTGGGAGAAGGTGGATCAAGGGGCAAAGTGGCATTTGCTGGATCACAAAGAAAATCAGTTCTTGCAAAAGCACTCCCTGCACGTAAGTTTTTGGGGTTGTACTGATTTTCAGCATATCTAAGAAGCTCTCTGTCTCCATCCTGATACAACCCTCTAGAGTGTCTGAACACCACTGTCCAACTCACAGATGTCTGAAATCCAGGCAGGCTCTGTCCTGTTTTAGGGTGGGCAGCATAGCCCATGGAAAGAGGAAGCAATTGCCCAAACAGACTGCAATTCCTCTCCAACAGCTGCCCAGCTTTTCTGATTTGCCCCTGCATTTTTCTCTGCATAGTTGCAGAGGCAAAATTGGCTTTGCCCTGGGACTTCTGAAAAATGCATTATATGTCATGATCTGCCTGGCTCATGACAACTGCACCAACTAATAAATGGGGGTGGAAAGAGAAATAGCTCAGCCAACTGTTTCCAGGGGACAGAGTTAATTTATCTTGCTGGAGCCTGCTGTGAGCAGTGGGGGAGATGGCAGAGGAGGAACCCCTGGGACACAGAGATGCTGAGTACTGACCCCACAGCCACTCCCTAAGCTGAGGTTCCAGCCCCAAGCCTGGTAACATCCCTCCTCTGCCAAAACACAACCCCGCTTGCATGGGCAGCCCCTGCACAGCATGAAGAGGAGCATCTGGATCTGTCACTGTGAAAGCAGCTCAGGCCAGCAGGTCTGGGAACAGGTGGAGGCTGCACATGGAGTGTTTGTACCACTCATCCTCTCCCTCTCAGTCTCAGCTTTATGAAACACTACCACCCCTGGCCACCAGCATCTCAAGGAGCCCCCAGCTGCCCAGAAGATAACTCCTGTGCTTTTTTTAGTGGTGGAGTGTCTCTGAGGCCAGGCTCTCACTCCTTGAATTCCTGCATTCCAACCCGGCTGGAGCAATGCCCCCAGGATGAGACATAATTGAATCCCAGGCGCTGCTGCCATGGACGGATATTGGTCCCCTGCACTTCCAGGGAACCAGCCCTTGGCCCCCTCCCCGAGGCTGCAGCAGCCACGTTCTGCCCTGGGAGGCACACGGAGATGTTTAATCCTTCAGATACTGTGTTGGTGCATTGGCTGCCCCACACTCCCAGCCTTGCAGGTGCACACCACCGACAGCTCTTACCTCTCACAAACACGTAGGTGCTGACTGCTGTGGTGCCCTCGATTTTGGCATCAATGTACTTGTAGTAGCACCGGTAGTAACCTGTGTGGTTCGCCTGTGCCTCCGTCAGCACCAGCACTTTGCAGTACGGCTTCGTGCCGGTCCCCTCGCAGTCTTCTTCTTGGATTGCCTGGCCGCTGCTGGGGGCTGCTGAGGCCACCAACTCGGTCTCCTCCTTCCCAGCAGGATCCACCTTGCCCCCTGGCCACGACCACTCCAGAGGGTGCTGGCCTCTAGACATGGGCGAAAAGCAGCGTTAGCTTTGGGCTGAGCATGGTGAACATGGTGGTGGCTTCATTGCTCGGTGTGACTCTGTGCACACCTGCACATGGCCCAGCCAGCCACCGGTCTCGGGCTGAGGCACGGAGGAATGGCAATCCTCCAAGGGAAAAAACAGGCACAAGACAACCAGATTCCGTAAGTGCTGGGCAAGCAAAGGCTCATCCCCTTCCCCAGGCCACCTCTCTGGCCATGCTAAGCTGTAAGATATCAGCCCGCTCACAAGCAGGCCCCTCTGTCCCATGGCACTGTCCTACTGGTATGAATGCCATGACAGGGAAACACACAGGGCCCTGAAGGAAAGGTTCCATTTATTTTCTATTCCCTCTCATTATTAAAAGGGTCCAGAGCTATTAGGGAAACACATGGATGTGATGATTTCCCTTGGCTCAGTGTAGCTGCTGGCTGGGGCTCATTGTATGATGAATGGAGTGGGAAGAAGAATGGGGGAAGGAGAGCAGACTGGAAAGAAGGTGAGAAAGAGAAAAGCAGGAGGGAGTCAGGGATAAAAGACAGCAAGGGGAAAACAAGGGGAGGCTCAGCTGACTGCCTTCTGGCCAGCTGCCAGCTGTTTCCTTCCCTGTTGCTGTGGGAGGGGGTTCCCTTGCTCTGCACAGCACCCTGCAGCCCCTCAAAACCCCAGTGGGCCTGGGGCTGCCGCCCCTTCCCACCTCTGCAGAGACACTGAGCTGCAAACACCTCTCTTATGGCATGACCCCAAAGCCTGTACACCAGCAGCCCAAAGACAGACAGAAAAGTCCAGGAACTCAAGAAACCCCCAGAGAGAACGTGCATGTGTGTATTTATATATAGCTGAGGATCTCCAGAGCAGGAGCTTGCATGTGCACACACGTGCCACTGTAGCTTGTTATAACTGCACTTGTTTACTACAAACAAAACAAGCTTTTATTCCATGCTGGAAGTTTCCTTCTGTGAAATCAGAGCCCCTTTCAGAGGAAGGCCTAGTCCCCACTTGAAAGTTTGCCAATATAGCTGAAAGTCACTTAAGTACGTGCAAAAAAAAAAGAAATGGGAAAAAAGAAGCCGTCATAAGAGACAGCTGTGGGGTAAAAATGGCCTTTTGTCAGCACCATTGGCTCTATGAGGGGAAACTGGGTTCATTTATTATGCAAGATGGGAATAGACGTGTTGGCACATGCAGGTCCTCTGCCAGGGCTCTGCCAGGGCAGCTCTGTGGGCAGATGCTTTTAAGCACAGGCAGGCTGTGACCATCACCAGACAGCAAGAGGCAGCGAGGAGGAAGTGAGATAAGGTGCCATTGGAGGGCACAATGGCTCAGATGCAATGAGGACAGGATTTCTGCCCAAGCATGGGGGAAAGACCTGCCCCTTTGTGTTTGTCTTCAGCAGCTGATTTATCTTCCTGCAAACTTTGCTCTCTTCCAGCTCGCTGCAGATGAGTTTGGAGAGAGTGTGCTGCACTCTTCCCCTGTCACCAGGCACAAGGGCTCTGGAGGCAGTGATGAGTCCTTGGGGACAGCCACACAGCCCCTCTTACCCCACTCAAACTTCTGCTTTCACTAAAAATGCTATCAGTGCCTGAGGCAGAACAGTAAGTACAGCTCTGGCAGCTTGTGTCCTTGAAGCACAGGCAAGCTTCTCCCAAGTACCAGAGTCTCAAGAACACTTCAATAAAAATAACTGAATTTTGAGCTTTTTCCTTCCTATTCATGCACAGGGAAAATAATAGTAAAACTGATCGCTAAACCAGGAACACCTGGTGGCCTCTGCCATGGCTGTTGTTGCTGTGTCCACAGTCCCACTGCACTGGCGCAGACCGTGGGCTCGTCCCCACTCTTCACCCAGAGCTGAGAGCTTCAGACCAGGCATTTTTGGCACTCCACTTGGAGCAGGGTAATTGTAAAGGTCTCCAGCGTTTCCACTTTCTGTTTGTTTACCTACTGGGACTTTCACACATTATCAGATCCACTTGTTTCATTAACCATCAAGGCCTGCAGTAGCTGAGTGACACGTATTTATATAAACATGGATGGGCCAGAGTGCACAGATGTGCCGACCAGCCCGTGGGCAGCTCAACCCAGGCATTCCTTTCATTCTGTGCTTTCATTTCCTTTCAATGTCCATAGACTTGGTGGGGACACAGAAGGTGTGGGCATTACTATGAGTCCAAATAAATGTCACTGGTGTGTTAAGAGGACCACAAAGAGGCAGGAATGAGGGCAGGCCAGGCTCACATGGATCTGAATCTACCCTCTGCATTTGGGGAAGAGTCCAAGCAGCAGTTCTGGATGGTTCCCTCTCTCCTATCTGTCACCTTACAAGATTTATTCCCAAGTTGTTTTCTTTCAGCTCGGTGATAATGTGCCTCTTGGTGATGGAGCCTGCTGATGCCAGCTGGAAAAAAATCCACTGTAGGCTTCTTCACAGCTGTTTTCCTCAATCTTTTCAGCATAGATGCTCTTCAAGGGAGATGTTGGCACCCCTCGTCTTCAATCGTCTTTGAAACTCCCATGCGTGGTATGATGGGCAAAGCTGGTTGTGGCTTTGTGGCTTAGCTGGGACAAACCAAATTGCCCCCAGCACCATAGAGGATGTTCACACCAGCCACACACCTGTAGGAGAGAGCAGCAGGTGTTGTGTGTTCTCGGACACCGCTCCGGAGCAGTGGTTGTGGGGCTTTGCATTATCCTCGGGCTCCTTCAGCCCTGTCACAGTGCTCATTTCCTCCACGAGAGCCAAGAGGGCCCTGGGGTCAAATATTTCCTCTCTGCCACAGACGGGTTTGCACATCTGCGAGTCAGCTCTGTTAACAGGTCACTGGGCAGCAAAGGGCATCCTTGCCCTTCTTTTTCTTGCTTTGCTCCCCACCTGTGTGCCTGGCACCTGCGGGATGGGATGGGATGGGATGGGATGGGATGGGATGGGATGGGATGG
>NW_024582082.1:2901679-2973835 GCF_017639235.1 Corvus kubaryi | reverse complement strand
GGGATGGGATGGGATGGGATGGGATGGGATGGGATGGGATGGGATGGGATGGGATGGCCAGGACAAAGTTGATCCCTGCAGAGGTTTCTGCTGTTGTGCAGCTGGCTCCTGTGGGGTTTGCTCCAATGCTCATGAGCTGGAACAGCAAAAGCTCTCTGCTTTCCCCCTCTGCAGGCTGCCAAGGGCATGAAAGAAGAGATTCACAATATTCTTCCCTTCCTTCTCGAGATGGGAGCTAATAAAAGCTGCACTGTCCATTTGGGCATCATCCCCTTCCCCCTGTTCTGCCACATGCTTGGATCAAAACATCCCTGGGGCTCTCAGCCAGCCCTGGCACAATCTCTATTTTGGAGAATGTTCCTGCACTGGTGCCCTGCTCTGTCTGGGCCTCTCAAGGGTGCCTTGTGCTGGGTGACAAGGGAACGTGACTGTATATGATGCCATTTGCAAAAGCAGAGCCCCAGCATCTGGTGGTTCCTTGTGTGTGTGTTGTGCCTTTGGGTATTTGTTAAGCATGCCCAGCTCCAGAGGCATTGCTTATCCCATAGCCTGGCATGGACTCTGATCACCGATGAGGCTTGGTGGGCTGTGGAGCAGGAGCAGGGCTGCAGAGCTGTGGATGTTTGAGATCCAGGCTGCTGCGAGGGAGCCTGAGAGCACAGTTGGTGGCAGGACTCTCACACTCGGTGGGTGAAGCTTGAAAGGTCTCCAGGGAGTCTCACACAGGGGTTTTGAGCTCGTCTTTCTGCTGAAGCACTGCTTCAAGCAGGCCCATACTCCTGGCTCCAGGGCAGCTCAAAGAGCAGCCAGAGGACATTGTTCTCAAGGGAAGACCAGGGTCAAACTGAAGTCACCTCCAACATGATGTTCAGCAAGAAATCCCTCGATTCTGGATTTTATTTTGTATTTGTTTCTGCCCTACCCTGCCCCACCACTCTCTCCTTTGCGTGTTCTCTTGGTGGTCTGCATGTTTATCCCTTCAGCTCCCATTAACACTAGCCAGGTCTTCCCAGGGTGGGCCATGGCCCAGAGAAGAGGTTGGAGAAGCAGCTGGGTGTAATTAGAGAGCCAGGGACCAGGAAAGATTCAAATGAAGTAACAGTGTCTCACAGTCAAAGTCCTCTCCTCAAGACAGACAAACATAGGACTGAGAGCTCAGAAGGAAAAGGGGAACCGTCTGGGCCATGCAGGAGATACTGAGATTTATCTACCTGCAGATAGTGTGAAGGACATTGCACAGCCCCATGGAGCACATCTGGGACACCGGGATGCAGAAGCAAGGAGCAGCCAAAGAGTAATACGGGCAGAGGGTACGTGGGTTTTAGTGCTGTTTGCAGAGGGCCCTGTGCTCTTTGGCTGTCCAGTTCAGTCTTTCACGGCTGCAGAAGACACTTTCTTTTACCACACCTCCAACTTCAGTATGTCCTTTCGCCTTGGCTCAATCTATAGACAACAGTCTTGGAACTGCTTTCTGTGTCCCTTTCTGGGCCCCCGCTGAGGAAGGGTCTGCCCTGATTCTAAGCTCATTCAGAATAACCTCACTGAGTCTCCCCTCTTCCAAAGTTTTAACAGAGAGTGTCAGTTCCCACATCCCTCTGTGGAGAAAAGTACCATGGCAGAGCACTGGAATCCCCAAACTCCCTTCTGTTCCTCTATGCTCCCACAGTAGCTCTACGGCTGACCACAGTCCCCCACGGACAGCCATGGACAGTCCTCCAATTCACACTTTTCCTACATCTCAGCACACGTCATGGCTCTTCAAGTCACCGGATGAAAACAAGCCCACAACCACTCAGCTTCCCAGACCAAGTGAAATCAGTTCAGTAATTAACATCAACAACCTTTCCTCTGTCCTTCTCCCTTGGCTATGAACTGATTCACAAAGGAAAAGCAATGCCATCTGTTCCAGGAAAAGTTAAATATGTTTGTGACAAGACATGAACACAATGCCAGCCAAGTGTTTGCAGTAATTGCTCTGTGGTTATATATAACACTGAGAAACACCCAATTGAGGCCCACACTGAATTTAGATACCCATTGGACCCAGCATTCAGATCCCAAGCATGGGTCTGTTTTCAGCTGCTGAAGGGAAACTCCAGGAAAATTGACCTTGGGCAATTCTCCCACTTGTTTATGTTTTTTTTTTTTACTTTCTGAGACAGGAGGCAGTCCAGAAAACATGCACAGCTGAGTGTCCCAGCATGGATAAATCAGTTCAGGCACACCACCTTTTCAGAGCCACAGTGTCCAAAACAACCAGAGATTGTCCAGCTCCTCTCACGGTTATTCACCCGACCCTGGCTGGGGCTTCTTTTCACCCACATATATAAAGGGAGAGCATTAAATCCCATCTTCCTAGAAAAGCTGGAAGCCTCTCATAGCCACCACTAAGGGCAGCCTTGCCTTCTCCCATGGATATTTCTCAGTGTCTCCCAAATGCCCCACCAGATTTAGAAACCAGAACTTCAATCCTAGTGGCCCCAATGAGGTGAGAATAAGCAACATCAGAGAAAGACAGGGAGAGTCAGGAAGACCAGTTTCCCTGAAGAGCTTACAAAAAAGCTATCAAATCACACAAAATTTTTCTCTATCTTTCTTCTTCTCCGAAAAACTACAGCAGAGGTTATCACTGAATCCTCTGAGACGTCTTTGGCTTCTTTTTCAATTAATTAGATGAATTCACACTTGGGGGATGTGGAAGATTTCTAGTCAGACATGCTAATTTTGCCAAGGTGTCCCTGGTGGGCTCTCCTTGCCTGGTCCTCCAACACTCACCAGGTAAGAGTAGTCTAGACAGAGCCACACTTGCTGGTGCCTACCTGCAGGTGATGGTCAGTGTGTCCTTGGCGTTGATGACGTGCTCCTCCTCAGTGATGCTCAGAGTAGGAGGGGTCATAGAATAGCTGCTCACCAGATCTGTGGAGACACAGGAGAGAGGGGATGATGCAGACATCCATCAGCCTGGGCCCAGTGCTATGGGCAGCAGCTATCCTGGTACCACGAGCCCAGAGAGGGGCAATGGCTTCAGGGAACATCTTCTTGGGGTCTGCTCCTACAAGGTAGTTAATGCTGGCTCAGAGGGACACAAGAGGTTTGCCTGCAGAGGTTTGCCCTCCTGGCTCCATTGAGCAGATCTTCAGCTCTTGAGCCAGGGCCAGACAGCCCCTGGGCTCCGATAGACAGCCTAGCACAGATGAGGGCCAGAAAAAGAATGGAAGACCAGAAATTGGGGAATTCAACTGTGGCCATTCCTCACCAGGTGAATGATACTGAGCTTGCTTGGACTAGGGCTCTGAAATAATCCCCTCTGCTAACCAGAGGGAGTCTGGTAGGAGATTTTTCCATACACATGTAGCTTTCTGTAATCAGCAGGACAAATCAGGGATTCCCAAAAACCACAATTGTGTTTGTACAGAGATGCTCTCCAGAGCCAGGAGGCATTCAAAGAATGCCCTTCTCCTGTGGCACACTCTCAGGTACAGTCACCTGAACAGGACCAATCCATTGTGGATCGCAGCAGCCCCCTTCCCTGCACCGCTGGACAGGCATTCCAGGAGTGAAGTTATCCAGGCTCAAGGACAGGCAGTTAAACATTATCATGCTTTTCTTCCAGTTTTTTTCAGAGAGAGTCCCACTTTCTGTGTGTTTGCACCTCTGGCATGCCAGACACGCACCCTAAGTGAGCTCCTCATGGACAAAACATCTTGAAGTACCGGTTACCCCCAGAGACTACTGTTGTTTTTCATCAGCACAATGTTGCTGACTGTCATTACTTCATGATCTTTATCTTAAAACTCCAGCTTCTGGAGATGTGAGATAATTCAAAAGAAATCTCGTTGACTGCAAAAACAAGCAAACTAACCAGAAATAGAGAGGGGAAAAAACATTATGGAATGTGAGGCTGTGAGTCAGGTAGGTGCTAAATGCTAAGGAAGAAAAGAATGCAAAAATATGCTGCTAGCTTGACTTTCTACAAAAACACGAGTTTTTTTGCAACTGTGTTCTGTGTATGTCTGTTTCCTTCCCTCGTACCATTCAAAGCCAGGTATCAGAGAGATCTGTCAGGAGAGGTCTCAAGGATGTGGTGTTTTCACACGTTTCACAAGCAGCTGTGACACCTCTCTTCCAAAACTGTGACCTTAGGACTACAGGTCTCAGAAGTGCTGTGGTAGAGCCATGAGAGCCTCAGGACAAGAGGAAATGGTCTTAGGTTGCACCAGGAGAGGTTAACATTGGATATTAGAAAAAATTTCTACACTGGAAAGGTGGTCAGGCATTGGAACAGGCTTCCCAGGGTAGTGGTAGAGCCACCATCCCTGGAAGTGTTCAGAAGACATGCGGATATGGCACCTGGGGACATGATTTAGTGGTGAACACGGTGGTGCTGGGTTAATGGTTGGACTTGATGATCTTAGAAGTCTTTTCCCACTTTAATGATCCAGTGATTCTAGAAATGTTTCTCTATGGGGAACCCTAACACAGGAGACAACAAATGGCCACCAGCTTCTCAGACACAGGGGTGGCATGGGGATCCAGGCTGGTGGAGAAGGCACAGTGCCCAGGGCCCACCGCCACCGGGAGAGGCTGCTGAGGAGGACGCGGCACTGAGGGACGTGCGGAGCGGCACCGCCAGCACTGCCAGGCCCGGGCTGCCGGCCTTGTTCTCCCCAATTGTTCTCCACTTCCTTCCCGCCTGCGCACGGCTCTGAGGTGGTGTCCCCATGGCTGCCCCCATGGCAACAGCAGGGTGACAGCCATCTCCCCCACCCCCCCACCATCTCCCGCCTGCCCTCCACTTGCCCACATGAAGCAGTGTCAGCCCAGGGGCTGTCCTGGCCCACCTCCGCCTGCATGCGTGTCCTGCTGCCACAGCCTGTCTTACAGACACCTCTCCCTCAACAACAACAGCAACAACAGCAACAACAGCAACAACAGCAGCCATCACTTGTCACTCAACACACGGATCGGTGTCACTGTGGTCCCTGGGGCTGTGTGGTGCTCGGCCCCCATGGAGGACACCCCACCTTGTACCTCCAACCTCCCCTTCCCCGACGGAGGGGACATCAGATGTCACACAGAAAAAATGTGCCCTGGGGCTGTGAAAATAAATGACCGCATTTTTTGTAAAATCCCTTCAAAATGTAACAAGGTTTATTAAAAAAGGAGGCAGGGGGAGGAATCTGTCTGCTAAGCTGCGTTTCCTATTAATGCCGGACACACTTATCCCAGTGCAAACACTGCTCTCCAGATGGCCACAGTTTGTCTGTCCATTGCCCCAGGGAGCAGCTGGGGGTGCCTGCCACCCCCACAGTGCTCAGCCCAAAATGCAGAAGATAATGGCTTGCATGGGGCTGGCTGGGGACAGCAAAACCTCTCATGCTGTGCATGATCTGGGGCAGTGAGCAGAAAGGTAATCCCCAAAACCCTGGCAGAGCCAGATCCATTGCTGGCTGCAACAGGCACTCAATTAGGTCTTAAAACTGGCGTGGTCCCTCTGCTTGAACCACTAAGTAAGTGCCAAGGTGGCAGAAGTCTCTTGGCTAATGCTGTGCTCCACCACTGGGGCTGGGGGGAGCAGGACAGCAGCAGAAATAACCCCCTGCCTCCCTTCACGTGCTGCCTGGTGACCTGTTAGCAAACAACACCAGGGGGTGGAGGGGAAGAAAGGAAAAGTACGATCTGTGCAGGTTGGGGCTGTGGGATTCCTGCAGATGCATCCTGTCTATGGCCCTCCGTGAGTACAACAGGAAAGGAACCACTGCTCACTCCGAAAGCACCGCGGCGCGGGGCTGGGGACACTCCTGCTGCTGGCAGCACTGCTGGGCCAGATCTTCTGGCCATCCAGCCTCTTCACCGGCCCCAGACTGCTGGGAACTTTGGGGACTCCCTGCAGTGGCTCACGCTGGGGACCCACTACTCATGCTGATGCCCCACACTAAGCCTGGCATCTTGGGATGCCAATGCCCAGAGCCACACACGGCATCCAGGACAGGCAAAGGGATGCACAGAGCCATTCCCAGCCTGCAAAATCATCTTCAAAGCCATTGGCTTTCCCTGCAAAAATTCTCTATCACTCTGTGCTTGCCAGATGGATCCACCCCATTGCTGGCCTTGCCCTTTCCCTCCCTGCGGGAGCATGTGCCCTGCCATGGCTCTCTCTTGCGTTTCACTCTCCCCAGCACTGAACTTGGTGCTGGGTTTGGCCATTAAATCTCTGCTAACCGACACACAGATGGTTTGTGTCTCTGGCAAATCCCAGGGTGCGAGGGAGATGTCTCCAGAGCATGGAGTGTCTCCTCTCCTCTGAGTCCCTCCTTCCCCACCTCCAACCCCTGTGATGCTTTATCTCCTCAGCCCTCCAAGCAGAGCCTGCTTTCTCCCGCACATCCAGTTGTGCCCTTGCACAGGGAGAACATTAATGTAATTAAAAAGGCATGCGGCAGCTCTGGCTTTGTTTTTTCAAGATGGTTGCAGCTTTTTTCAAGCGAGTTGGCAGCAGGATATTAAAATAAACAGAGGGGGATTGATGGGATGCGGCGAGAGGAAGCAGGATCCCACAGCCACTCACACCTTGTCTATTTCCAGAGAAGCACGTTTCCCAGCAGTTTTCCTTGCCTTGATCTTGCAGTGCGTGGCTCTGGAAGGGGCCAGGCTGCACTGAGGGCCTTCTCCTTACCACTGGCAGCTGCTTCATTTTCAGGCCCCTCTACCTCTTTCTGCACCCTGACACCAGTGCTGCTCTCAGTTGCATCCTGCATCCAGGGCTCTCCCTGCCTTGTGGGGAAGCCACACTCACCCTGGAAAGTGCTAGCCACCCCAGGGCATCTTGCAGCCTGATCTCATCTTTCCGCCCTTGGGCATGTTATGGGAAAGCCTCACACGGGGCCTGGTTTTCCTTGCGACGGCTGCAGCTGCTGAATCCCTGCAGAGCAGCACCAGTGCCAGAGCCAGCACTGCCACAGTGTGCTATGGCTTTGGGAACAGAACAAAGGCTGTGTGTGGGACAAGGTGCAGGTATAACACGGTATGGTACAGTATGGCACAACACAGCTCCTGCTCTCCGCCTGCTTCCACTCACAGGAAGCCCTGCACCGGATCCTCCCCCAAGCCCCCACACACCACCTCAGCCCCTCTCTGCTTCCCCTTCCCTCCCTCTCTGCTGAGTCGGCCCTGCTGACTGATTAACGGGGCGCCTTTCCGGAGAGGGATTTTGTTCACACTCTGTCCTTCTCCCTGACTTCCTTCCCCAGCGCTGGGCTGGATCGCTCTGCCCACAGACGTCGCATGTCCCCAGCTAACCGGGCCAGCTCACGCTCCTGCCACCACACCTTGAGGTTCTGTGACAAGAGCTACAAGGTAACATGCACAAAGCAAAGCTGGTCCAGGTGAGGCCTGTCTCCCTGCACCTTGTGTACCCAGCCCAGCCTGCCCACCCCAGTGCTGTACTGGGACAAAAGATAGGCCGGAAGGGAAAAAAGAGTGTCCTTTCCCCCAGCAGAGCTCCCCTGACCCTATCGCCCCATCTCTACTTCGCTGTTTTCAGATAAAAATTCCTAGTCAATGAGCATCTGTCCAACAAAGCAAGGCAGAAACTCAAGATTTGGACACTTTCTAAAAAGGAAAATTTTGTTTGCACCAGTTACTATGTGAGCAAAGCTCTGCTCCCAGATGGCCAACAGTAAAATTCTGGTACCTCGCTGGCCAACAGGGACTCTGCAAAAGAGCAGCAGTAGCTAGCACTGGGGCAGAGGGAGAAGCTTTACTCTGCTCTTTCTGCAGACCTCTCCTCCTGCTTTCCAGGCTGGACTTGTCCGAATTAGCAGCATTTGCTGGTGAAACTGCATGTGCCCCACAGGAACTAACTCCAGGACCTCAGATGCCATTTTTTCCCCTGCTCCAGTCACAATTCCCCACCTGCCTGTGCTGGTATAACTCACTGCCCTCGTGCTGGAGGACCCGTGGTTGCCCACAGACATGTGGAAAGTCCACGTGCTGGAGGCAGAGCCAGGCCAAATTCCCACCTACAGGGCTGAAGTTCCCCCATGGAGCAACTCGTTCTCATGCACGGGGCAAGCATCCAACTGTGGGTTGGAGCAGCAAAGCGTGAGTGTCACATCACACGAGGAGCAGGCAGCTGGCAGAGCAGCAGGGGAAATTTGAAGTAGGGCTGTCAGCTCCTCCTCTTCCTCCTCCCGATGCTCTCCAGCAGGGAGGAAGGCTTGTTTTGCAGAGAGGTGAGATATCACATGAGGCTGAGAAATAAACGTCAGGCTCCAGCCAATGTAGGGATGAAACACCAGGTGTCTTCTCTCCAGCTTCATAGCGGGCAGAGAAAGCCCCAAACCATGGTGGGAGCTGACACCAAAATGGAGCAGATTCTGCCCAGCAGCCTGTGCCCAAGGACTGCCACACAACTGAAGGGCAGGGTGACAGCCACCCATGCTCACAGTGAAGCTGGGAGGAAAACAGAGATGGAAACAGGCTAACGAGCAAGCAATGAACAAATGAAAAATTATAATGATAGAAAACTGAAAATCACCCCCGAACTATGCATGTGCACAAGGACAAACAGAGCAGACCCCTTGTTTTATGGGTTCATGGAAGATGTTCCCTGTTCCATAACTCAGGGTTGACCCTCAGTTCAGATCTGCTTCCGAAGGGTTAAACGGGGCGGCTGTGCTTCTCAGTGCAGGATCAGCCCCTCTAATCTTGGTATTGTGCTAGAGCAGCATTGCAGTCCCAGCCACACAACTGAACCCACACACCAGGAGCTCGCTCAGGCCTGGGGCAGTACCTTTCTCCTTCTCATGGTGGGCAGTGCCAATGGCAAGGCACTGATCCTTTGGTCTATAAATTTTCATCCATGCACCTCAAAGTGCTGAAACGACACCAAATCAAAGCGTGTCAGATTTGTATCCTCACCAATTTGTGAGGACGTCCCCAAAGCATGAGATGTTCCTTTGCTTCAACTAGAACACATGTCCTTTCTCAGGGGACAGAAAGGAAAAATAATTATAGAAACTCAGTCAATACAAACACAGAGGTGACCATCACTATTGGGTGTCTGATCCTTCCTGTCCACCACCAGAAGTATGAGACATCATCTTTGCCCCAAAACACCTGTGGGCAAGTTGGTGTGTGAAGGCAGGAGCCCCCTGAGCAGGAACCAACAGGAGGGCTGAGGAAGGGGCCACCAGAGGACCACCAGAGTGGGTGGAAATGCTTTTTTCTTGGCACCAGACTCAGAGATGCCTTAAGCATCCTGGGTCTGCAGCAATGCCGGGTGAGGAGGAAGGACATGTGTCCAAACAGACAGGGCGTTTGGGGACTGAAGAAACAGGGCTCTCCTCCAGCTCAGCACTTGCAACCAGGGGAGACCTCAACCAAAGCACCCCCCTGCCTGGCAGACAGGTGGGGAGTGGGATGGGCTGGGCAGGGACATAAGCAGCACATTACACAACAGCAGCACGGTCACAACACAAGCAGAAGCCACAGTCAGAGCAGCAGCACCCTGAGGCTGGGCTTTCCTCCCTGCTTCCCCAGCCCCTGGCACTCCACAGCTGCACAGCCATCCCCTGTGGCTCTGGCCAGACAGGCCTCAATCTAAAAAGCTGCTTGGCCTCAGTGCATGCACCCCAACAGGTCTCTTTAGCCTCTCATGGCTGATAAACTTTAACTGGTTCTTTTCTGGCATCTTATAACCACCTGCACTAATGGGTAATGAGGTAAAAAAAGGCACAAGCTCTTTGGGCTCCTTCAGCTTCTCGACTTCCAAGCTGGGAGTCCATCAGGGAAGAGAAACAGAGCCACTTTCAAGAGAGATGGGCTGTCCTGAGGAGCAAAGTTACCCATGTATCCTACAGTCCTCGTCCCTTGGTGCCTTCAGGCAGGGATTTATATCAGGGTATTTCCGAGCCAGCTGTCCTGGGCAGCGAAGCACGGCTACACCCAGTGCCTGACCATGCTCCCACCTGTTTTTGGGACTCTGCTCTGCCCCAGAGACCTGACACCACGTCATCCCAAAGCATCCCGAAGAGGGGTCAGCGAGTGCCTGTCTGGGAGTGTTTATCTGTCTGCCGTTCTCCCTCGGCAGGAAGCACTATCTCACCATCGCCCTGCTCGCTCCAGCCCGGTTTCCTGCTCCATCCTGCCAGGTTTACCCTGCTTTTTCCTCCTCCCCTCCCCCTGCCCCACGGCTGTCAGGCCGTGTTTGCATTTCTGTCTCCTGCCGTCTTTCCTCTCCCTGCCCGTGCCCCCCCGCTCTCGCTCCCTACTCCATCCTCCCCGAGAGGCTCCGTCCTGAGCCAAAGTTAGCCTGTGTCAGGTAGCCACATGTCCGGCCGGGGGCAGCGGGTCAGCCGGGGCCACCCTGCAGACCTCCTCCAGGATCTCTGCTGTCAGCAGCCTCCCCGGGCCCCAGGGGAGCGCCTGTTTGCTGCCCTCGCTCCAGCGAGGGATGCTCCGGCACATCAGAGGGCCGGTTTCCCCTCGGTGGCCGCCGGCCCACCCTTTCTGCTGCGGGCCAGGGCTGGCCAGACGCTGCTTTGTTTGGTCCCCCATTCCCTGGATCGCTCCGCGTTTGTTGGCTGCCTGCTCCTGCCCGGAGAATCCTTTTCCTGCCTTTGAGATAGAGGATGCTCGAGCCATCTGTGTGTTTTATTTCCTTGTAGAAACTAACAAGCCAAGGATTGCTTCCTCTCCCTGACATTTCAGAGGGCAGCTCCGGCTCAGCGGGATGCGCAGGGAGGGGAGGGGGAGCCCAGCGCTTTCAGACAGGAACAGGACCTATTCTGTCCACAGGATTCACTCCCTAAGGGGCAGAAATCCTCAAACCTACCCAAATTCCTGTGGCAGCTCTACTCTGCCACCGCCGTGGCTCTGCAGGAGCCCTGGGCAAGCTGCCCTGCTTAGCATACATAACCACCCCTCTTCCAGTGGCCCCTATTAACTGCACGGCTAAACCCTTGCAAAACTCAATTAAAATTATCCTCCCTCATCTTAAGGACTGTCAGGTTGCTTCTCTTCCTGTTTTAATTTACTTCTTTCAAAATCTTGCCCTGCTCACATTCTCTGCCCCAGCAGGATGTGATTAACATGGCGTAGAAGGAGCAGAGGGATCAGATGGCTTTAGGGGGCTGATAACAGCAATTAACACCGTTCATTACATCTCTAACTTGAAGGGATGCAAAGGATGGTCCACAGCTTTTGTGAAATGAATGTTGGTCCAAGTCCACTACTTGGCATAAGGCATTACCAGCACGAATGGATGGCCAGGATGGACCAGGGGCATCCCCCCGTGGGCCCTGGGATCTCTGGGCAAGTGTCTTGATACTGCTTCTCCCTCCAGTTCACCTATTTGGGATTGCTCAGGAGCTGCCTGACCATTGCAGGATTCAGAGGTTAATTCCACCCTGTGACAATCCAGGTGTAACCCCAGGGGCTTTGCTGGGCTGAGGTACCTCTGGCAGCAGTGGGTACAAACCCATGGAACCCTGCGGACACATCTTTGGCCACTGAGGAGAAATGGCAGCCCATTAGTGATTAAAGGGAAATGATGGAATGAAATTACAATCCACTGCTTCTTACGCTGTACCTGATGGAGTTACGAGGCAGATGAGCAAGTATCTCTTCATGCAACTCAGCTAAATTGTGGATTTTTCCACTGTGGGATACCCACAGAGAGATTCCCAAAGAGAGATAAGCTCCTGGAAGACAAGTCACTAGCAGCTCTTACACACAGTGATCCAGGTGAGACATCCAGGTCCAGGAGTCTCTAAAACACCCACTGCCATAACAGAGTGGGTACATCCAGGATCCCTCTGTCCATGCCAGGGCATCGTCCCCTTTCCCAGAGCTCCAACTGCCCATGCTGAGGCTTGGCAAAGCCAAGACCAGTTCCAGCACCTGGGCAGAGGCTTCCACCCACAGCACCCGGACTTTGCTGTATGAACACAGAGGAAGGGAAAAGCCTTGAGAAACAGCAGAGACAGACCCTCAGATTCAGTATCATCAACTACAGCTCCATCATGAGCCATTTCCAGAAGCTCAGGTGAATTCCTGCCGAAGCAAACTGCAGGTGTGCTATTGGGGGAAGATGGAGTTCAAGCTATGGGAGGCCTCAGCATCCAACTCTCACTGGGAGATGAGGAGGCAGAGGCAGCTGACCGGGAAGTCAGACAGAGCCCAAGGGTCGGCACTGAGCACGGAGAGAAAAGGGCAGCAACATTTGGAAAGAAAAAAACAAGTCGCAGGTTTGCTTTTTCCTTGATGTGTGTGGGCTTAATTGCTGGCCTTCGAAGTTTAACTCTTCCCAAGACTGTTGGCTTATGGACAGATTGAGCAGGACACGGAAAAAAACCCTGTACGCCACTCAGGGCAGGTTTCCCCCATGTGAGCAAAGCCTGGGGTGCCCCGCCTGCCTCCTGCCCAGCCTGCTGTGCCAGACTGACTGTGCTGGGCTTTTTCAGGGGCCTGCAAGCCCTGCAGCTGGGCTGGGGGGCAGTGTACCAAGTGGAAAAGACCTGCTCCTCCATCTTCATGTGCCTGGAGTCTGCATCCAGATGTTTGCTACTTAGCTGTGAACTGAAATCAGCTCAGAGCTCTCAAACCAAACAGCTGCCCTGGAGCTGGCAGTGCCTGTTCTCTGCAGCTCAACCCACCCTCAAGTTGATCTCCAGCTGTGGAGTGCAAGAGAAGCTGATTGATAAACAGGGTAAGTGGGGAAAAAATAGTTTTGCAATTAGATGATTATCTTGGCCTTGGAAAACCTGCATTCAACTCCCCATCTGCTCCAGGCTCCCTGGAAGTCTGTCATGCAGCTTCCATGTACCTCCATCCCTGCCCGAGCCACAGAGGGTAGGGCAGCAAAAACTGGGCTGCTTTGGCTTGGAAAAACGTATACTGGTGCAAGAAAGGAGGAATCCTTATTCCTTCTAATTAAAGGTAACAGGTAACAAAGAAAATTAATTTAGCCCAGAGTCAGTGCAACATGAAAAAGCTACATTAGATGTGGATGGGTGCAGAAAGTAGGAAGCACAAGCAAAATGCAGGAGGAATTTAAACTTCCTGATTATCAAAGAGGGGGCTTCAAGCACTGAGTATAATCTAAAAATAATAATAATAAAGCAAAGGGAAGAGTGGTCAGGGTCATAGAGCTTCTGCCTGGGGAGCATGAGCCCTCCTCCCTGCGCAGCCTCTCCGTGCACACCTGCACGTGCACACACGAGTGTCGGCACGACCCCGGGCGGGGTGGGCACAAGGGGAGCCAGGAAGATCACAGGCACACACTCTTCAAAGGAGAATTAGTCATCAGAGGTAGCGGCAGAGGAAGGAAGGCTCAGGTACGAGGTCAGACACAAGCAGTGAGGGCTGACGGAGGAGTTCTGAGCGCTCGCTGCAGATCTAAGAGCCCTCTGCGCAAGCAGGACGGGAGGTGGGATCCCTGGGGTAAATGCACCTACAGCACGTAGGAGATAAGAAATTTCATCCCTCCACTGCACAGCTCAGCTTGGCTTTTTGCCATTTCTGAAAACAAACTCAGAGCCTTCCCTGATGTGGTTAATGAAATCTTACTCTGTTCTCTGCAGAAACCCCAGGAGGGACGGGCTCTAAAGAGCACAGCAAAGCTTTCCCTCCACATGGGGCTTTGTTGGGCTGCACCTCAGCCCTGGGTCAGTGATCCCATCTGCTCCCTGCTGGGCAAAGAGACTTGAAGATGCAGAGATTCAGGGCATCGGAAGGAAATCTGGCCCTGTGGGGCTGTCCAGGGCATTGATGGCAAGTTACAGATGCACAGGCTCTCAGTTTCTCTTGGCACAGAGCTGTGACCACAAGCCAGGACCCGCTGCAGCAGGAGATAATAATCATCATCTCTGAGAGCCAAAGTGTATTGGGGCATTCGCGTCACTTGGGTTTAGCTGGCTGTTTAACATCTGCACAAATTTCTCTCTCCGCCTCCACATAACACCCCTCGTGCAGCTATGAAACTAATTTAATTCCCTTCCAAGAAAGGCTGAGTTGGAAATGTCACACTTTGTATAACATAGCACAATTCCTACAATGAAACGCCCAGCCTAAATGGCAGTATCGGACTCTGGTGCTATTTGAAGGCCAATAAGCTAAACCTCCTTCTTCTGCTTTTTAAAAATAGCTTACAACAGAGTGACCAAGTTCCATAAACACGCAGTTACTCTCCGTTAATGCGCAGAGGCTGACTGTTGTTTTCCTGCTCCAAGGTGCTTCCCTTGCCACGCAGCGCAGTGGGAAGAGCACGCAAGCGGACGCAATGGGAAGGAAGCGTTTACACATGCTAATGACTTCCAGCCAAGGAGCACAAGCACCAACAGGGAAACCGTGCTGAAGAAACAACACGCCACTTCCTCAGCTCTCCCTGTTTGGTCACCACAGGTAGGTACTTGATGCTCAGAGCCCTGGGGCAAGGTTGGGGATGGCCTCTCCAGCCCCATGGGAATTCAAGGTGTGGATGAAGGGAAGACACGTTTGCTTGGTTCACAAATGCAGGAGGAGCCGTTTTGGAGTGGGGGTGTTTTGGCACCATACTGGACCAAGGGGTCAGGGACAGACACTGGCCCTTTCCCACTCCCAGAAATGTGGGTCTGGAGGCCAGAGTCCTTCCAAGTGCCATTCAGGTTCATTTCATCATACACATCTCTCTTTATGCCAGAACAGGTTTCCTAAGTTCATGTGGGGTCCTGTTTATTTTTCTTTTCTTTTTTTTTTTTTAAATCACTATTGTATTAAGAAGTGTTTTTCTTTTGGCAAAGGTTACCATGGGGCCAACACTGTGAGGAGTCTCCTGCCTTCTATCACCACTAAAACCTCTGAGCCAGAGCTCAGCCCAGCCACGCCACGTCGCTTATCTTCAATGAAGGCAGGCTTGGATTTCCCCCTCCATATAAAAAATAGATCCCAGCACTCCCCCTCTCTCCCAGTGCATTCTTTCAAATGCCACCCAGACCTTGTTATTGCTGGGAGGCTGGAGAGCCAGGGATTAACTGCCTTAGGCTGCATCAAGCTTTATTTGTCTAAGCAGCCAAGGGTGAGGAACAGCCATAAATATTGTGACATGCTGAATGTCGTGGAGGGGCAACACAGGGTGAGGCAGGCACCTTGGCAGCAGGGATTGCATCTTGGGCTGAACACAGTCCTGGTGTGACCCATGTCATTGGAAAGGTTCCTGCGACCCTACAAAACAGGGGCTTTGAGGAACATCAAACTCCATCCTCAGATGGATGGACACCATGCTACACCCAGTGCAGCACTAACAGTGGTGCCTCTGTTAGTCCTCGTAGCACAGGAGTAAGCAAACATGGTGGGGAAAATCCCACTTCAACACTGTCACCCAAGGGGACACATCCTGGGTCCGAGCCTGCCTGTCCAGAATAGGGCTCTACGGGGTATGCTGCAACTCCCCTTCGCTTGCACACTGGGATGTCATGGCACAGAGTGGAGATGAAAGACCAGGATATGCCCTGATCCCATCCCAGCATCAGCAGTACTGCCAGAGCCAGCACTTACAGCCCAGGATCTGCCAAGTCTGACAGTTTGGCAACAGCCAGCAAACCCCGTGAGGAGGCATCAGGCCCAGATGCACACTCTGTTAACTAAATTGCTTTACAAGGCATTGCCAGGTAACTCCTTTTGGAGGCAAGGCGGTTTCCTCCCCCGTGCTTTATCCCAGCACAAGGACCATGCACTGCCTGCCCAGTGGTGAGCGATCTCCTTGGTGTGGATGTGTGCATCTCCCCTGGGAGCATCCCACTCTGCAGCTGGCTGCCACGCTCCGAGACACGCTGTTAAACCTCTGCCCTTTGCTTCCCAAGGGCCAGGGGCTGCAGCATGGGGAAGGGACTGATGGCCACTCAGACCCAGTTACGCCCCTCTGGGGACTCTGCTCTGGCTGGGATGATGCAGGGTGTGAGTGATGGATTTCTGTGGGCACTGGATGCCATCACCTCTGCTGGGTGCGATTTCGCTCGCTGCCATCTCTCTGAGCAGGCAGTTTCCAAATCTGAGTATAAACCACCATTCATACCCAACCTTCCTGCCTCTGTAAATGTCAGGATTTACTGTCATTCATGGAAACTACTGCCTTGACCCGCACTTATGTCATTATTTATTTTTTTAGGTGACATCCATCTCAGTGGACACCAGTACTTCAGAAATGGAGAAAACAAGTCACAGATGGAGAGCTAAGCCTGGAGCTGAACCTCACTCTCGGCACACAAATTTGTCTGCACGTGCTGCCCCCAATCAATTTTGGAAATTAGTGGAGGAATTTCCAGTCTCTGCTACACAGCCCTGTGCTTTTTTTGAGGAATAAATAAAACCAGTAAACCTTTTACAGATTTCCCTGCTATGGAGAGCCCAAGTGCCTCTGTAACTCAGAAGGATGATGGAGGACCCCAAAACCCTTCATGGGTCTCCTGGGTCTCGTGAAGGTGCAGATAGACCTTCATAAACCTGAGGAGCCACTGCCCAGCTCAGGGCACCTTGCTGTGCCCTGCAAGGTCTGCCAAGCCCCAATTCACCCTGCCAGCAGCAGGAATGGAGAACCCACTGCAGGATGGGGAAGGACCCAGAGAGGAAGGGGACAGTGACCCAGGGGGAGGCCTGGCTGCCAGGGGCACTGGCTCCCACCAGCTGCTCAGCAAAGCCACCGTGAGCTTGCAAATTCTTTATAAACTTCCCACGTGACACAATTGCTCAGGGGCCAGATTCTGAAGCTCTTCCTTCTCTCTTTACTCAGACCAAGCTCCACTGAAGTCACTGAGACATTGGCCTAAATACAAATGAAGGAGTTCAGGATTTGGCCCAGTAATAAAAACTTCCTTCCTTTGTCTACTGCTCACTCCACATGATCCCACTACCTCCCAGCCTCCTCCTGGCCTCGTCTCCTGAGGCTGGGGCTGTCAGTTGTTTTGGTTGATGTTGCTCTTTAATTTTACCCTCAGCCAGATCATGCCAGTCCCCTCATGCAGCTGCAAGCTGCTGAGGTGGAGGGAGCTGGGGAGGCCAGTAAGGAAGAGGGGGAAATTGTGGGGTTAAATGCAACCTGGCAAAGGCACAGAGCCAGCCTTCAGAACATGGATGCATGCAGACGCCGTGCGGGCTGGGAGCTGGCTCAGCCATCACCTCCCCAGTTCGTTCAACACCTCCTTGGGGACAGGTTGGAGCATCTCCAAAAAAGCCTTTCTCCCCCCCTGCTGAGCACAGAGCAAATGTCTTGGGCTCTACACCAAACTTCTCTGTGAGGGAATGGGTGAGATGACTCCTGCCCAGGAAAGTACAGCAGGAAGTTAACTCATCTCACTGCAGTGACACATTCTAGAAAGTGACACCATAAGAAACACGTATAGCTTTAAACCAATAACTTGCAATGTGAATTTTGCTGCTTTTTCTCTCTCAAAATAGCCAGGAGGATGCAAATCCCTATCATTTCCCATGGGTACCTCATCCTCAGCATGGCCGTGTGAAACGTGCACTGGGGTTTGGAGCAGGAGCTCCTGCTTCCTTCCCATGTCCACCAGCCTTGCACACACCTGTGACACAGGCAGAGCAGTACAGGAACACACATGGACACATAGAGACAACACAGATAGAGCAATTCCCTTTGCACCAGCCTCCCTGCCTATGCTGCTTGATGACAGAAAGCAAATACAAAAGGGATTTGAACTCAGCTGAAGTCAGAAGCATCTGGTCCTGAGGTACCACCATGGTTTGATGGCCTAAACCTCAGTCCTGCAACTTATGGATGTTCATGTGGGTGACCTGGTCAGACACTGGATGGCTCAGAGACAATTGACACAACCCCTGTGAGTTCCTGCTGAGGTTTTACATCTTGCAGTGAGATTTTTAACATTCCTCAGCTAAGACTGAAACAGAGGCGCACTTTGAAGTACCCCAGGGAACACGGAACTCTGAGCAGCAGAGGAATGGTGGTCTCAAGGTATAAGGCTGTGCCACAGCCTTTATACAGGTCTGTGGGAGCCCTGTGCCACCCAGCCTGGCTGAGCCAGCTCACTATGTCCTGCATCCCAATCCAGAACACAGCAATGCCAACCTGGGCATTCCACAGACTGAGGGTACAGTGCCCTGTCCAGTGACAAGGGCTGCTTTGCCTCGGGCTTGCTCTTGTATAAATACAATCTCACTGTACATTCTGCCCTTTTAAAGTACATTAATTGCCATGGAAACGATGCCGTTACTGGTATGGCAGCAGCCTGGTGGCCCCCACAGATGCAAGACAAAAATCAATGGGTACATTGACATACAAGCTGTGTTTCAGGACTTTTTGTGGTTTTGAGGCTGGTCACCATGGGCACATATGAGAGAATAGCTCAGGCACTAAGAAGATGCCATGTTCCATGGAGAGAAACTGAGTACAATAAAACATGGAGGAACATCTCCTTTGTTGTGTTTATCAGCTTGGGCAGCACAGTCTTGTATGGGAGCTGCTCCCAGAACTGATGTGTGTGCTCAACTCGTGGCACTGGTCATCACTCCCAGCTCCTGCTGGAGCATCCCAGCCCTGGCTGCCCTTCACATCCTCATTGCCAGTGAGTACAAAGCCTCACCTGGTCTCAGACCTTGGCAGTGTGGCTTTGCTCCATGCCTCCTCTCTGCCCATCCACGGCCCTTTCCACCAGCTCAGATGCCTCACCAAAAAGAAGGAAAAAAAGCCAATATTACAGATGTATAGACACACACCATCACTTCTTGGTCTTGAGAGTTTTTTAAGTAGCACTGAGGGGCTTTGTACACGGAGCAGTGTAAAGGGAAAAGCTGTGAGTGCTCTACCCGCAGCCATCCCCGGGAACCTGGAGCAAAGGGCAGCCCTGGCTGTCCCCTCCCAGCCAGGGCAGCGCTGCCCTGTTCCCTGCCGTGCCGCCCATCATAAAGGGGTCCCTGAACTGTTATCAGGCAGTGACAGTTTCCGCCATCAGATTCCTCCTGTCCGTCAGGAAAGCTAAATAAGGAACATCGTTCAGGCGGCTGCAGGAAGAGGGGAAATGCAGGGACATCCGGCCCAGCTGCCAATTTTTCCTTTCCCATGAACCACCACTGACCTCCACCAAGGGAGAACCTGGACACCCAGCCTGGCATCGGCACTGCTCCTCTTAGCTTAACCCTTCCCTGGGGATGCCCTGGCCCCTGAGCCTGCTGGGCAGGTGGTCTCGCCATGCAGGGTGGTGTGGCCGTGTTGGGACGGTGCCTGGGCGCTGTGTCACTGTCACTGCAGACTAAGGCGGGCAGACTTGGTGCACTGGCTGGCATTTGCCCAGCCAAGTGGAGCCACAGCCCAGAGTGGAGCCACCTCCAGACCTGCATGTGGGTGGGCAGCTACACCTCACATGGAGACGACGGGTCCCAAAAACATCAGTGAGCTGCTCCATCGCTTCCCTCTTTGCATGCACCTACACCAGGAGTAGAGTTGAGCTTATGCTTTCACAAATTCCTCTGAAAAAGAACTGGGGTTTTCCAGGCTCTGCCAGGAGTTGTAACTAGCCCTGGGCTTGCTGCTGCAGACAGGTAAAATTTCATCTCCTTTTTCTCTCTGCTCACTCCAGGGCTCTGCCCATCAGTAACAGGCACCAGGACAGCCTGCAATCTACCCATCCCTTTCTCATGGTCCTTCCTGTGAACAGCCCTGGGGTCCTGCTGCCTTTCACTGCATAGAACCTGAGCAGGGGAGCAGCAGCTGTCCGGTTATTATGTGCTCAGAAAATGGGAGACCACAGCACTTATGCTTTCCTTCCCCCATCATCCCTGTTTGCCCAGTTAGAGTCTTTTCCTGACCCATTAAACCGATCCTCCCTCATTAGCACATGACGTCCGTCCCACAGCACCTCCAGGTTTGGCCGCAAAGGCTGCATGAGGGATCCTCACCCTGGAAGGAGGGGGTAGAAACACAGCAAGAAAAACAATTCACTCGTGGGAGAAGTTGTAAGGTGAAATACAAGTCACTGGCTGAAACCTGTTTCTGCTACCTCAGCAGGGAAACGACTCCAGGAGAGACTCCAAGACTCCCCACTTAATATCCTCAGCTTATAAAACTTAGTGGGAGTTTCAGCACCGGCTGCTGCAGGGCCAGGTTTTCACCCTCCTTCTGCTGAACTTGCACCTAGAGATGGAGCGATTTGCTCCACAAAAAGAGCAGCCACACTGGGCTCGAGGGCTCCTCGCCGACTTGACCACAGGCCACCTCCGCTTCCACCATTCTGCCTTAACAATGAGGCACCGCAGATGGGCAATAATGCTGTGCCGACAACATCAGAACTGTTCTGACCAAAGAGAAAAAGCCCCCCTGGGACCTGGCTAACCCCCTCTTTTAACAACGTGAAACAAGAAACAAAGGTCTGGGATAGCCAGGGGCAATAAAACCCCTGGAATTCATTTAACCAGTCACTAGATGCCAGTGCAGCTGCAGCAGTATTTCTTTTCCTAATGAAGGACAAAAGATAATTCCAGCTCTGGCCCAGGGCAAGGCTCAGCTCTGGTCTCTCTGACAGACCCTGGCACACACCAGGAGGTCACGATCCCCCCACAGCACCCAGCAGGAGTGGGACGTGTACCTGGCTGCTGCCCCTCACCCAGCTGGAGATTTACAGGAGCTGTAGGGGTAGCTGGGGCAAGTCAAGGCGAAACGTGGCACTGGGCACCTCTGCCTCACAGTCTAGGGTGGGAAAGGGGGCTTTCAGATTGAACTAACCACCCGTGGATTTTCTCCTTGCAAACGCATGTGTTTTTCCATACACAACTGCCCGTGGACCCCGGCAAACATCTCACACCCACAGCGCCCCGTGAAGGTGAGCTCCACTGCTGCTCGGCAGCGTGCAACAAGCCACCAGCCTCCCGCCATGCTCCCAACACGGGAATCCACCAGGAACTGCCTTCTTCGGGCGAGCCGTGATTTTGCAGCCCTCAGTCACAACGCCCCGGCCCGTCTTTCCCAGCGGAAGAGCTCTGCGGCTTTAGTCATTCCTCACACGGAAACCACCAGCACTGCTGGCTCCCCACCTTCCACGGGCAGTGGAGCCTGCGGGGTCCGGCCATCACAGGGCTTTCTGCTTCTCCCTGCACCTACAGGACCTCCCCATTGCCCCCAGCTTATTGCAGCTTCCCCCCCACCACTGGTTTAAATACACAGCCCCCGCAACTGGGAGTGAGGAGTCCCCTGCCTTGCACCATTGTTTTGGGGCTGTTTCAGTCCCGCAGGCTGAATGCAAAGTCGCCTCTGCTGTGCCGGCTGGAGTGGCTGAGAAGGAGGTGGGTGAGATGGGTGCTATCCCCAGAGCTCACCTTGCTCGCCGAAGCTGCTGAGAGCTGGACAGACCTGGGGACCCACCTAGAGCCCCCTCCTGCTCTGCAAGGCAACATCCTGAGTGTGGCGGATGACCCCTGTGCCGCTGGAGAAACTGCTCCCTGGCCACGGTCCCCTCCTGCTGCCGTTCCCGTGGGATCCCGCTCTCCCCTTCTTTCTCCAGGAACTGCCTCGGGATGCCGGGAACAGCCTGTTCCCTCCTGGCTGGCCGGGAGCACCTGCCCTTCCCACGCCTGCCCCGGAAAACACCGCAACAACGCGGGGCCAAGAGAAACCCTGGGGACAGCGATCCTGCGTGGAGCAAGCCCGTGGGAGAGAGGCAGCAGAGCGGAATGGGACACACTGGAGGAAGCCCCGTCCACTCTGCCTGCACCGGCTGGGGACATTGTGCTGCTGGGGGAGTGTCCCTCTGACCAGACGTCAACTTGAGCTCAGCGACGCCCTGGTGGATGTTTGTGCAGGCAGTGAGCCGTGGGCTCGCGTGCCCAAGCCAAATCCCAGGGCGGTAGTTGCAGCCCACTCATCCGAAATCATCCTTAAGCAGACAGCAGGGCACAGGAGCTGTGGCTGTCCCCTCCCTGGCAGCCCCCAGGGACCACGGGCTGCGTGCCTCCAAACATCCACTCCCCTTGGAGGCCCTGGATCACCGCTGTGGGGTTGAGCCTGGTGGGGTTTGCTGTGCAGTCAGGGCTGTTGAATGAAAGGGTGTTGCTGAACCGGCCCATGTTTATTACTTGCAATAAAGCAACTGCTTCAAATCCCAGCTGCACAGGCAACTGTTGCTGCTGGCACGGTCAGCGCGGGGCTGTCCGAGCGCCCGGCCGGGAATTCTGAGTGATCCGAGAGGGGAGCAGGCAGCGGCAGTCAACTCAGTCGGCTCAGGTCCTACGCAAGCACGGGCCCTTACCTCACACAATGGGCATACGCCCTTGGAAGCGGCAAACCAGCGTCCCCAACGGGATTATTTGGCTGTGGGGTGCTCAGCACTGCTCTGTGCCCAGAGGACGGTGGCTCAGGGAGCACGTGGTCTCATCACCGTTCACAAAGGGTTACCCTGAGAGGCCAAGATAATCTGCCATGCTGGGGCTGAACCTCTGCCTGCTCCCCGCATCTCTCTGCCTGCACAGGGCAGCTCCCCCAGCTCCACTCCAGCCTGGAGCACCACAGAGCTGGAATGTGTAAGAGTTTTGTGCTCTTACACACAGCATCCTCCAATACTGGCCCATTTAAACAGGCACCCTGGTGCCAGAACAGACCTTTCATGATCCTGAGATGATTATTTCATCCTTCACAGGTAGAACAGTCTCACACACACATCCCTGTTTCCAAGGGGAGCAAATATTTGCACCCCATTGGGATTGTGGTTAATGAGAAATTTGTGGGTCCTTTACGAGCCGACAAAGTATCCTCATTGATAGAATGGAAGGAGAGGAAGCAAATGCCCCTGGTACCATCCCCCAGTTGAGCTCCACATCACCCTTCATCGCTGCACTAATCAGGCAGCACCGAGAGCTTCAAAGCTCTGCTCAGCCCTGCGCCGAGGAGGCCACACAGCTGTGCTGGCCAGAGCCTCCCAGGCACTGCTCCTGCACCTCCACGAGATGAAAGAACCCGGGAGCAGCTACACTGTGCTTTACAAATTGCTAACATGAGAGCTTTGAACAGTTGCAGCTCCTGCTGTGATGCTGCCAACAGCAGGTTCCTTTCTGCCCAGCCTTCTTGAGCATCCCCTGAGCTCTGGCCACCCGTCGTGTACTTTGGCCCCACGACACCAGAGCCATCTGCAGCTTTTTGGGCAGAGCAGGTTGACAGTGACACTGCTGGTGATGCTGTTCATGCCACACCTGCAGCTCTCCCATGAGCTCACTTCAACGGTAGCAGCAAATGCCACTGGTGAGAGCGAATCACTGAGCCAATGCTACAGAAAATTCTATTTATGCTCCCAAATTCATCTCCCCACATTGCAAGCTTCCACCATGACTAACTTTCAGTCTGATCTGGGCTATAAATGCTTTACTTGTGCAAGAAGAAGCTTCCCTGGGGGTGTCTTGTCCCCACTGCCCTGGCAGTGCCCACCCAGCTCTGCCCTCTCTCACGGGCTCTGCTTCGTAGAAGGGCATTGCAGCCCCATCTCTGCCATGGTTCTGCATGCTCTGCCCGACAGCCTTTTGCCGCAGAAGTACTGTGGGAAGGGAAAGCATTTCACTGGGATCTGCCTCGGGTGACTTCCGAGGCGGACCAGAGCTGGGAGAGGCAGGCTGGACAGCCTCGCATGGACCCCCGCCTCCTCGCGCCTTCCTCCCCGGCACACACAAATTAATGACTCTGTGCGTGAAAAATAAATAAACAGAGCCCGGACTGGCCTCCAGCCTGCGCTCCGGCCGGGCGCGTCCCCGCGCAGGGACATCCCTCCCGAGAGGGTCCCGTGGGGTTTCTCCCCGCTCGCAGCGAGACATCCGCGGCACGAGAACGGCGTGGGCTCCCGCGGCCCCGGACGCTGCGGGGACCGCAGCAGGGTCCTCCCCTCCGTCCCGTCCTGTCGCTGCGGGCACGCTGGCACCGCCGTCGGGGACACCCGGGCGGGCACCGCCGCGCGCGTCCCGGTTGGGGATGGGTCGGGCAGCGCCGTTCGGAGACGAGGCACCCCAGGACGGACTGCGGCGGTCCCCGTCGGGGATTGGGGTGGCCGGGACCTGGAGCGCCGGTCCCCGCCCGGGATGGGGGAGCCCGGGACGGGCAGCGCCGGGGCACGGCACATCCCCGTCCTGGGTGAGAGACGCCGCGGCGGGCAGTGCGTGTCCCTCCGGGGTCTGGGGGACACCGAGTCCCGTCCCGTCCCGCCTGAGCAGCCCCGTCCCCAGCGCGCCCGCAGGTGCGGAGCGGGCGGCAGAGCGGGCAGAGCAGCCCGCAGCCCCGGCAGCTCACCTGCCTCCGAGACAATGCCGAGCCAGAGCCAGAGTGGCAGCGTGCAAACTCTCCTCATCTCCGGGGCTGCCAGCAGGTCCGTGCGATGCGGAGCGGTGCGAGCGCCCCGCGCCCGAGCTCTGCTCCCGCCGCGCCCCAGCTGCGGCGACGCGCGGCGGCGGCGGGCGGGGAGCACCGGGGCCGCTTCCTTTTCCTCCGCCCGCCCGGGCCGCCCGCCGCCCTCCGCCGAGCCTCGGGGCGCCGGGCGGGCGGGGCGGGACGGGGAGGGGCGGGCGAGGAGGCAGAGGGGGCTGGGGGGAGCGCACCTGCGGCTCCGAGCACTGACGGGGAATCCCTGCACCAGAGGGGGTGCGCACATACCTTCGCACCTGGGTGTCTCCACCTGTGTGTGTGGGTCTGCGTCCCCTGCAGCTGGGAGCAAGTGTGTTCCCCACGCGTGTGCGTGGGTCTGCATCATCCCTGACCCATGGGCACGTGAGCACCCCCCACACTTGCGTGTGTTTTCACACCTGTGTGCACCCCGTGCATCTCCCTGCACCTGTGTGAGAATGCCCGCACATCGCCCGTTTCTTGTCTGTGCCTGGGTGTACACCCCGGCCTCTCGGAGCAGAGGGAATGCGCACAAATGCACTCTCAACAACACTACACACGCACCTCATGTGCTGGAACACATCTCACACTTGCCTGCACACACCCCTTCATGCCTGTGCACCCCGTCAATTCCACACCTCGCACCTGTACGCACACACCCAAGCACACGGTCCGGCACACGCGCCTTGAACCTCCCTCCCCTGCGCTCCCTGGGGCACACAAAGACACACGCACTTGGGTGTGCTCACACTTGCACCCTCATTCACTGGGGGTGCAGTACGGCCCCCCACTCATACCATCCATGCGTGCACAGTGCCAGCAGCGTGGAAAAGCCACATTGTCCCCCAGCACCGCTCCGTGTGGCACCCGCACGGCTCTCTGGCAGGTACACGCCAAACCCCCCCACACGCCCGTGGCGTTGGCAGACGAGCGGTGCCGCCCCACTGGTGCCAGCGACGCTGCCCCCACAACGCTGCCACTGCCAGCGACCGCGGCTCTGGCTCGGAGCGAACTGGCTGCGAATGCCTCACAGACGGAGGCGATGGCAGAGCTTTGGGAGCGCGGTGGCACAGCCCTGGCCAGCTGCCTGTGCACCCAACCAGCGCTGAACGGATAAATAGCCCGGCCCCGCGCTGCGCCCCAGAGGATTATCAATTACGCTCACTTGTAGGCAGTGAAGAAAGAGCCTCAATGAAAGCCATGTGCTCATGGCTTCGAAAAGGCAGCAAAACTTCTGGTGCACTCAACTGCTCACGTTGCCAAACTCGCGGAAGGAATCACTCTGTCCCTCTCCTGGAACCCTAAGAGGGACTCTAAGTCACAGAATTTATTTCACCCGACTCCCCCCATCCTAATTAGTGTGTTTTAAACCCAAAGAGTGCCAGTTCCATCACTCTTCAGCACACTCATATTGGATCACCTCCCTCCTTGATCTCAGCAGAGCAGAAAGCGGCCGTGTCCCTTCACCTCTCGGGAACGCTCGGCTAGGTGTCCAAGCCCCTACAGGTTTGAGGAGAGACTTCCAAAACTTGCCATGATGAGGGAGAGCTGGAATGTCACAGAGGGGTGGCACTGCCCAGCACTAAGGAGCGAAGAGCTGAGGAGGGATCAGTCCCCTCCCCAGTGACGGGGGCTGCAGTCAGAGACGGCGCAGCCCCGCAGTGCACCCACGCTGGGGACAGCATCGGGGCCAGTGCCCCGAGAGGTGAGCGGTGAGGTGGTGAGGGGTGGACAGGGGAATGAATCACACGGCACCACTGAGCTGCTGGGTGAAGTGCACGGTCAAAGGGTGCCTGGAAAAGCTGAGTGCGAGAGGAGCAGAGGGTCTGACCCGGGGCTGAGGGGACAGGCATCTTCCGGCACCCCAGAAGTCAAGGGATTTTGGCATCCTCCACCCATTGCAGTCCAAACGTGGCACGGTGCAGGCGGCGGTGGACAGGACCAGACCGTCCATGCTGCCATCTAATGGCAGTAGTGGCAGGACACCGGGGAGGGCTCGCCCTGCCCCGGCGGGGAATTTTCCATCACAAACGCAGGGCGACTGTGGGACCGATGGGACCTTTCCATTGTTACCGCCCTGGGAAACAAAAGGATCTTATTTTAAAATCTTGTCCCCATTCCAGCACGTGGGGGACCCGAGGAAGCAAAGGCTTCCCCAAAGCTCCGGATAACAGAGCTTTGCCGCCCACTCCGCACCTACGGGTGCGCTGGGGACGGGGCTGCTCCGGCGGGACACAGATCACAGAAGGCTGCCAAGGCAGGAGCTGCTGGACACTGCCCAGCCCTAGCATAACTGTGGGAAAGGGACACTGGGGTGGCTCTGGGAACACCCAGGGACAAAGCAATGAGGTAACCCACAAGAAAAACACAGCCTGCCTCTGGGAGAAGATGGTGAGAGCCAGCGCTGGCAGGTGCAGAGCTGGATGCTGAGGTGAGGAGTGCTTTAACCCCATGGTGCCCAGTCTCCCATCCCTATCCCCTCCTGCCTGAACCCAGGCCCGGCTCACGTAGGCCAGGCTCACTGCATTTATGCCTATGGTTCCTACTCCACGGTGCTCTGGTTTGTCAGAGAAATGTGTTTTTTTCAGGCAGCATTTAGTGGCAGACTGCATTTCCTCACTGGGCTACTGCCGCACACACAGCAGCCCAGAGCAGCATTTTCCCTGCACGTAGGAGCTGCTCTGCCTCCCCAGCCCTGCCCCACCAGCAAGGCCAGGCAAGGACATTATACCCCAAAATGTGGCTCTGCCTGGGAGCAGCATGCCATGGCCACCACGCACAGCCCGGCAGGAGAAGGAAGGACGTGCTTCCTCAGGAGCATTTGAGACAAGTGGGTTTGGCTGCTCTCCAGCTCTGCCTTCGGCATGGGGAGGGTGTGGGAGGTGGCAGCGATGGCAGTGGCACACGCTGACAGCCTGTGCTGTCACGCTGGCCCACGCAGCACACGGCAGTGGCACACAGCAGCACTGGGCAGCGGGAGCTGGCGGACAACAGAGCCTGGCTGTGCTCACCTCTGCCAGGGCCTGGCAGATCCGCTTCCCCTCACACCTCGGGGACGCTGCCTGCTGCTGCCCAGCCGTACCTGGCTGCAGTTTGGGGCAGGCTGCGGGAGCTGATGGGTTTCAGCTTTCCCCAACGTAACTCCCTGCTGTGATCACACCAGCCTCGCCTTTCCAGAGGCTCCCAGCCCTTGCAGGGGGGAACACGGCCCAACTTGCAGCACCATTTCCAAGCCAACAGCTCTTTCTTCTCCACTTTTATTTCAGCTGAGGCTGTGGGGCAGTGAGAGGAGGTGAGAGCTGGGAGAGGAGGCCGAGTCCAGGTCATGGGCTCAGGACTCACCGGCTAAAGGCCAACAGGGGGCCAGGAGGGAACATAAACCCCCAGCATCCCCTCCACACCCGAGCAAGGCTGCACAGAGCAGAGGCTTCCCAACCACTGGGAGCAGCCCCGGGCTGTGCTCAGTGCTCCTGCACAGATCACATCTGCCTGAACCCTGCATGGGACATCCTCACCTCTGGCTTCTTCTCCTGCCCTGGCACAGGCCTTCAGCACCCCCAGCCCTGGCACACTGCAGCAGTGGTGCACAGGAGGGGCAATGTCCCTTGTGGCACCATGGGGGAACAGGGCCCCTGTGCCATCCACGCTGGGCAGCCAGATGGCCAGTGAAGGCCTTGCTTTGCTAAGTGTCCCTGGGCCCAGCTGTGGGAGCTGGAAAGCCTCACACCTGTCCCTTCCCACACCACAGAAAGCTGAGCCCCTGCCAGAGGTATCTGGCTCCAGCCAGCACTAGGGACTACACAGCACTGGGGAGCTCTGGCCTCTGCTTTGACCCTAGAATGAATTTGGGTGGGATAAACATGACATTTCCACCCACCTCAGGCACCACCATCCTCCCTCCCACCCACCCCAGCACCTCTGCTGACTGGTGAGGCAGAGATGCTGCCAGCACCTCCTGGGCACAAACCACAGCAGCCAAACCCCCTTGACTTGCCCCCCCCCCGGGATCCCTGCCTGCCCTCCTGCAGGGGTAGTGCTGCCAGCAGGACCACAGGGGCGCTGACAGGAAAAGAGCCACATTCTTGCTGAATTTGGCAAGAAATAGGACTTGGCATTTTTCACATGCAAAAATCTTTAAGACCCAGCCAGGCCAGAGATGGCCAAATCTTAAAACACTGTAGCCCAAGAACAGGGCTAGGCTCAGAGGACCTCTCTCCCTTGTTCTCAAAGAGCAGATGATGAAAAGCCACTGCAAGATGTGCAGGGAGTGCTTCAAGGAACTATGTGGGAGCAATGGCTCTTTTAAGCCTCCTGTGCTGCACGCACAGAAGTGCCAGGGCTGGAGCAGGGGTCCTGGGGGCTTCTCGGTGCCCCCAGGCTGTGCCACACCCCAGAGCAGCAGATCCCCCCCAGCACACAAGCCCCGAGCAGGCCCAGCAGGCACCACCTTGTTTCTAATGAGCTTTAATAGTGACCGAGGTGAGGGAGCAGCGCCACCATCCCTGGGCTGTGCACCGGGCTCCCTCTGCTGCCCTGCCCCGGGAAGCTCTTCCAGCAGAGGATGCCCATGGTCGGGGATGTGGAGTTCAGAGGCAACCGATGGTACCCCAGGACCGCTGCCCTCCTCCACGGGGCTATTGGTGGGAGCTCAGAGAGGCAGGAGGTGCCAGCAACCCACAGCCACCTCCCCTGCAGCCCCGTGGCTGCTGTTACTGAACTGTGCTGTGCTCAGGAATGGGAAACTGTTCTTCTAGGAGTCCCAGGGAACCCCTGTGAATGCCTTGTGGCAACTACACCCATGGCATAGGGAAGGGAGGGCAGACAGGACCTGGGAAGAGACTCACCCCCTTCCTTCCTCCCAAAACTGAAACCAAAACAGCTCCTCCAACACCCAGCAAGGTTTGCATGTGCAGAACTGGCTGCCAGTGCAGCCCCAGGCCGGAGCCAGGCTGGTGCCCCCAGCACACCCTGGTTCCTCACAGGGCCAGGTGGCAGAGCCGCATGGGCTCCATGTTGTCCCTCCCGTCGCTGAAGCAGGTGCTGAAGAAGGGGCAGTATCTCTTTGCAGAGACCTGGTGGAAGGTGAAGAGGTGGGACATGTCCCCAGCATCAAAGAAGGTGACAGTGCCCTCCTGGCAGTCCAGGAAGACACCCACTTTCCGTGGGGGCTGGCGGGGAGTCAGGCGCACCCAGGGGGTGGCAGTGGCCCAGTACTCCATCCTGTTCCGCAGGCGAAGTGTCCAGTAGCCATTCTCTGGGCACAGCTTGACCTTGGCTGCCCGGTCCACAGTGTCAGCAGCCACCCCCAGGTCCCACTTGGTTTTGCTGCCCACCCAGACCTCCCAGTAGTGCTGGCCGCTGTCAAAGGCCTGCAAGCCCAGGACATTGACGCACTGACGGAAGCGCCGAGGGCTGATGGGGACAGGCTGGGCTCGATTCCTCTCTGTCACTGCTGTCAGGTCTCTGGAGAAGACCAGGTTGGGGTGGGCTGACTCAGGGTCAAAGGTGAGTGGGGCGGGAGCTGTGGAGACATCAAGCATGGCATTTTACCAGCTGCATATTCCCTCTGCAGAGCATCCCTGGCCCACCACACCCATCCCTCACGGCAATGTGCTCACCAGGGCAGATGGAACGCAGCATCTGCCTCCAGAAGATGTACTGCAAGGGGCCACTGTGGCTGTCCCTGTAGTGCTGCAGGTCCAGGGCAGGCTGGGTCTCAACACGCACCGAGGGCCTGGGGCAGAGAGAGGCAGGCAGGGTCAGTCCCTCTGCTGAGCCACTGCCAACGCAGGCAGGAAAAGCACAGGCAGGGCTGCAGGACACTGCTGCATGTGACAGATTTGGTAAAGATGGGATACAAACACCTCTGGCAGCTGCTCGCTCTGCCTGATGCAGCTCTGCCCGCAGTGAAGTGAGTGGCTCAGGGCAGGGGTGTCCAAGATAGAGCCAGCAGCACCACTCGTGCAGCAGGGACTCCTGGCAAACCCACGCCCAGCACACCCAACAGGATTCCTGCATGGCTGAACAGGCTGGGCCTGTGGAGTCAGGCTGCATCCGGGAGGGGACATGGACACGTTCCCTATGGCAGTTCCGGCCCTCACCTACTCCCAGCCTCTGACAAACCTGCACCTCAGAGTCAGTTTTGCAGCCCCATGAGTAATAAGAAGCTAAGAAAGAGCACGGAGAAGACAAAGCACCCAAAGTTTGTGTCATCAGCCTTGTTCCCTCTTGCAGCATGCATGGCTGCTGCACCCATCCCAAACCACCATGTCTCCTCTACCCACTCGTCCCACCATCTCAACATGTAGGGTGCGCCCTGGGAAGAGCATCCAATGTATGCTGGGGACCAGCCTCCACCTTGCACTGCACCAGCACCTTCCTGAGCAATTTGTGACGCTTTAAAAACTTGAGATAAAGTGCCTCTCACATGTGGTCCCAGCCAGGGACTAAGATAAGCTCCTGAAAAGAGAATCAGCTTCTTTCATGCCAGACACATACCTGATATCCAGGCTCTCCACCTGCAGTGAGAAGCAGAGAGAATTAGCAGTCACTCTAATTCATGCAGCTGCACAAATAAGCTCCTTGTCCTGCCTCCTGCAGCCACACAGCACAGAGAGGAAACCAAGCTACCAGGATCTGCATCCTGGGGAAAACTGACTGGACACTTGGATAGAGAAGGAGTAAAGGCTCCCAAGACCCACCACATCTGAGATCACTGTATCCCTTATGGCAAAAGTCTCCACACTCCAAGGGATTGGGCAGTTAATCCAGAGGGATGGCAGTGAGAACACCTTTCGGGTACAGCCTAGTGCTGTCATTTAAGACTCTCCCATCCCAATTTCAGATCCTGCAACATCCCTCATCCTCCTGCCAGGGCCAGCCGAGCATCTCACCTCCAGCAGTGACACATCTTCCATCTTGCTCAGGGTCTGCTTGACGTGCTCGATGTCCCTCTGCAGCACTGCTATCCCCTCCTCCAGCTGGTCAACGTGCCTGTGCAGCCGTGCCAGTGACTGCTCCTCCTTGTCACCCAGCTCTGCCAGCACAGCTCTCTCCGCTTCCTCCAGGATCTGATGAAGGCGAGCAAACTCAGCCCGCATCTTGAAGTTCAGCTCCCCAGACACTTTCTGAGCAGAGGGAGGAGGCAGAAGGTGAGTCCAACAGCTAAAACACGCAAGTAGGTGCACCAGATGGCTGGGCTTGTTACTCTGCTGACAGAGCCCTGGAAATCTGAGCTTTAGACACAGCCGTGACATTTTGGATGGAGAACAAGACACAGGGACAACTTTCAAGGCTGCAGAGCCAAAGAAAAAAAACCCCACAAACCCAAAAAACCAGATCCACCAAAGGCTTGGTCACCATAACTAGGAATCCCCACACACAGCCACAGCCCTCTCCCACACCACCAGGAATTTGCCTGTGGGCAAGACTGGAGCTCTTTAAATTTTGTGGAGCTGCAGACTCAGCTGTTCAGGTTAGTTTGGATTTATTTCACAGCGTTCCAGACCCTGAGCAGAGCTGCCTGACAGGCGAGCTGCATAAACTAATCTTTGTCATTAAGGCTGATAAAATCCTATTCAGCTCTATCCAGAGGTCATATTTTTCCAGTTGTTTACTCGCCAGCCAACCTTGTTGTGTTCTCGCTACCTTCCTGCCTGTTTACAAGAGACAGCCAATGACTTCTTATTTTCCTTAAATCTTTAAGCTTTTAATCTCCAAGTGCAACCTTAGCCCTCATTACTTTCTCAAGGAGCGCTTCCTGAAGCGCACATCCCTTCCTCCCCACAGGAAACCCACCTCCCTCAGAGATGTGAAGCTTCACCAGACTCCCTTTGCTCTAGCAGGTGCTTGTGCTGACACACCAGAACCACAGAGGAGGTACAGGGCCTCCCTGTTCAGATCAGCGATTTGCTCCCCTACTCTTGAGACACCTCTTAGCTCTTGCACAGCAACAGGACAACATGTGCTTATTTGCTAATACTGCTTCATTATCTCAAAGGTCTATTCCACACCTGGCAAGAGGATAGAGGTTTGAAATGGTGCAGGCTGTGGGATCAGAGGCTCCAGTCAGAAGACAGTGGTTCTTTTCCCCTCTCAGTTTTATCTCATCCCTGAACTACTTCTATTTTCCTTAAACGCACCTTCCTTGGCTTTTAATGCTTTTATGACACCCAAGAAAGCAGCACAGTCAGGCAGTAGCTGTTCTCACTTCATGGATTTGTACAAATGGGCAGCCTGGACCTCTCAAGCCCATGGAGAGCACTCGGGCTCCTCATTCACCTCAGAGCTTCACAGTGAATCCCAACACCGTCCGTGTGACAAGGCCACCACTTTTGCAGTGCCAGCCCTGCCACTGACACAGTTCCTTCAGCTTTGCTGCCATCCCTTCTGACATGAGAGGATTTCAGAGCTGCCAAGAGTTAATGCTCTCCCAAAGAGGCAGCACTGCAGGGCCAGAGCAGGCTGCCCACAGCTCTCACCACTCACCATGTCTCAGCTCTGCTGCACCAACGCACTTTGTAAACACTGCATTAAAGAGTGCTTAATGCTCCTCCCAAAACCTCTGCTGAATATCCAGCAGTGATAAACTTGGGCCTACACGCAGGGGATTTTGTGTGGATCCCCAGAGCTACTCAACTAGATTTTTACAGGAAGCTGAGCTAAACTTCAGCTGAAGTGATACACACATCCTCTGTGAACACTGCCCCAGAAGCTGCCTGAAGAGCAGCTCCCACAGGGTATTACCGTCAGGCTGCAGATATCCTCCTGTGTCACACGCTTCCTCTGCAGCAAGTTCTCCATCTCCTTCTGACGAGCTTGCAAAGCATCTTCCAGGTGCTTCTGCAGGAGCAAGGAAAAGAAGGTAAGGAGGCCATTTCACCACTCTGCTGTGATTCAGGAGCAGTCCCAATTCCTAGGGTCAGCATCAGGAGACTGCAACATCATCTCATATAAAGGCTGTAAGGGGAAGCAAGCACCTGATGCACAGCCCTGAGAATTATATATGTGTGCATGTAATGAATCCAATTTATTTTGAAGACTGGGAGCTCCAGCCTGGGATATCTGTTTGCACAAGCTTTAAACACTGTGTGTTATGAACTGAGTTGTGCAGGGACTGTCCCCTCAAGCAGAGCACCTGGCACAAGCAGCCCTCGCCCCTGGCCACACGGTCCCTCAGTGAGAAACAACAAAGCTGTGGTTGGAATTGGACACAGCAGTGAGGGAAACTAATGCAAAAGGAAGTGTTCAAAAGACAGAGAGCTGTAAGGAAATAGGGAGAGGGACTTATCAGGAAGAGACACATATGTCACTGCACTTGGGTCAGATAAGGCTTCACAGTGGGTGAACTGCCTGTGGGAGGAGGGGCTGGTGGCTGCACAGGGCTCACGTGGCACCTGTCCCCTTCTTCCCAGCCTAGCAGAAGCCGCTCACCTGCATCCTGTGCTGGTGCTCCTCGGAGCCGCAGCGCCGCACCTTCTCCACCAGCCCCGAGAGAAGGTAGTGCTTGCGGAAGGCGCGGCTGGGGAACTTGCGGCGGCACTGCGGGCAGGAAGGGACGTGGGCGCAGCTCTCCCAGTATTCCTGGATGCAGCCCTTGCAGAAGTGGTGCATGCAGTCCAGCATGACGGGCTCGCTGAAGAGCTCGCAGCAGATGGCACAGGTCAGCTCCTCCCGCAGGCTCCGGTCCTGGCTCCTGCCGGCCATCCCTGCGGCACACAGGTCCCACCCTGAGCTTCCTGCCACCAGCACACACAAATCCCCACCCCTCTGGGCTTCTGCCTCTCCTCCGCTCCGGGGCAGGGCTTGGTTACCAAACCTCGGGTGGGAGGCACAGGACCTGCCCAGGCGCTGCACTGGGTGTACGCACCGCTGGAAAGCCCCCCATTACGGAGCGGCCCCGGCCGAGGGTCACTCCCTTCGCAGGGTAAAAACTTTCAGTTTCCCGTCACTTCAGCAAACCTGCTCGGTGCGTCTGACAGGGCCCGGCCTTGTATCCCCACAGAGCCTCAGCGCAGCGGCCACCCGGCCCGAGGGCTGCCAGCACCCACCCACATCCCGAGCAGCTCCAGGGCCGACGCAGCACCAGCGCTGCCGCGTGCGGTGCCCCTTCGGCTCGACGGTGCGCACCGCCCGCTCCCCTGGGCGCAGCCCCGGCCCCCCACCAGCCCGGGGACCCCACCGTGCGACATCACTTAGTTTAGTTTAGTTTGGTCCGGTCTAATCTAATCTAATCTAATCTAATCTAACCCAGTCCCGTCCCGTCCCTCTCTCACCTCCGACCCTCCGAACTCGGGGTCTCAGCCACGCCCCGCCCCACCCCACCCCGCCCCTCCTGCGGACTGACGCCCGCCCTGACCAATCACCGCGCGGATACGCCGCGCGCCCGCCCGCTCATTGGGTGGGATCCCGCGGAGGGGGCGGGGCGGGGCTCCGGCATGTGACGCGGTCACGTGCGAGGGCGCCGGGCCGGCTGCGGGGGCTTCAGGCGGGAGTGGGACTGGATTGGACCGGACCGGACCGGACCGGACTATCCCGGACTGTCCCGTCCCTTTACTGCCCGTATACTGCCCCTTTAGTGCCTCTGCACCTCCCCTGCACTGGCCTTACACTGTCCTTACGCTGTCCTGCACAGTCTCGCCGTGCCCCTGCACCGGCTTGCGCTGCGCACATCCCGCCCCACTGCTGCATTCAGTAAAGAGCACAGAAATGAGCTCCGAGCAAAAGCCTCCCTCTCTCTCCCCTGCTCACGGTACCTTCAGAACACAGCTCTGGCCAACGCTTTGGGGTCACTGCCTTGGGTTGCCTCAGAAATCACGAGGGCTGTGAGCTTGTTAGCCGAAGAAAGAAAGAAGGAAGGGTTTTCATCCTTGTGTGGCCACCTGATGATGATCCCTGTGGTGTTGTGGGAAGTGATGGACGCTGGTGGACATGTGACAAAAATCACAAGAACTTTCAATACTGGAAGTAAAAGCAAGTAAAACTGAAAGGAGAGGGGACACAGGGACTCACAAGAGCTGCACAGACCACCTGTCTCCTTCCTAACCACCATTAGAACCAGAGCATGCCCCCAAAAGGGCGATGTGCCAGGCACTGTCCGGCTACTGCCCTCCTCCTCCTGGTGCTCTGTTTTCTCATTAGAGCAGTGCAATTAGTGCAGAAAGTATTTTTGCCCATCTTCGTTTGCTTGTCTGAGAGATTTTCCCAGCCTTTTTCTTGCGCTGTACATGCTTGGTCACTGGCATGTGGCCACAGCAGCCCTGCCTGCAGGCATTGGCCTCTGCCTTGTCCCCAGCCCCTCATGGTCACACGCTCAGCCACAGCCCCATGTTGATGTTTGGACTTGGCACATCACTGAGTGCAAGAGGAGCAATCAGTCGTGGGGAATGTTGGCCATGGGCAAGTGAGGTGCACCCCTTGGCCTCTGGGTGGCCAAGCAAGTGACATCCATGGACACCAACAAGGTCAAGCCATGGCCAACTGGGCTGGCAGCTCCCACAGAGTTATTGTGGGGGCTCAGGACTGCTCCAGCTCGCTGAGCAAGGCAGTGGTTGGCTGCACACTCCTGTTCCAGTACCCATGGTGGCTCTGGAACAGGGATGCTCAGCCCTCACTGCTCACTGGGCACTGGGGGACAAGAACTCACTGGGCAGGGATTGTTTCCAGCAGGCTGAGCCTGCTCTTATTGCTGCCCTTTTATCCTTTTCACTGCACAACACAGAAGAGTGCCCCTGGGAATATTGCTAGGACAATGACACTGGGACCTAGGGATGACACAAGGATCCAGGGATGCCTGAACAATCTCTTAGCTGTGACTTCAGGCAGCAAAACCTCAGTCCCCACATTTAGAGCTTTGTGCTTCTACTAGGCTGGCTCTCACCCTGGGAGCAGTGCCAGTGCCGGCCCAACACAGCGGGAGAGTGGCTGGTGTTACCTCCCATCCTCCTGCCACGTGCCAGCAATCCTGAGAAACAGCTGGCTTTGAACTTGTGGATTTTGGATGGGAGCTGAATCATCTGCTTAGGTGCATCCTTTTGAGAGGGAAATGGCTTTGTCATCTTTGTCCAGCCTCTGATCTCCCAGCTTTGCCACCATTCATTCAGGTGACATTATAAACTATGCACAGACACACAGATGATCAAGACAAGATGCCAGCACAGGACATACAGCCCAGGATGCTTCTCCCTCACCTGTTGCAGCACCATGATCTTTTATTTGTGAGGCTCTGCAGAGAGGTAAAAGCATCAATAATTGCTTTTTAGCAGAGATCTGGAATGTGCTGCAAAAGGTTATGTTCCCCCAGCAGCCCAAGCCAACAGTGCTGGGAGATATCCCTGTGAATCAGCATCTGCACTGTGGTCAGAGCTCATCCCTCCCCATTATGGAGCCCAGGAGGTGACAGCCTCCCCGGGGCACCTGTAGGCCCATTTTTTGCAGAGGCTGTAGCTGGATAACTGAAGCTTCACCCTGAAACAGCAGAATTTGGGATAGCTCAGCTGATGTCGAACATCCCCATCAGCTCCCCTTTTAGCCCCAGCTGGAGACTAGTCCTGGTCCCTCTGTGCAGTGTGAACAGCAGGAGCATCCCCGTGGCATGGCACCAGGCTGGGCAGTGCCAGCAGATACCCTGCCCAGGACTGGCACAGGGCTGTGGGATGCTGCTCTCATGGAACAGATGCTCTGCTCCAGGGTGTGGAGCTGCAGGACATCCTTGAGCACCCAACAGAGTCCTGGACCCCTTGATGTATAGGTTTTCCCAAATAACACCCCTTGCTGCCAACAGAACCTGTTGCCTATGTAAAATTGCTTATTTCCATCTTTGCAGGTTTGAACTGCAAATGTAGATTTCGGAGCCAAAGGAGGAGTGGCACCAGTTTACCATGAGCTGCACTAATCCGTCAATCCAAGAAGAAAGTTCTAACACAGATGGGGATGTCCTTGTCATGGCCATTTCACTTTCTGGGACATCAGCTACAAGGTCTAAAACTAGCAGTGAATGGCAGTCATTTCCCAATGAACACGTCTCCCATCTGGGGATTGAAAACACACACCCGAGCGTCCCCTGGTCTCGGATTCCTGTTTAAGTGTTCCTGGCATCTCCTTCCTTTCAGCACTCACTTCAGTTGGCAATGTAATGTTTTTCTTTCTTTTTTTAGCATATCCCTCTCGGGAGGCTCCAAGATCTGGGCTGGGACCTGAGAATGCTGTGTTTGGAGAATTTGATTATGCACTGGGGAAATGAAGGATAACATGGATTGGGAAGAGTTTGGCTCAAAGCACATGGATTGGGTCCAAAACTCTTCACCGTTCTCTGTTCCATGCAGTAAATATGTATTCTTGGAGATGGGTGTCAGAGGAACTGTTTGGCCTTGCAGGAGCCTTGAAGGGGATGAAGTGGGAAGTGCAATGGGTCCAGCTTCTGGGGAGCTTCCCTGGGGTCTCAGTGAAACACGAGAGGAAGGGGAAGCAGCTGCTGACCCAGTGTCAGTCCCTTGTGTCGGCTCTCCAGATGCAGGCAGGGAAGCTCCACTGGAGACAAGAAGCTTTGCATTTTGATTTCCCTGTTTTGCTTTGGTTAGAGTGCAAATACAACCCGAGGACTTTGATTCCTCTGGATCCTGCTCTCCTGGAGTCTCTCCTGGAGGATCCTGTGGCTCTCCCTGAGCACTGACCAGCCATGGGGCAGGGGAGGGGCAGAGGGGTGAATTGGGGTTGATCTTTTCCATGTGCTGACCTGGACAGGCCCCTGGGGAAGGACTCTATGAGGTGAGGATGGGGCAGCTTGAAGCCAGCCCTTCCCACTGCCCTTGGCATCTCTGGTCAGGAAGGAGTGGGGTGCTGCTGGTCCAGGAGAGATCCCCAGACTCCCCATGTCCCCAAAAGCAGGCTGCATCCCAGGAAGCTTTGCTTCTGTGGGCTCCTGCCAGCTTTTTCCTGTGCTGAGACCAGGAGGGGGAAGAAGTGGAATGGGATTGTTGTAAACAGAAAGAAAAGAGTGAAAGAAGAAGGGATGAGGTAAATCAAGGTAATAGCAGCATCACTGCTAATGGATATTACACTTCCCTCCGTGACCTCAGCTGCAGGGACATGATTTAGAGGCCTCGGTTAGAAAGGCGAGCAGGAAATGAAGCAATGCTCTGAGATATGGTATCTTTGGATAAATAGCTGCAGGAGGAAGGTGACCAGAGGTGGCCATTATTTGCCAATATTTTCTTCCCAGTCCCAAATGAATGATATTGCTATTTTGCTAAAGCCAGAGCCTTCAAGGCTTAAGAGCCTCTGAAGATGTCTGACCAGCCCCAAATACCCCCATGAAATGGCAGCCACGGTCCAGTTAAGAGCCCTGTAGAGATGGCAAGAGGTGTTGAGTAGGTTCAAACCATCCTAAACGTGCCATGAAAGGACCCACGTGAAGTGAGGGCAGGACTCTGGAAGTTTGTGTCATTTTTTCCCTCATGTATCCAGGAGAAGGGTTGGGGATCGGCATGGACAAATCCATCTCCTACTACATGGAGGTAGGGAAACAAGGTCTGGAATAGGCAAAGGAGGATGAACATGGCCTAATTGTGGTGCTTTTTTTTTTCCCCCTGGGATGCTCAAATAACTCAATCCCAGGGGACCAGTTTCATGTGCTCCTGAACTTCTCAGCCCAGTGTCCCTCCCCAGGACTCCTCGTGTGAACCATCACAAGCAGGCCTGTCAGGCAGTCTGTCCTGCCCTGTGAGATTCCCCATGCCACCTCTCCAGGCAGCCAAGAATCCATCATGTTTGCATTCCACCAGCATCCTTCAGCTCCTCACACTCAGGCGCCAAAACCAGGAGATTTCTGCAAATATTAACATTTCTGGCTGCCGCTTGTTTGCCTGTTTCCTCTGAGCTGTGCATGAAACCTCTCTGGTGCTCCACACGCAGCACGGGCTCGGCCAGAACAGCTTTGTCCTCTCAGCCTTCCCTGTGATGAGCTGTGTGTCAGCCCCCAGCCAACCTGCTGCTCATTGGGTGCAGGATTCCTGGAATGCTCTTCTCCTGCACTTGGATCTCTGGTTCATGGTGCTGAGCATTCACAGATGTGCTAAGCTGCCTCTTCAAATCCTGAAGCATTTGCAGGTTTTGATTTTTAATGGTCTTTTAGGTTTCTGACCTCAGCTCTGTATAGGAGGGATGTGGGAAAACTCTTCATGACCTCATCTTACAAAAACAGGCTGGGCTGGCTTGGCTGCTCAGGATGCTGGAGTCTTGTCCATTAGCATCCACATTCCAGGGTCAGAACACAGTAGCCATGAAATCCACACCTGTGATCACATCACATCACATACCCAGATTGCTTTCTCCTGACTGGGCTGAGACTGTGTACTATATTCATCACTTGCACTAAAGACATCTACAGAGCCCAGTTCTCTCCCTGATATCACATATTAAAGTCTTTAGTCCATTCTGTGGAAATAGAGATAATTAATTTATCATCACACAGCCTTCAAAAGCCAAGGGACGCAGAAGATTCCACAAGAACAGTATTTCTCAGTGCAGCATTTCACACGCAGCATAGGTTATTGGGCATAAATGTCCCCCCTTGCTATTTATTTTGCACTTTGCTATCTGAGAAAGATGCAGATGTGCTCCAAAATCTCATTCATTTTGGAGAAACTCAGACTCCACACTGCCTGCAGCTCAGCAGCCTTAGCCTGGAGGCACCTCCTGTGCTCCCAAGAGGATTTAAAAGCAGCTCTTTACAACCTTCTCCCTCTGTTCTACTTCTCCTCCTTCCACTTTCTTACAGCCACACACTGAAAGCCGGAGCCAGAGTATCACCAAAGTGGTCACCAGAAACAAAATGAAAGAAATTCAGTTGCCATTGAGCAAGATAACCATCTCCCTTAAAGAAAATAATTGAAGTGGCTGTACCTTTGTTAAAAAATCTGAAAGATCTGCACAGAGATTTTCCTTCTGGAGCTGTCACCATAACAACGAATGTTTGCAAAGGATGCAATGGGGAGGGAGCAGGGAGAGACGTGCCCTTGGTAAGCACAGAGTGCCATGCCCGGCTACGCAGCCGATGGCCACAGGTGATGCCAAGGATGAGGGGCAGGTCAGACCAGCATAGTCCTGGGAATATTGCACAGTCCTGGGAATATTGCACAAACCTGAGCTATTCCCAGTGTCTGTACTGGTGAGGTTGTGGCAGTGCTTGGTTGGGCAGCTGACTGCAACCCAAACCCTGTGTCAGAGCTGCCCTGAACAGTCCTGGGGCCAAGGCTGCCATGGGAGCCAGGCTGAAGCCGAGGCCAGGGGCAGGTGGTGGCCTCCAGGAGGCTGCAGCTCCTTCCTCTGGTTTTGGCAGTACAGTAAATACTGAGAGTGATAATCTTAGCACAGGAATGAGTTGATATTTTTCAAAGTCATGCCATTTGCTCCCCATACAAAGCTCACAAACTGATTTATTTGTAACAGGAGATGAGGAGGCTCCTTCCTACTCCTTTTTCAGGGCAATAAGCCAGGGTACTGCCTTGCCCAGGACAGTTGTCAAAAGAGGGAATAACCCATTCTGAAAACACAGCACCAGGGCTCTTCTCCCTTTCCCCTTTCTCCAGCTACCTGGGCTGGCTGTGCTCCTCTGCTTTACTCTGCAAAATAACAATGTACACTCTCTGGTCCTGCATCTTCTGCCCAGATTGAATGTCACCCTGAAGGAGCGTGGTTTTCCCCATGGGAAGCTGAGCACTATGAGCTGCACCATTCGAAGGCACTGAGTGCTCCCAGAGGTAATGCTGTGCAAAGCCATTATTTCCCCTGATACCTTAAATATCTTAAATGCCTGGGGAGAAGTAAGTCTCTTCTCCCTCCCGCATGAAATGGCTTTCAAAGTAGATTTGCAGGCTCCAGACTCACCTCCCTCGTGTCTGGTGTGAGCTCTTCAGCGAAGGCAGAGAGGAAACTGCTCATCGAATAATAAATTGCAGGCACGCGCTCCCCTGAGCAGTTGTTTGGAAAGCGTCCCATATGCCTTGTGCCAAATTTGCTGGCCAGGGAAGCTCAGTGGTATTAGCATGTTCCAGTTAATTAGGGCTGTGAGTTGTCCTTTTCATCGCCCGGAAGAGCTGAGAGAAGGACAAACCCAGAGCACTGCCTTTATAAGGCTTTGTGCTTTCCAGCACCGTCTCTGCTCAGCTCGTGCGTGCTCTGCTCATACCCTGGGGACACAGCTCTTCCCCATGGGGCACTCGGTGCCATACCTATCTCTCAGTGTCAGACACTGGCTTGTAAGTCATGTTTCTGGGGAACAGGGAGCCAGATGGATTCCCAGCCAAATTCCTGGGTTTGTATCAGGAGTGGATCTGACCCTCCTGTGCTCAGACACTGGTGCCAGGCCAGCACTGCTGAGCTGAGCAAGACACAGGTAACCTGCTCCCTGCCCACAGCTGATATGGGTCCCCATATCAAAGAGGGAGTGAGGCAGTGAAGCATCAAACACGATCCTGCTGCTGCTACGGTGGTGCTGAGCACTGGATCCCAACTCCTGGAAAACTGGTGCCTTTTGGCAACACCAAGCTCATAGATGACAAACCATGCTCTGAGTTTTCCATCCATTTGCATCACTTTCATTCTTGACACTTTGGAAGAGTTTAGGCTGGGGCTGCCATCAGCCCATCCAGCTCTGCCGTTTCCCATCACACAATCCAGCATTTATAGCACTGTTTGTTATCTCAGGAGTGACAGACTGGGTACAAATTTCTTTGTGGGACTGTGAAGCAGGAGTATCCAGTCTGGGAGAACAAGAACCTGATGACAGAACATGCTGCCTAAATGAGATGGGCAGCTTAGAAAGAAATCCCATGGGGCAAAGTGGGAAAGCAGCTGCTACTGCTGCACATCCAAGCACCAGGTCCTCTGCTCCAGGGATGAGTTTGCCAGAAAGAAGCATTTTTATCACTATTTTTATGTACAGAGAACTGAGATACATCAAATAATTTGCCCAAAGGCAGACAGGGAGTCTGTGATACACGGGGAAACATGTTCCAACCCCAAACCTCATCCATGTTTCTATTTTACCCAGACAACTGCTGGTCTACAACGTATCGTATTTTTGCAATCCTGGCCCTGAAGAGCTTATCTGACTGCAATTAGAAGCAGAAGCTTTTTTCTACCTGGCTCAGTACACAAATAACAAGCAACAACCCTCTAATAAATTAACAAAGCTTTGAGCGCAGTGACTTGCAGAAATGGCATCTAAATACAGGGGCCAGTTCTGGGCTCAGCAGTGCTGATGTCTGCCTGGAGAAGCTGCCTGGAGTCCTTCTGTCCTGATGGGAGGATTGTCAAGGGGATTTTGTGTGTCAGAGTGAGATCCAGGGGTGGGAAGGGGATGGAAGGGGTAAACCCTCCTAGGCATTAATTAACTTAATGAAATGAGCCCTAGTGGGGCAGGAGCTGAGGTGTGGTGATGTGTTCAGCAGGACAAATCCCATTAATCTTTTTCCATATGATCATCTCCTTCCTGTCTCACTGACCCTTATCCTGCAGACACACTCAACATCCCTGACTTCTGCCTGCCCTGAAGGAGAGCAGAGCTGTGGCAGTCCCAGGCCAGTCCCAGGCCAACCCACACAGTTTGTCTCTCCTCCTGCTTCCCCAGTGCCTCTCACTGTGGTGTCAGATAGCTCAGATATTTTAGCCAAACCTTGTCCCCAATGGTGTCTCTGCTCCTTCACTAATTCCAGGAATGTTCACATGGGGACAAAAAACTGTTACGAAATGAGAATCTGCTTTTAAATTCAGAGAGGGTACAGACAGCTTTCTCCCCGCCCTCCCACCCCTGAGTCTCTTTGTGGCTAATTTAGTTCCCAAATGCATCAGACTCCCAAATCCACTGCATCCGTGAACTCCGGGGCTCAAATGGAAAAGGGGCTTTTGTGTTACCAAAACTTGCTGATACATTGGAGGCTGCTGAGGCAAACACAGGCATGACACCTCAGGAAGGAGCAGTGGAAATGTTTTGGTTATATGCAGGTGGAATTAAACAGATGTTTAAAAAATGAAAAGCTGCTTTTTAAAGTATGTCACTGTTGCTGCTCCAGATGAAGCAAGATGAACTAGAGCATCTGGAAGCCTTGGTAACAGTTTTCTTAAAGATTCCTCCCAGGGAGTGAACAGATAATCCACCTTCCTTTTCTGACAGAAGTTAAGCTACAGCAGATGGCTTACAGCTGCAAGGTGGTCAGGCTGAGGACCTGCCTGCTCACTGAGGCACAGCAGATTACAGACCAAAAGACAGCCCTCTTCTCTGCCCCATTTCTCAGCCTTTTGACATCATTTTTGCTCCCTGGAGTACAAAATTCATTGTTGTATTTCTCAGAAGCACGGGTGAGCAGACTCGCTTTTGCCTAATCAAAGCCCAGCCACTGGGAAAGGCTTTTGAGCTGCAAAGATCCTTTGAATGATCCCATCATGTCTGGAAGGACACGAGGCTCCTGGGACACCTGTGCAGGCATTTGTGTGTGAAAATACCCCAGGCTTGAGGTTACAACAGTGCATGCAGTGGGCCCTGGCATCTCTGCTCGGGGCTGCACAGCCTTCCACACCCCAGGACAATGTCAGGCACCATCTTTGTATTCTCCCGTCCTCCTCCTTTAGAGTGTTGCTGATTGGGGCTTGGAAGACCCTCAGCTGCTTTGGGACCTGCAAGCTGTGTGGGGAGGTTGTTTTGCACCTTGGTGTTCAGACTGCTGCAGTTTGTGCCACGATTGCTCCTCTCAACCCACCAGGAGTGTGAGGGGTCTGGCACTGCAGCCCCTGGGTGTCCCTTCCCTGTGGAGGAGCCAAGGCTATGCTGCACTCGCTGCTGGCTGTAATTCTGTTGTAGGTGGGTGAGATTAGGCAGACTGGCAGGGAGCCTGTGTGTGTGGTGATGTAAGAAGAGCCTGGCTCCCAGGGACAGGGCTGGGGAGCACCAAGCGACCGGGAGCCAAACTCCAGGTCGGTGGGTGCCAGTTGGGGTGACAGCCCAGGTGTGCTGAGAGCTCAAGTGTACCTTTCTGCACGGCTCTGTCTGGTCAAAGAGCTGAGCTGATGTTTTGGAGCACAGCAGGTTTTGGTGCTCCACTGGACCCCTTAGACCGTGGGAGAGGACATCTTGGGGACTTGCACTGACTAATCCATGATTTAAGAGTTTGCATTTGCTGTCATCCAGCAAACACCACGTGCCAAAAATGACTGGAATTCACCCCATCATCCTGCTGAAGGTTCACAGCCTAGGGCTGCACAAATTTCTCTCCTGTCAATCACTGCCTTCTCCCCAGGCATCTTGTTTCAGCCTGGGAAGGGAGGAGTGGGGAGCGGTAGCAAAGGAATCTGCGAACAAGCAAAAAAAAAAAATCTTACAAAGAAGAGAAAGGAGGAAAAAAATAATCTTGAGCAGAAATCAACCATCCACTGCTGTCAAGGACCCTGGAGAGGAGGAGTGTCCATCCACCAGGAACAGAGGGAATAACAAGCACCACTGATTTCCTCTTAGCCGCTCTTTGCCTCTCTCTGCAGACCACTGGGAGACAGCAATGGCTCTTTCCGAGCAGTTTTGTCATGTCCTGCTTCCCTCCACTCCCAGCTTTCCCAAGCAGCTAAATCAACAGCCTTAGGGAAAATGAAGGGGGAGAAGACATGAAACTCCCACAAAAAATCCAGTTAGCACAGCTGGTGGATTTAATGCGTAGTCCTTTCCTTTCTGAAGGGGACACAGGGAGAGGAAGGATGGGACTTGTGAGGACTCTTGTCCAAATCTTGGGTTCAAGTGTCACTTTCCGTGTGATTTCAGGAATGTTCTCATTCCTCTTTTTCTGCTGAGCCATTGGAGTGTTTTCTTTTTCCTGGTGTATTGTGATTTTTTGGCACAAAAGGGTGGTTGAAAAGCCTCCCTATTTCTGTTCTCACAAAGAAAAGGAGACCAAAGTGTGGGGGTAAAGAGCAAGACCCTGATAAAATTCCAGCTGTAGGTTCTCGAAGCCAAGGAGAGCTGTCCTTCTCCCCAGCCTGTGGGAGCATCTCCTAGCCCAAGTAAGCTACAAATTCACACCTTGCCCGAGTTAGAAATCCTATGCTAAGAACACATGACTTCTCCTTGAAGGCAATATCTTTGAACAGGTAGGACATATCTGTGCTTCTCTGCTTCCCTGTGTTGCCTTTAGAGTGCTTTCCTGGGCTCCAGAGAGCTTGGATTTTGCAGATTAGGACATGAGGATGCTGCTTTTGTGTCTTTCCCTCTTTCTTGCTTCAGGTGTGTGCACAGTGCTGAGCATCCTAAAATTGAGTCACTCAGTTTCCATATCCACAATGCATCGGACTCTGGAATCTGGCTCTGGAGCAGACCAAGCTCCTGCCAAGTGGCTAAAACTTTTCAGCATTACTTTTATCTGCATCTCAGTAGTCCCTGAAGTCCCATCCCACAGCTGCAGATTGCTCTGTGCACTGTGCAAACACGGAGGCAGAGGAGGGTGGAGGTTGGTCGGTGAAAGCTCTGCTGAGCTGCATGACCTGCAGGCCTCTTGCTGCAGGGGAGATCCCCCTCTGGACATGACAGTGCCAGTCCCAATGAGTTTAAAGCCTGAGGGGATGGGACAGCTGTGGAGTGAGGGCAGATAACACTTGCCCAGGTCCGTGGTATGGACGAGGAGCCTGCAGAGCTCCAGCTCCCAGCACTTCTCCCTGGAGGGGAAACTGGATGTGGTGGAAAAGCTTCTCTCTGCTCGGTGCAAGAAGCCCCTCAGTGGCTGAACACTGTATAAACAGCAGCAGCACGCTCCCTCCCCCTTTCCATTGCTGTTTGTTAAACACACGCTCTCTGCCTTTCTCTCATTCAGAAGCGAAGGCAGCATCCAGCTTCGTGAGACAGGGCTGTCAGTCACCCTGCGAGAGGGGGCTCTCCGGGTGCTCAGGGAGGGGTTCCAAAGCTACTCCCGGCGATGAAGCACTCTCCAGCAGCCCAGATCCTCACCTGACTTCCTCTCTTCTCCGAGGACAGTTGCAGAAAAGTGCTTTTCACCCCTTTGCCACAGGTTGACTTCCAGAGAGTGGAGAGGACCAAGCGCTCCGTCCTGGCCAGCGATGAGGCAGTAACTGGAGGTGAGCAGCTCGGTTCCTGGAGGAGGAGGATGCTCTGGCCTTTGCAGGTGGGTCAGGGAGGGCTCATCTCAGCAGCAGGGCTGAGATGGGGCCAGGTCTTGTCCATGCCATATGGTTCAGGCAAAAAAGGTCCGAGCATCTTTGGGAAACTGTATTTGGACTGACAGCCCTGAGAGCTGGAATAGAGAAAGCAAACAAGAAATACTGGCAGGAGAGTTTTGAAAGGTCCCTGAGCAGAAGCAGGGAGTGTGGAAAGCAGGATGCTGAGTGAGAGTAATCAGGGGAGCAGGTTGCTCCAGGGTGCTGCAGAACCTGGCCACATACAGCTCCAGAGGTGCAGGTGTGGGGCTGAGGTGCACGGCTGTCTGAGAAATCCTGATCTCTCCTGCAGTCTGCCTCCTCGTGGCTTCGTACAAACCTCTGTCAGCTCCTCCGTGCCGGGACTGCACACGCTGCTGGCACTCGGCTCTCTGCCACAGATCGGTGTCCTTAGAGAGGGAGATGAAAGAGGGATATGGGATACAGGAGGAAAATCGGTGCTTGCCTTCTCTCAGCACCAACTGTATGTTAGTCCTTGAACAGGGAAATCCTCCTATAGTCCTGCTGCAGCTGCATTTCACCTACAGAGTTTCTGGTCTGTCCCAAAGCAGGATACTGGGTTTTCTCCCTGTTTGTTCTGTTAGTGAGTTGTTATTTCCCTCTGCTTCACTGTCTCACCTGTCCCAGACTCCATAAATTTCAGGAGGTAACAGATTCCCGAGGTTAACCAGGATCCATCCACCACGCTGTCTCTTCCTTTCCGCAGCCCCAGAAACTGGTGTGTCTCCATTGCCGTGTCACCCCTTGATCCCTGTGTCCCAGCCAGCCTTGCTCTGCTCCCATGGCATGTCCCACAGGGCAGAGGGCCCTGCACTGCTCCCCCTGCGTTCTGTAAGATAAATTCCCATGACGAATCAAGTATCCCTGCCAAACAGATCTCTTCTCACCACCTCCTTTTTCATCCTGTCCTGAGCTGACTGACCACGGCATCCTCATTGGCCCCTTCAGAGTCTTCCATGGCTCCAGCCTAGGCAGGGACATGAAAATATTTAGTGTGAGGAAGCACAAGAAATCCCTGGTGTATCTCCTCCTGCTTGCACTTTGTCTCCAAGTGCCAGTTCTATGCTGGGGTCCCCCAGGAGCAGTTCTGGGTGGCAATGAGCATCTGATGCCATGAGGTTTCTGCACCAGTGGCCCTGAGCTGGATAGATAACTTAAAAAGCTGCAGCAGATGGTGGGCAGGTCAGAGAGTCTTCCCTTTTGCCAGAGTGTCACAGCAAGGCAATCACACCTTCACTGGAGATGGAAGGACCTGGGATAATTTCTATCTGTTCTTTGGCTTCAGAAAATCCTCCAGAGCTGCTGTTTGTCCCGAAACCTGCCCATTCCACAGAGAAGACAAAATTCATTCCACTCCATCAGTCACGGTTTGCATTTTCATGCAGTTCCTGAGATCTATGTTCAGGTGTTGTGCTGAGATGCAGAGTCCTCTCTGGTGGTGAATGCAGGTGGCTGGAGTTAGAAAACTTGGGCTCTGTCCAAGCCCTGCTGTGGATGTGCAGTGTGGTCTCTGGTGGGCTGGTTAGCCTCCATATCTCCATTTATTGTGTTCTCCTCCCTTAAGTGTGTGCTGTGGGGTGCAGGGACACTGAACACTGCTGCCTCTTGAGTGTTGGAAGGGAATGAAGGTGGTAGAAGGTGGCTTGGCCCAGGGTGACCACTGGTGATGAGGGATGGTCTCAGACTTCCTTGTCACGGACATCTGTCTGGATATGGGTCTGGGAATGGGATGAGTCAGTGCTCCTGACTGGGCTGCTGGAGATTAAGGGATTTGGTGGAGTTGAGCTGCTTTGGAGGAAGGACAAGCATGGAATAAATCAATGAGCCAAGCCATGGAAGTATCCATCAGCCTTAGCCCTCACACTCCAGCACTGCTGTAGAAAGAGTTTGTCATTAACCAAAGAGCAGAGACTGGCCCAAGTCCCTGCATTCCCTCCTTTTGAATCCATGGACTCCAGTCCCACTGCTTGGACAAAAAGAGAAATTCTAATTAACAAGCTCTGTTTTCTCCAGCCCTCTGCCCACCCCTCCAGCCCTGCTTTCTGAACCATGCCAGGCTTTATGGATGGCTTTTCCAGGTCTGAATGTGCCTCTTCCAGTCTGGCTGACTGCCTGGGGCTGCAGCAGGGACATGGAGGGAGCTGGAGTGTCCCCAGGAAGCAGAGGTGGGTGAGTCCCAGGGCACCTGGTCTAGGTCCTCTGTAGGAATGGATTTTGGAGCTGTCATTTTGGTCACTGTCCCAGTCATTGACAGCAGTGTGCGGAGTGAAGGGCTCCTCTGTGCTTCCCTACTTCCCAAAGGCTGAAGCCTGCTGGCACAGGGAACAGCTCTCTGTCTCACTGAGAGCCATCCCTGGGTTCCAGCCCTGCTTCAGGCTGAACCTCAGCTGGAGGAGAGGGTGAGGGTTAAGGTTATCTTGGTATGGGCAGCGCCCTGTTTCTGAATCCCTTCATGACAACTCAGCACGGAAGAAAGGACCTGGATAGTATTTCTACCTCCTCCTGGTCTCTCCTGCTGCTTTATTGTCCCAAAAGCAGTTGGCTCTCAACTCCAAGGATTTTTTCATCTAGTCTGGCAGACCAGTTAGGCACAGGGCCTGACAGCAGCCTACACATATGCCAGCACTTCCATTACTTGCTGGAACAGACCTCAGTCCACTCCTAGCAGCATCCCAGCGATGTCCAGGCAGCCCCTGGAGTGGGAACATTTATTATAACCATTTTGTCTCTTAATTAAAATGTCTTAATTGATTTGTAATAGTTCCCGTTTGGAGAAAAAACAAAACAAACAAAATCAAATAGTAACTCCATTAAGGACATTTTGTTAGGAAGTGAAGCAGCTCCAGTAACCATGATGTTCCTGGCTCCTCTCAGATGGTGGGTAGCTGCCAGTCTCCAGCAAAAGGAAATGGGCTGAGATGTGAGTGCGGGAGCTGGCAGCCAGTTGGTGGATGAGATGGAGAAAAAGAGAAGGGAGTGTCCACTGATGTGGTGCCAGGGCTTGGGTACTGAAGATAAATGGAACAGGCAAGCCACAGAAAAGGGGATGACAAGTGATAAAGTAACACTGGACAATGCGGAAGGTATAAATCCCAGATGGAGAGCGAGCAGGGAAAGTACAGCCACCCCAAGCGTCCCCAGCACTTGCTCTGTTTGCTTGGCTGACCTTGCTCTCTTGGCAGTAGGGTTTGCTTAGGGCCAGCGGCAGCAGCACAGGTGTCTGCCAGGGGGTCAGGCTCTGCCAAAGAGGCTGTGGCTGTGCCACCTTCCCAGTGCCCTGCTGTTCCCCTGCTCTGCTTTCCACTGCACCCACTGTATGGCATGGCTCTGAGCTGCCCTGTCCTGCCTTAAAAGTTGGAACCTCCCCTTGGTCTTTCCAAGGCTGGGGCAGCGGTGTTGTGGAGGTCTGAGACCACCCTTAAACAAACCCTGACCTAGCAGATCCACCTATTTTTTCCTCTGCTTCCTACCCTCCTAGCAGTAGCTACACGGTGTCCACTATCTCACAGTGTCTGAGCCCAACAACCTCATTTACAGGAACCACTGGCATACATCAGTCTGCAGAGTGAGATGTTAGGCAGGCAGTTGCACACAGAGAGGGAAGGAGAAAGGGTGCCAGCAGGGGTGGTTTTACTTCAGGCCTCTTCTGCTGGGCCTCTGCAGCCAGCCAGGCAGATTCCTGGGAGCTGCTCCTGAGGGGGAATCACAACCCTTGCTCTGCGGAGGGATTGACAGGACAAGCAGCCGTTTTAGTTTAGGTTGCAATGTAATTGCAAAGCATTCTCCCTTCCCAAGGACAGGCTGTCCTTAAACCTTTGGCTTGCATGGGACTTGCAGGAAGCCCACTAACATCCGGTCAGCAGTGCTCACATCTTTTCTGGGAAAATCCCAATTCCTTCCTCAAGGAGCCTGAGAAGATACCCAGCAGTCTGCCTCCAATTCCCAATTCATTTAAGCCCTTTGCCTCCCTCCCTTAGTGAAAGGGCATTTTCCCCCCTCTCTGCAGGTCAGAGAAAACACAGTGCTTTGCAGACCTCCCTGCCTGGGCACAGTGACGACTTTTGCTCGCTTTTGTTTAAGTCTGCAGTGGGAATGGGGCCCCACTCACAGTGCTGGGGAGAGGGGGATATGTGAGGGGCCATGTCCACCCCTCTCCACGTAGCCCACAGCACTTCTGAGCCACGGAGGCTGAGGAGGAGCCAGTAACAGAGCTGGCTTTTCTCCTGCCGTGTTTGGATTCAATGAACACCCTGCTGTGACAGCACTCTGCTCTTCCAATGGCACTGAATGCCAGCCAGGGGTTCCAGGCTGCATCAGTCCTGGCTCCTTGGGCTCCCTGCTCCCAAAGCTGTCTCACACAGGCATTTGAGCACCACGTGGCAGGAGGCTGACGGACGCTGGGGCTCTGGCTCTCGGTGGCTGGATGTGCAGCAGCAGCTCCGTGGGAGGCTTGTTCACAGCTTCAGTGGTTTATGCCCTGCACATGCATGTCCCTGTAGGAGCTCCCTCCTCTGCTAAGCCAGTGGATGCCTGGGTGTCTCCAATATTGACAGGACAGAGAGATTCTTTCAGGGATCCTTGGCAGAATGAAGGTGGCACTAAATCATGGTGACAGTTAAAGCTTTGTTTCTTTATCAGGGTATTATGATTAGTGTAGAACAGAATTTATCATTGAAACAGCACAGGATTTCTACAAGCAGAATCAACATAGTACAATCTACAAATAGCAAAATACAGAATTTATAAATAATTTATGATTTCTAATCACCTAAGTAATACAGAATTTATAATACAACTTATAATTTATAATCACCTGGACCCTCTTCAGATTGGGCCAAATCCTAGTACATGATTTGTTGTATCATTGTGACAATCATAATGTAGACTCAAAAATCTTATAAAAGAATATGAGCTACTCACTGAATCTTTGGAGAAAGCAGAGGATGGTGGAGGTGTCCCCTGGCCATAGGGTCCATGGGTCTCACTGTCCAGTAGTTCCTTACTTAGGACTTGTAACTGTGCTCTGTGTGCTGTCAACACTTCCCGGTTCTGTGATGGGGACACAAACAACACCTGCCTGGCTGGGTGCCTGTGACCTTCAAAGCCAGCAAGGAAGGCAACAATTGCCTGATGCCTGGGAACCCTGAGACTGGCAGGGGAAGGAAGAAGAAAACTGGTTTGTCTAGTTGGTTCACAGGACCTTGAGGGGCTGATAATGAGGGCCAGGGAATGACTATGTGGCACATTTGGTCATAGAGAGTGGCTCATAAAATGGCATTAGTTGTGCTACCCACATTACTGGGAGGGAGAGCAGGCAGAACTGGGTGGATTGGGTGGTAGCATCACTAGCAGGTCAGTGGCAGAGACTTGTGCAGAGACGGGGGAGAGATATTTTCACCTGGAGAGGTGAGAAATAAGAGACTGAAAAAAGCCTGGTACACAATCTGGAAATAAATAAATTGTTATGGGGAGGTGGAGAAGAACACCTTGACTTTGAGAGTGCCTTGTTTCTTGCCTTTCCTAGTTCTTAAAGCACTCAGGAATTTTTGCAGGCAAGTAAATCTCATCAAAGATGAGTGTCACCTGTACTCTCACTTCTGCTATATCTGTGTTCCAGACCTCCTTCTCCTTCCTCCTTATGGAAAGTCTCAGGCCAGGCACGGGACCATTGGAGGGAGCCAACAGCACATTCACCATGGAGAAGACAGCATTAGATGAGAAGCTGCCACATGGCTGGCATGCCAAGGACTTTGTCACTCCTACCCAGGGTCTCTCTGGGTCCCGCAGTGTTATGATGGACAGCACCAAGATCCTGGGGGTCCAGGTCATCTTGATTGCTGCCTACTCCCTCATCATTCTGCTGGGCTTCATTGGAAACTCCCTGGTCATCTACATCATAGTGAAGTACAAGACCATGAGGACTGTCACGAATTTCTTCATAGCTAATCTGGCCCTGGCAGACCTGATGGTGGACACACTCTGTCTGCCTTTCACCCTTGTGTACACCCTGCTGGACGAGTGGAAGTTTGGAGCTGTCCTTTGTCACCTGGTTCCTTATGCTCAAGCTCTGAGTGTTCATGTGTCCACTCTCACCCTGACTGTGATTGCCCTGGATCGGTACCGCTGTATCGTTTTCCACCTGGACAGCAGGATTTCCAAGAGGCTCAGCTTCACCATCATAGCTGTCATGTGGGTGGCAGCAGCTGTCCTAGCAGGGCCTCTGGCCATCTTCAGGGAGTACCGATATGAGGAAATCCCATCCATTAACCTCAAAATGGCTGTTTGCTCAGAAAAATGGCCCTCTGGTAACAACAGAGATGCCACCATCTACAGTCTGTCCATGCTCCTCCTGCAGTATGTTCTTCCACTTGCAATTATTTGTTATGCCTACACCAGGATCTGGTTCAAGCTGAAAAACCATGTCAGTCCCACTTCCAGGAATGAAAACCAGTGCCGAAGGAGGAAGACAACCAAAATGCTAGTGATGGTAGTTGTGGTATTTGCAGTCTGTTGGCTCCCCTTCCACATATTTCAGCTTGCCATCGATCTTGATCTGGTTCTTATCTTCCATGACTACAAACTCCTGTACACTGTCTTCCATGTTGGGGCCATGTGCTCTACATTTGCCAACCCCCTGCTCTATGGATGGATGAACAAGAACTACCGGAATGGCTTCCTTATGTTTTTCCGCTGCCAGAACAAGCCAGAAAGCATCCACACTGAAGGCTCAGTTAGAGGGAGGTCATATGTCTTCAGGGCCAACACCCTAAATGGGAGCATCAAACAGACTCCTGGCAATGGATCACTGCCCACAGAAGTTTAGGGATGGGACATCCACCTCCAGGATTGAGGCTGGCTGGGCCCAGAGACATTCTTGGGTGAATGCCTTTTTTTGACAGAACATTGTGCTGCCAATTATAGCTACAGCAGCCATGTAGAAATAACCCCTGTATCTCTCAAAACAATAAATCTGGTGTATTTTTGTCTGACCAAAGAAATGAAATTTTCCTTTTGCTGCGTTCAAGTTATGCATGAAAAAATAACCCGCAGAGAAGGCTTTCATTTAGCCAGAAAAACACACCCTTCTTGCTATTTCCATTTGCCAAAGTGGGTTGCACAACCTTTTACCCCCGACACATTACACATTACAAACGTGGAACTGTGTGTGACTGTTCATCTGCACGTCTCCCACACAAAAACCTTAATGATCCATCTTTAGCTAATGCCTCCAAGGGGAGGAGGACCTGCACTCTGTTCTGCAAACATCTGATTCTTAGTGCCATCACTCCTCTGACCTGGGGAGGGAGTGGGCTGGCACAGACTGAGCTGGGCAATCCATGATCTCTTGCCCAGCATTTGCATAAATGTGCATTTGCAGCCCACGGGATGTGCTCAAGTCCTCAGAAAGCCCAGGAGGTGGCAGTGGCACTACTTACCACAGTCTCCTTTATAAGTGCAGAAGCAGGGCTTTGGGAATGCCTCATTAGGCAGGACTTGAGTGCCAGCACCCGGGAATTAGCAGGGAGGAGAGCAGGAAGGGAAACAGATAGGAAAGAGCTGGAGCAGCTGATTAACAGGACTGAAACTGAACCTAATGGATTGCTAAAGACCCTAAGATGTGGCTCCTGCCATGTAATAACTTGACAGATGCCAACATGACCAGAGAGGCAAAACTGCCAACGAAACCATTCTGCAAGGCACTCAGAGGGTTTAAAGCTTTCCTCCTGCTGAGGCTGGCAGTAGTATGGGTCTGTACATGGCTGCTTCATTTCAGAAGACAGATGTAACCTGCTTGCACGGTTGTCACAGATGTGGTGTCCTCTGGCAGAAGGCATGGAGACTAAGGAAGATATATTCTTTCCAACCAAACTGTATGTTCTCCTCCTGAAGGCTTGTGTCAGCTGGGGAGTGTATTTTTAGCTCTGCCATCAAAGGAGCCTTGATTGCTACTGTGATCTTGGTGTCATCTCTAAAAGTCAGTGTTCATCAGATTGGAAAGTAACTCCCAGATGTAGGAAAGAGACTCAACAGACCTCCTCATTAAAAATAAAATGGAAATAGAAACTTTGATTTGTAGGTCTTCACTGAAGCAAGGACAAGAGGTAAGAAGACCTGCAGTACTGAGTACATTGGCCTGGATCAGGCTGCTGGGCTGTCACATCTGGGTCCTCAAGAGATCAATTGCCAAAGGGCTTATTTGAAATTCTGCCTCCTCTCCAGCTTGACCTGCCTCTGGCCCTTGTTCTCCAGCTCAGCTTCCAACTGCCACACTAGATTTTAAGCTCTTTGTTTATTTCTGATCTCTGATCCTCTGCTCCATTTTCCTAAATAGGTATAAGAAAGTTGTTTCTGGTTCCTTCCCAAGAGACATCGGTGCCAGGCAGGGGCTGAATACCACACTTCACACTTGGAAGCATGGGCAAATTGATGCCTAATAACCTCTTCAGCACCTGATCCTGCAGATCACAGCCTGGCTTTCTATTCAGGGAAATTCAGGATCTATGAAGATCCTGTCAGGAAGTCATTGGTGCTCCAGTAAACGGGTCCTCTGCTTCCTGACAGGCCAAGACATGATGGGAGAACCAAGACACAAGTTAACCCTGCTCATGTGAGTGCTGTGGAGTGGCAGAGGGAGTTTGCTGTTTCATCCTGACGGAAGGGGGAGGATATTCTCCTCCACAGCCCTAGTAAATTCTGTCCCTACTTAATGAGCTGGTCATTTCTACAATCTGTCCCTACTTAATGAGCTGGTCATTTCTACAATCCATCCTCCTGAGGAACTCTCCCCACCTTTCCATCAATCTCCAATATACAAGGAAATGTTTATGTTTCAAAAGTAGCTCAAATGGGTGGAAAGAATTCAACTATTACCAATAAACACTTCAAAAAGTGATTTAACACTCAATAATATAAGTCAGAGTAAAATAACAAATTTAGCAGTGCAAGCTTGGAAGCTAATCATGCTGCCAGGCAAGATGGATGAGGAGCTAAATTGCTCTTCTAGAGGCCTTGCCAAAGGTTTTGTCCTGTGACACCACACACAGTATCTGACTGCAGAGCAAGGCAGATAATGACATTATGAATGACTGTTTAATTTTGAGCCCAGACTTTTAAACTAAATATGGATAAATAAATAAACAGATCCACGTTCTTAAAAAATAAATACTGGCAGTGGCATTTACAGGGCAGAGGAATTTTTATGCTGGAGCAAACTGAGAAGGAGAAACTATTTACTTGAAGGGTAACAGCAAGTTCTTGTTTGCTCTGTTTAATACACTTGTGCAGCTTCACTGATAGATTTGTGCCAGTGAGCTCGCTGTTTTTTACTTGCCATTGGAAAAAGTTACAACCTTCCACACCCACTGCTGGCAAGGAAAACAGCTCTTAGTTGTGCATACACATTCCTGTGGAAAACCACGATGCCTCTATTGAGGGAAAGTGGCCTTAGTGTCCAGTACCAAACAGAACAAGAGAAGGCGGGGAGCAAGGAAGAAAAGCTGCTTAACAAGGGGTGATCACAGCAGATAAAGAGTATGTTTTGACTATTGTGACTGCATAGAAGACAAGAATTAATTTGTTTCCATGAAACAGAAATTGGTTGGAGATGAAGGTTCCCCAAATATTAACACTCTGCTAAAGATGGCCTTACTGCCATGATGAGCTCCATGAAACCAAAGACCAGCAGCTTTTAAAGCTTTTTAACTATTTAGAGCTCAGGACAGGGTATGACCCTGCTCTATGGGTGTCAAGGGCGTATCCTTTAGTAGTTACAGATAATCTTGGAGTCATCTTCCCATGCTCGCTCCTTGTCAAAGGCACATCTGTGACTGCCTGGCCAGCTGGGCTCCTCTCTGCAGAGCTGGCCCTGGTGTTACTGACATGGGACAGAATGACTCCTGTCACTGGCACAACAGCTGACAGGGATAAGGTATTTCATTACAGAGCTGGAGACACAGTGACAGAAATGAAAATGAACAAGTGTTTCATGAAAGCTTATCTGGAAGGCAGTGTTGTTCCTGGTGGGCAAGCAAATTTCCTCTAGGGCTCTTCCTGATTCTTGCTGACATCCTTCTCAATATGCTGCTTCACTGAACTGACCCGAGGATATTTCACAGCTTTTAGGAAGGAGATTCTGAATTCCCTTAGAAATATCCTATTTCTTATGCTAGGACACTCCTTCTGGTCACATCATACAAATCTTGTATTACAAAATGTACCACGGAACAGTTCTTAATTGCCTAGAAAATTATTAACTTTGAATAGCCACAACACATGGTAATGCCTCTAGCTATTCCATGCAACCATTCCTCACATGCCAGTCAAATCCAAGAACAGCTGAGATGTGGCAACTTCTTAGTTTAAAACCAACAGCATCAATAACTGTTGTTGCCTAGAACAGGATGCTCTAAAGCTCTTGAGAACCAGAGTCTCTTATCAAACTTCCAGCCTTGACAAAGTACACTGAAATTCACAGAGCACAGGCTGTGCTTTGGACACAGGAGCCTTTCTGAGCACCGGAAATTTTGCCTCTAAAACACTTAGCTTGTTCTGAAAATCCCTTCACATTTAATTTCCAAAGCATACATGTCTGGAACGAGGTAATGCACGTACAGAGAGCCAAGGTTTGGGCTTTTTACTTTTCCTTGTTTTAAGACAATATGGACAGCTGGCACTTAAATCAATGCAGGGCAAGCTGGGTCCTTTGGTCAGGGCTCTCTCAGAATCAAAAACGTGACACACTCCTGCATTTGTCTGAGCTTCATCCTGCTCCTAGAAAGGCCAAATTCAGCCCCTCATGGCTCTCTGCCTTACAGTAATAGGTGCCCTCTCCCATTCTCCATGGAAGCCCAAGCAAACAATGTCAAATGGCACATGTTTTATTCAACACACTCACAAATGTATCAGCAGAAACACTGCTCTGAGCTTTGCACAAAGGCTCTATAGGGAAATATATACTAGTCCAGGAAAGAGGCCGTTCCTCTAGCAAATGCTAATATGCCGGAGGGGCTGGAATGAGTTCTGTTCTGCTGAAGGAGATCGCAGACAGTTCAGCCTTTCCCTTGATATCAGGTGTTAATCTTATCATTGTTAACAGCTAACATGGTCTGAAACCAAATTAGCCTTTGGGCAGGAGCTGGGGAGTTGGCGCTGTCTTCGCATGCCTTTGTCTTTCAGTTCTGTTATTGTGTGATTCCACCAGGGTCTCTGAATGTGCTGGGTTTTAAATAAGGCCCCATAATCAGCTACTCCGGTGAAAATCAGGAATTACTGCAATAATCTGGAAAAAAAGAAAGGATTCTGGGTTCATGTGGGTGAGCAGAATTTGGTCCCTTGCATTTGAAAAAACCAAAGCTTTGTCTTCCTTTCAGTTTTCCCTTATCTAGCTTGAGATTCTTCGAGTGCCAAAAATAATATTGCATATTACTGCCAGAATATTTATCTTTTTGAGCTCATTTCAGAGACAGGATTTGTTCAGGAGAGCCTGGGAGGGGACAAAGGCTAGGGTTTTAAAGCTCATCCTTATCTCTAGTCTCAGTGTTTTTTAAGTTAAAAGACAAATCAGAAAAAGACAAAGTCACTCACACCGAGGGAGGTACCAGTTTATCTTCAGACAACACAACTTCTATTTAATTTTCCATCCAGACACCCCATCACCCTTTGCCAAAGTGTTGAATGTACACGGGGCTGGATGAGGTTGGGGGAGGAAAGCATTTTTCTGCTGCTAATAGCAATATCTTAGTGTCACTCGTGATTTATAGCCAGCAAAGAATGCTTTTTCTGGTCTATGTTCTGTTCACTGTAATGAGTTCAGAAGGAAGAGTGCAGATGCCTCATGGAGCTCACAGGAGGAAATCTTCATTAGTCCAGTCCTCTCCAGTGTGGTAGCAAGGACTGGGAACATTAGAGGAGAAACCCTCTTGTTTATAACTAGCTTATTGAAGTGCACAGGCATGAAGTTGTCATTGTGTCACTCTGCTAATGTGTCACCAACTTTCAGACACTGCTCATCTTCAAGATTCACAAGCAGCTCAGCCACATGGTGCTTCTTGCTGGTGTAGGGAAGGAAGAAGGAAATTAGGACACAGAACAAGATATTCAGGAGAGGATGAACCCTTGGATGAAATCTGGAGGTTACACGGTTCTTCATGTAACCTGGGGTAGATTGCTGGCTCTGTTGGGAGCAGGATCAAAGGGGAGTGAACTCTGCCATGGTGCAGGAGGAACAGAGCCTCTATCAGATTAGAGACAAGTAAGAAATAACAGCAAGCCTGGATCCATCATGTCCAGTACTCTGTTGTAGATTGAGGCAATAAAAGAAGCTATTTAGGGAAAGCACACTTGCTTGGCCACTTTAGTCATCTGTTCCCCTCACATCTCTAACAGCAGCCACAATTGTCACATCAGCTGTGTTAAAGTGGACATCCCTGCCGAGGGCATTTAGTGTCTATGTCTAGACTTTTTGTTTGTGATTTTGTCTAATTACTCCCTGACACTGACAGTTCTGTCTGCTTCCCATGGCAGACAGTTCCAGAAGTTCAATTCCACAGTGTAAAAAAGCACTTCCTTTTATCTGTTAAAACCAACCCCCTATTAGAGTCAGCAAATGCCAGCCGGTTCCAGGACTATGAACTTCCTGAGCAGCAGCTCAACCAGAGCTTACCTAGGGCCTTCTTCATTTTACAAATGTTGATGCTGTCCTCATTTTCCAGCATTCTTCTCTCCTGCCTCAAGTCAAGTCTCCTAAGCTTCTTCATCCCTCATCATCTTGTTTGTCCTTCTGTGGACCTCCTTTAGTTTCACAAATACCACAATAAGCTGAATTTTGCTCCTAATTCCTGTGGAGGAGTGGGATCTATCTGCTTTGTTCTGACCTTGCTTGGGATCAACCATATGAGTGCTTTTCAGTAGGTGAGGAGGAAGGACACCTCTTGAAAAAAGTGTCAGACTGCCTCTCTCTGGCTGCAGCATCGCTGTATTCTTAATGTAATCTCATTACACTGGTCACTGAGTCAGTTCAGTGAATCGTGAAATGCATCCCCAGTTTTGTTTTTGAAGGTGAGAGACAAAAGGGCAGTCAGATCCCTTCCTCACCCTGAACTCTGTATCCAACAGATTTATCCAGGGGCAAGACTGGAGTCTAAATGACCCTGATACTGAACAAGTGTCACAGATCACAGCTTCATCCATCCATTCCATGAAACAGAGAAACGAGGAATTATGCATTTCAGGATAAGAGTGATGAGGTTTTGTTACTTGGCAACTGTAGCTCCCACACATTTTGGAAAAAAACTGAGAACATCCTGTACCTTGGAGAAATCAACCAGCTTAGGTGAGGAGGAAGGGAGCTGGCAGCAGATCCCCAAAACTTTGAGCTGGAAAGATCTCGTGAGGCTTGTGGAAGTAAAAATGTGCTTTATGTCTTCATGCTCCTCAGTTTGTCTCCTCAACATGACTCTCTGCATCAGTTTCTGGGCTCTTCATGATGAAATAATCCATTGTTCTGCCATTTCTGTCTCGCAGAGGCATTTCACAGACATCTGAATGAGCTCTAATCCACCTGCCAGCTGCAATCAGCACACAGCATGGCTGCACTCCTGTCAGCCAAGATTTGAGCACCAGAAACAAAAATCTTCAAAGAGGAATCAGCAAGAGATCTGCATGTGGAAACTGGGGAGGGGGCAGTCAAACCTGAGGGTTTGGTGAGTGTACATACAGAAATAGCAAACCCAGGCAATGAGGCCAGGGTAAAGTTTGACTTGCCTTCAGCAGTGGCAGCTGACTTCAGATAAGAATTCAGACATGATATATTAAAATAATAATTTAGGGCTTCAGTTGCTGGGAGCCAATCTCCACGGCTGAGCTCAGCAGGCGGCTGTGTTGCCGGACCCCAGCTAATGCTTATGCAGTGGTTCAGCATTTTTGGTCCAGTTTTGTTACTGACAACTTTGCTGTGTGAAATCCCGTTTCTCTTTCCTAGGTTGCATATAAGAATCCAGTGGTTTCAAAGAGCAGATCTCAGGTCTCCAAGACAACCCTGCAGTAACCAATTAAGTAAAGGTAAGGTAAGAAAACTACCATGGCAAGAACTGATTGAAACGGTCTGTTGCTTCAAGGAGTGCAGCAACATGAGATTGCTACAGTGGCAACGATGTCTTATTACAGTCTTTGTAAGGTCTGCCTGGCACTGCAGTCTGTTGTGTGAAATTCCAACTGGCTTCATGTAAAATCAGTGAGAGCTGAGTTGTTAATACCCAGTATAATATTCCAGTTCATTTGGAATCCTGGTTTTTCTAATTATGTCATTAAAAGGACATGTGCTAATGTCACTGCAACCCAAGCAGCTAGAACAGCCCAGCAAGAGCTTCTCTCTGAGACACAGCTATTAAAGCACTGCTCACACATCTCCCAGAAAGTGGGGAGAGGTTCTGGTGTATTTTCATCATGTGCATAGTATAAGAAAAGATCATAGGAAATAAATGTGAGGGAGATGGAACTTCTTTGGCTAAACCATTCCTGATCACAGGGTGTCTCACCTCTTCTAAGGCTCATATGATGGTGGTTTCATCTGCTTCCCACACAGTCTAATGTGAGCCCTTCCTAATTGTAACCAAATCTCCCTTACTGCAACCTATCACTTCTTGTCTCCTGGCAGACACAGATAATAGTTTATTACCTTTTATACTGCAGTTTTACCTATATGTAAGGTATTATCATGCACCTCTTCCCCCAGACTAAATCAAGTCACTTTTTTCTGTGCCTCCTTGCAGGTCTCATTTGCTGCACCTCTGGTTGTTCTTGCTGCTGTACTCTGGACTCTGTATTCAACAGCCAGGGGCCAAGGACTGCGCTGCCACGATGAGCACGGAGCAGGTGATGTGCAGGTACTGTGTGCAGAGAGCACGTTGGGAGGGAAACAAGTGTCTGTTCTCACATGATTTGCCTACAAGCAAATCCTCCACTGTCTTCAAGTACTACCAGAAGGGACAGTGTGCCTACAGCGCTTGGTACAGGTGTGATCACATGAGACTCACAGCCCTGGGGGGAGCCACAGCCACTGTGCTGCCCCTGGCAGTCCCCCACAGCCCCTGAGCGTGGGCCCACCACCACACGGAGCAAGCAGAAGAAGAGGGCGCTCAGGGACAGAAATCTGTGGCTTGAATGAAGAGCAGCAGAGGCGTGGTGCCCTCAGGGTTGTGGTGTGGTGCAGTGACCAAAATAAAAATCAGAAAGTGAAACCCCATTACTACTTGGAAGCACTTTGCAGTGGACTGGAAGATCCGGTCGCTGGGAGCTCCTGTGGTGACAGGGAGCAGCTGTGTCTGTACATGTTGGAGGGAATGTGGCACTTGGGAGAGTGCTGCCTGTACCTCCACAAGGTCATGGGTGAGCTATGTGGGCTGCAAGTGCTTCACCCTTCCAACCAAGAAGAGAGGAAAGCTCACAAGATGATGTGCATGGCAACATTTGAGCTCGACATGGAGAAGGCCTTTGCTTTCCAGGACAGTCAGGCCAAGGTGTGCAGCATCTGTATGGAAGTGGTGTATGAGAAACCACCAGCCTCTGAGAGGATGTTTGGGATCCTTTCCAACTGCAACCACATGTACTTCATCTGGCAGCGGAGATGTGCCAAGCAGTCCAAGAAATCCATCATCAAGTCCCGTCCAGAGTGCCAAGTAATATTCAAGTTTGTCATTCCCTGTGTGTACTGGGTAGAAAAGCAGAAGAAAAATGAGCTGATTAAATAAATAATTTAAGCAGAGTGGGGAAAAAGCCCTGCAAGTACATTGAAAAAGGGAAAGGAATGTGCTGGTTTGGAAGAAAGTGTCTTTGGAAGGAAGTTTTGCAGGGAACAAAAGGGCTGAAGGAGGTAACAAGGTTCTACAGAAATGTTAGGTTCTCTGAACAGTTGCTCTGTATAGTGGAATGCACAGCTGGGAACTACTCTTTCCAAACACAGTGACTACTTCTACACTATGGCAGACCAGGGTCTTTGTTTCACTGTCAGCTGAGCTATTTCCATGTTCTGACTCATCCATGGCTGTTTCTACACCAGTAAAAGCAGCAGCATTTGCAGCATTGTTCAAGCCCTCACAGGTGAAAATAATTATGAGGCAGAAGTTTCCACCAATGTGGAGTTTTTCACTTTTCACCTTGTGGGTGTTGCCTTATGTGTGCAGCTCTGGGTATGTTCACAGCATGACCATGGTTCTCTAGGACAGAGGGACACAAGTGACAGGAGGCCACAGTGATCATGTCCAAACCTGCCTTTCCTCAGGAACCTGGTGCCTCACAAATTCTCTGAGTCAACCTCGGGACTATTTCTTGTGCTGCCTTCACGTCTCTGCACTCCCCATCCCTGTTGTGAGTGCAGCAGTCACTTTCTTCTCACTGTCCTGTGTAGCTCCTGTTCAGGCAACCTTCCACTTTTCCTTGAAGAACAGCACTTACATTATACTTCCTTGTGGATATAAAGTACAGTTCTTTTCAGTTAGTTCTCTCTTCCAGTTTTGTTAAATCCCAGATGAGCTGATCTTAGACTGCTGAGCCTTGCTTTCCTCTTCTGTGAGACAGGACAAGTACAGCACCCAGAGGCTTGTAAAACCTGTCATCTGTGCTGCAGCAGCAAAAAGCATTGTCATTGAACACACTGTCTTACAATAATTGTGTTGCCATCAGCTGGGGATCTAGGAGGAAGACCTTATGTGGAAAGTGCTGCTAAATACTCAGAGAAAAGCAAATTTTGAATTCTCAGGGGTAAATATTTATTCCAGACTCTCAAAAAAGTAGTGGTTTGTAAATCCAGGTGTGGGAGGGTTTTTAGTGGTGACAGTGCCTGGAATTTTTCAGCAGCTTTTCTTTCTCTTGTTGAGACTTCTCATTAACAAGCCCTAACAGTCATGGCAGCAGCTACACAGGTGTTCTGTCAAATGGAAGAGCTGGGGCAGAAACTCCTTGTTCCTTCCAGTGCACTCATTACTGTTTTGTCTCTTCAAGTTCTCTTTCAAGTCATAGATTCCCCTTGGATCCTTATGGGGCCATTCCACGAATGAATGAGCAGCTGCTTTCTGTTTCTCAGCACGTATCTCCCCTTTGTTACATTGTTCTCATCAGGTCTGGTCACACTCCCACATATTCTGATATTTCTGGTACCCTGCACCATCTTAGGAGAAATAAATTAATAATCTTCTTTCTTGCATGCACACCTTTCCCTGTGCCCACTTAAAAACTAATCCTGTGGCAAAAATTCTTCAGCTCTGCATTCAGATAACCGGTCATCTATGAAAGCAAGTTAAAAATGAGGTTCCTAAACAGAAGTTAATATACCGTTGTTTTGCAGTGACTGTAACGCAGTGCAGATTTGATGTTTTAAAGCCAGGGTTACAAGGGCGTGCACTCTTATCAGTCTATTTGATTTTAAAATCCTTATCTCTGTTGTACTGTAGGCATTGGGGTAGCTCAACCTGCTGGGTTAATAAAATGTCTCTTGGATCTCTGTAGCCCTTTTATAACATCTAAGACTATTTGAGTTTCATGGTCACCACAATGCTATACAGGGCTCATTCCTTCCATTCACGGGTCATTGTGCTAATAAATATGAGATAGATGCCTTTGGGCATTAACAAACAGGTGCAGCCCTACAGTGTGACAAGGAAATTATTTTGGCTGGGACTTTCCAACACTATATTATCAGAGAGGACTGTATAAACAAGTCAGTGCTTGTTGGAAGGAAGCATGGGTATGGGACTTCATTCCTGGTTGCCATCCTACTTCACAGTCCACAAAACCTCTCTAGGACTGTGGATCTCTGAAGGCTGGAGGCAGCTTGACTGTGTCTCTCCATGCAAACTGTGCTACTCTGGGTCTGTTCAGGGACACTCCAGAGTGATGAATACGCCAAGTCACTCCAAGGTACTATATGAAAAGAGACCCTGGCACCGAGTTCAGCTTGACAGAGACTTGCAGACATTTAGAAATGTGGTTATGCACGCCAAGATACAGCTCCAAGTTCCTTTAATTCCTGCAATCATCAGACAACTGCTGAATGTGATAAGGCAAGGATTTCAGCTCAAAATGGACTGGGAACAGGGAGAGGAGTGGAGAGAGACAGTAGACAGATACCAGGCAGGAGGTGCAGATGTTAAAGCTTTGATGTTCTCCCCATCAGTGGAAAGAGTGGAGTCGAGATTAGCAGCATTGTGCTCAGTAATGGCATTATCCTGCTCAAAACACCAGGAGATAGAGTTGTGCTGAATGTCGCTGTGTCAGGGTACTTGATCCTCCACTCAGTTGCTGTTTGAAACCAGATTAACATCTGAGACTAGGATTGCACCTTTTATACTTGACAGTGGGAGCTGGTTACTGTTTTCAAGCTAAGTGCCTCCTTGCTGGGGTGGCATTCCAGTACTTGTCCCAGAGCAGCAGTGTGGTGTAAGCCAGCAGCTCCCACTGAAAGGGAAGCTGGCCCATTTCTCCCCTACCTGTGCTCTGATGGTACAGCACTGCTGCAACACTGTCAGCATCCCAGACATCCCTCAGACATGACACTGGACAGCACAACTGAGCCTCCTTGTTTTCACAGACACTGCAGAGCAGGAGAATGAGCAAGACTCTGGAGGGATTCAGATGTGTTCTGTATTTCCCAGACAAGCTCTCCTGTTGCTCATTGCATCTCCAGGGGAAGATATGAGTGCAAGGAGTGGCTTGTTCTGGTGGCTATCTCTTAAAAATATGTATTTAATTAGTTTGTAGGAGGCAATATTGAAAAACCAGTGCTTTGGGAGAAATTAGTGGAATTTATCATGGATCCCAGGTCCTGGGATCCTGTTCATTTTGCATTCTGAGATCATCTTTGAGAAGACTCTGATGTCTCCTACCCAGTAAAGCTCTACCATTATTGAGACAACCAGCTGTGGTGTGCCAGGAGAGAAACTGCTGACTCTTGCTTTCACCCCTGGCACTGTGCTGCCCTTTGCTCCTGCAATGAAAAATGTGTCCATAACTGTTGAGCTTGGATGGGTTACCCTTCCTTCTCAGACCAGGGCAATAGAGCAGAGGAGGCTGCTGTTCTGCTAAGTTCTTTATTTCATAGTCTCATAGCTTTCTTGAAGGCAGAGTTCGAAGGGGGTTACATGATAAAGGCAAGCAGTAACAGCAAACAGCAGGCAGAAAACAGCTTCTTCTTCTATATGCTCTCTATCTTTTCTTACAGAAGTGTGGATTATATTTGCTAATTAACCAATAAGATTAACACATGATTCTAGTTTTCTTTTTCTTAACCTATCCTGGTCTAATTCTACCAGTCGTAAGCCTTACACTAGTGTTACACAGGTATTACACAGATTTGTGTATACAGTTTCTATCAGCTCTTATTGTTTATGTGAACACTCTATCTAAAAAATGTGAACAGTATAATTCTATCTATATTTTGTCTAAACTAAAGAGTTCTGTGAAAAGGTAACTCTGCTGCAGTAAGAACTGTGTTTAAGGTCTCTGCTACAGCTTTTTAATGTTTAAGACACTTAGCATATATTTCTATTAAAAGTTAAAAAATCTGTATTTCTATTTCACTTTGGTGTGGCTTCATGTATCTCAGCTTGTCCAAAGGTTTTAATTCAACCCCTGTGCTTTGGCTTCCCTCTGGGCCTGAGTCCAGAGGAGCTTTCACTCCAACACATAACTTCTGTCAGCCTTTTGAGGGAGCTTTAATCAGGCAGGGGTGAGGACCAGCACTGCTGAGATAGTGAGGCTCAGTTTTCCCAAGGAACCTTATCCCACGCTCCCAGAGGTCCTTGCTGCTGCAGCTACACAGTGACCAAATCCCAGCCTGTGCCAGGTAATGTACAGCTGTGTGTGTGATGTGTGGGCCTCCTGTCCGCACTGTAGGGCAGAGACTTCAGACAGGGTCAGCGAGAGAATATGGGCCAAGACCTTGACTTGAAGATTCTCTTTCCTTGCTGGGTCTAATTTCCTGAAAAAAGATTAAGTTATGGTATGGGGCCACCCTGCAGTCCTGCTGTTTTGGTGACAGCTATGGGGCAGCTGTGCTGGAAGATGCAGTTTCAGAGAGACAGGAACAGATGCTTATCTCAGTCCAGTTCACTGGTCTTGGGTTGAGAATATTTTAGGGCACCCCAAGTCATGCCTGACTGTTCTGAATTTTCAGGAACACTGAACAGTGAGTGACTCTGCTGGGTTTGGGAGATACCCATCTTCAGGTATTCCTTTTAATCTCTTTATACCTCACTTCTTTCATCATTCAGGTGGGAAGTGAGAAGCAGCCTTTACCTGCCTCCCATCACATACATAATTACTATTGTTGAGGAGGCTTCACTGCTGCTGCTGGCAAAATCTCAGTTCAGAGCTGCACCCTCAAGTGCCAGAGCTTTGGGTAGCTTTTCCTTCACAAACCACATAGATCAAGTCAGGCTTGTCATCGTGAACAGGCTCAGCACAAAGGACACTCTAATTCCACCTGGTGATGCCTTCATAAGGGGCAGCTCCTTATTAATGAATGATTTCACCATTCAGTGAAACACATTTCTGTACTTCACAAGTTGTGAAGGGATCTGAGCAAACACACTGCGTTGGGAACAGCAAAAAACACCCAACCATGGATCAAAAGCATCAACATGCTCATAAAAGGAAGGAGGGAGTTATCCTGATTCATTTCAGGAAGATGTCGTGAGTGTGCCACAGACAGACCATACGCAGGGCTCCACAGGGGTTTGTGCAAGTAAATAGAGAAGACAACTTACAAACAGTGGGAGAAAACTCAGAATCTTTCTTGAGGCAAGACCATTTTTCTGGCTCACTGGGGACAGCTCCAGCTACACTGGGAATAACGACACATTATTCCTGATATTCCTAAGGAAAGAAATGAGTAGGACCCAAATGTTTACTTAAAGGAAATATATTCTGGATCCTATGAAGAGTCAGACTTCATCAAGACTTTGCCTTTAATAGCCATCAGCACTGGATTCAATCCTCTCTAATACACTCCTAGGGTGATACAGGGCCTTGGGGAACTTTTCCTAGCCTTTTAGACAGTTTATTCTTTAGACAGGAAGTTGTTTAGCTCCTATTTTTTTTTTTTCATCCTGACACAGTTTTTTAGATGGGTGCATTATCCATGGGAAGTTTTAGTGGATTTTGGATACTTGCAGATATCCTGTGGTGCTCTGTGATCAACTGGCAGTAAAGCTGGAGGTATTTCTTCCTCTGAGCTTTGAATGGTTATATTTCCATTTCACTTTCCAAATCTGAAGAAAATTAGTATTTCCAATTTCAAAAGCTCTCCCCATTCCTTTATCATAAGTAAAGAAGAAACGGGAACGCTTGGTTGGCCTGTTCTGCACTGTTCATTATTTTACACAAATGTATCACTAGGTTTCTCCTCTTCATAAAGTCTCTACAGACATGCTTTTAAACTGTACTTCTTCTGATAGCTTTCATTATTTTCAACACCTAACATATAATACTTTTATGCCTCATTTAGTAGAAAACTGTAAAGATCAAATTTCCGTTTAAAATATGGAGCCTTGTAACAATTTTTTTAAACAACTAAAATAGAAGTCATATGAACAATTGCTTCTCTTTTATTACTTAAGAAAAAAAAGAATAAATATCTAGAAAATGTTTTCTGTATCCTTTTTGAAAGAAACATATTTCACTGACTGTAAAATAAGTGCTTGTTTGCCTGCTGAGGAAAAGATTGTTTGGATGGCGACTAAGGAGCCAAAGCAATTTCAAAGAAGAGAGGTGGGTTCTGTTTTATAAACACAGAAATCTCAAGTGCTGTGTGTGGCTAGAACAGCCCCACAGAGAAACTGAAAGTTTTATGATCCTAGAAGATTAAATGAGAGATTGGTGCAATAACTCTATTGGTTTAATGTATGCTTTGTTTTGGATAAAACGAGAAGAGATGTTTTGCTGCCTAAATCAAATACTTTTGGCCCCTTTTCTTGTTGATTTTGTGCTGTGACATCAATAACAGCCATTTTTAAAAGCCCAAGGCTTATTTTGTTACACCCACCCCCCAAAACCTGTGCATACAACCAGAAACACTGAAAATGTTAACATTTCTGAGATCCTTGATATTTGTTCTTGCAAAGAGCTCCCAAACAGACCAGCATTCATCAGAAATATAACAAATCCCTTTGTTGCTTTTCCACTGGTGCCATTTTAAAAATAGTAATATCTTTATTGCAACACTTCTGAGAGAAAAGGGCTCCCTTACCCATCAACAGCCAGACAGATACTCCTTCTGTGTCTCCAGTCCTTTGGCTGCTGCTCTCACACCATGGTGTTACTGTCAGCACAAAGCCCACGGATGGCATAGTGACATGGGAGTTCTAGCGGATGTGTGCAGAGCAAGAGGGATACGCTCAGTGTGGTTTTACTCTCAGAGGAAAGAAAGACCCCCACAGTCACCAGTGCAGTGTCAGAGCAAATCTCAGGGAGGTTTAAAGCAGCGTAGAAGGACTAATGGCAACTGTCCTTGGTGACTACAGCTGGCAGCAACTCCACCTGGCTACTCTTAAATCCCCTACCACAACTCCTTTACCACAGCAGGGCCCACAGGGGTTTAAGCTCTCCACCTCCACGGGGAACACAATCCCCCAAAACCCTTGGCAGTGTTTTTCTCCTTGCTGCCATGCTGTCTCAATCTCACATGGCTTTTGTTTCAGGGGATGGGGTCATGAAAGTCTCCTGGAAACCGGTGTTGTTCAAGGGCTGACACAGAGACGATGTCACATTGCACTCTGAGACGATGGCTCTGCCCCACAGCACTCACACGACAACATTGTGGTGATTGAATTGGAGCCGGGATGGAGCCTTGGAAGGCTTGCAGATGGGGGAGCTGGAGCTGGATGAACTGTTACAGAATAGCTGTTACAATTTCTCGTCTATTTAAGCAGACTCTGAAGTCAACTCTTCAGAAGTAAAGGCTGGTACCTGCTGCAGTTCTGTGTGCCTGCCTGTCTTTTGAACTCCTTTCAAAGAGGCCCTTGTACTTTGTCAGGAAAATGAAGAGGGAGATCCCTGTGTAATCTCCATCAATACCTTTCATTTCCCAAGGTAATGATGCCTAAAGTGTCGCGGGGAGAGAGCGCCTTTCCCCTCCTGACACAGCGGGGACTCCTTTGAAACCCTCCTCAGGCTCACAATAGACACCCCGATACAGCAGCTTCCTCTGCTCCTCAAAATGCTATTACAGCATAGTTAAAATAATTTACATGCTGTTAGTATTTTTTTTTCTGAGATAAGGCCATGTAAATGTCCATGGAAAAGTCAAAATGCCCAGTTTAGGAAGGAATTTGAGTTTCTAATGCCATTGACAGCATGCACGTCGTCAGAACTCCTCCATGAACAGAGAGAAACGTGGCTGCTTTCCTTCAAGTGTTTGTCTCTTGAATTATTATTTTCAGTTGTTCATTAGTCCTGTAAAGTCAACCAGCCATTTTGTTCCAAATATTTGGCTAGTTAATAACTCCAAGAAAATTCTAGTGGTCGTGTATTGATCCGAATAAAAGTATGGAGCTTTGGAAAATCAGAGGGGTTGGATGGCGTGTTTCATGCAGAACAGACAGTTTGCCTCCAATTAACTTCAAACACTAACAGAGCACAGAAACGGCTGCAGGACTTCAGGAGAATAAATAACCATTTGCAGATTGAATACTGGCTGTTGTATCACTGCTTTGTGGGCTTTATTAATGACTGGCTCGGTGCGAGGAGCCTTTTTTCTGCTCCTCCACAATCAGAGGAGGCACGAGACAGATGTGGTTTACATTCATCTAAAGTTAGAAGTCATGATGTAAATTGCAGAAATAGACATGAATAGAGAAAAAAGCCAAAATGTGTAATTTGAAAAACATGTTAGAGCAATAGCTGTGCAATATCCTGCTTCCCAAAAGGTTCAGAGGAAGAGGGTTATGGGTAGAGAGCCTAATGGGGCCGTTTGTTTCCTGGGGAGCAAAGCACTAAGTTTTAACGTTCATGAAAACCAAGAAAACAATTACTTGGTTGTGTATGGAAACTTTCAGCCTTCAAAATTCAGAGAGAAATGCTGACAAAAAAGTGCTGGGATCCAAAGGTCCTGGGAGTACTTGGGAGCGGCTGCAGGAGCTGGGGTGATGCCATTTCCCAGTAGGGAGATGTCTGGCAACTCTTAAGACAGTGGTGACACAGCACTGGCCCTTACACCCAGCACTGAGCTTCCCTGGATTTCCAGCTGGATTTCTGCTTGTCACTCCACCTGCCTCATCACTGGGACTGGGAAGCTGGACTGACTGCACTGCTGACTGCAATGGACTGACTCTGGGCCCCTCAGTTCAGGGAGGACATTGAGAGGGTGGAGTCTGTCTGGAGATGGGAACAGAGCTGAGGAAGGGTCTGGAGCACAAGTCCTATAAGGAAGGAGCGGCTGAGGGGGATGGGGGTGTTTAGTCCAGAGAAAAAGAGGCTCAGGGGTGACCTTATCACTCTCTACAAGTCTCTGACAGGAGGGGGTCAGCCTCTGTTCCCAGGTAACTGTTGGAAATGATGTAACTTTCCTAATTAATTGTTTTGATTAACTTTTCTAATTGATTTTTAAAATTACATAGATATGTATTACAGTGACATAACCAGCAACCCCACAAGAGGACACAGTCTTAAGCTGTCGCAGGGAAGGTTTTGGTTGAACAACAAGAGGAATTTCTTCACAAATTTAACAATTAGTCCTTCTAACCCTTTTCTAGCTTCTAATTTTTAAGGGTATTGTTTCTGCCTTACCAGTCAGGTTTCAGCTGTATTCTTACTGGTTCTGCTGCTTTTGATGTCCCTGGAAAACTATTTTATTAATAGCTCTGAGATTTTGTACTAGCCTGTATTCATTAGTATGAGGCTTCTTTACCAGTAAGAGTATTGTATTCTGACGCACATTCCCCTAGTAATCCATGTTGGACGAATTTTTTTCACAAAAAAAGGTGATTAGACGTTGGAATGGGCTGCTCAAGGAGGTGGAGTCACCATCCCTAGAGGTGTTAAAGGAAAGACTGGATGTGCACTCGTGGTGTGTTTGACATGGTGATGTTGGGTTATATGAACCCAACCTAAATGATTCTGTGATCGCTGGGACGGCATCACCGGCGCCTGGAGCAGCGCTTTGCCCCGGCGGCGCCGCGTTCCACCAGAGGAAGGGCCAGGCCTGGACCACTGCTCCAAGACGCGCACGAGGGAGAAATGCAGGAAAACGACGCAAGCACTGATGAAACCAAGAGCTTAATGCTGTTCCTGCAGAACGCACAGCCACAGCCCAAGCCATTCGCCAATTAAGCGCTCATTAAGCACCAACTGCACCGCGCTGCCCGTACCGCGCCCCGCCCCGCCCCGGCCGCCCTCACGAGAAATGGCGGGAACGGCGCACGCGTGCGCCGTCCTCTAGCCGCGCACGCGCACGAAAAGTGACCCCTGCCGGCCGCCGTCCCGCCCCGCCGTGCCCCGGACGCCGTCTCCGCGGTCACTTCCGGCGGCGGCCCCGGCGCGGAGGCCCCGGTGTAGCCCCGCTCCGCCCGGGCCCGGCCCGCAGCCGGCCCAGCATGCCGGGGCGG
>NW_024582082.1:2788668-2901279 GCF_017639235.1 Corvus kubaryi | reverse complement strand
CAGCCCGCCCCGCACAGCCCGCCCGCCCCGCAGCACCCGCACGCACTTTCCCCCCTGCGCGGCCGGCCCGTGGCCCCGGCGCTGCCTCCTCCACGCCGCCGCGCCCCGGCGGGGACGTGACCGCAGCTCGCCGCCTGCCTGCCCGCGCGGCCGCGGGGCTGCCCGGTGAGTGGGGACACCTGGGAGGGGGCCGCGGAGATGTTTAGCAGCACCGGAGGGAGCCGCGCCGCTCCGCTCGGCCTCGGGCGGTGCGGAGGAGACGGGGCTCCGGGTAGCGGCCTGAGGCTCGCCCGGGATCACCGGCTGCGCGGGGCCGAGGTGCGGGCCATGCCAGGGCTCTGCCTGGCAGAGTGGTGCTGCCTTGATCTCCTGTGTCCCCCCACAGGAGGGGGGCTGGAGCCCCGGAGAGCTGCTGGTGGGAAAGAGGATTGTGAGGCTTCCTGCTTATTCAGCCTCTGGCCTTGCTTTTGTAGTGTGGCTGTGACAGGGCACCTTGTAGCCAGACAGCTGCTGGCTGGGTGTACGGCTCCTTCTGGGTGACCAAACTTACCTGAGAGCTCCCCGTAGAATTGCAGGTCTGGAAATGCAGACGCGGTGTATCTGCACTGAACTGATGGTATTGACGTAATAGGAACAGAAGTTTCCTTCTAAAAGTGGATAACTAGAGAACACATAGTTATCTTGGTTTAATTAGAGTCAAACTTATATGGCAACAGTGCTGTCAGTTTACTGAAGTGATTAAAAGTGCTGTTCGTTGGGAGAAACGTTGTATAACTTGGCAAGAGTGTAACACAGAACATGTGTTTTAGCCATGGAGGCTCCCTATGATGGCACTGAGGTAACTGTGGTGATGGAGGAGATAGAGAGCACTTACACTTACGCATCACCGGTGCCATCCAAGAAGAAGAAGAAACATAAAAGTGCTGGCGATCATGGAGAAAAAGCCAAGAAGCCTCGGTGAGTTCTTTCTGCCTTCATTTAGCTCCTTTGTAGGGTGTGGGAGCAGTTTTCCTTGTTTCTGACATGAGTGAGCTTTGCAGTGCGCTTGGAACACTTCTTAGAGTAAAATATCGTATGTGAAACATCAGCTTGACACTTTGGGCCTGCTCAGACATTCTTTACAGGTGCCACTGTAGCTCAATCTAGAGTTTTTGTGCTCCAGAATAATTTGCCTTAGGCTCTTTCTCAGAAGTTCTCTCAGAGGCTCTCCTCAGAGAGAGTGTTTTCATTTGGTCAAAAAATGCACTTACAAATTAAATTAAATGTAACTTTCTTGTCACATGACCTTGCTACAAACCTAAACCTTGTGGATTTATTTTTCCCCAAGGAATTTATGTAGAATGACCTTAATGTTTCAATTTCTGGTTGTGTTTCAGATCTGCTTACCTTCTCTACTATTATGATATTTACTTGAAAGTACAACAAGAGCTTCCACACCTCCCTCAATCTGAAATCAACAAAAAGATCAGTGAGAGCTGGAGGTTGCTCAGTGTGGCTGAAAAGAGCTACTACTTGGAGAAAGCCAAGCTAGAGAAAGAGGGACTGGACCCGGTAAGTTGGCTTTCTGGAAGTTCTTTGGCTGCTGAAGAGAGAGGCACTTACTTGCTTACATAGCACTGTGTGGGAGAGTTGTTTAACTGCAGATTCCAGTTTGTATCCCTGCTCAGGGCAGCCTGTAAAGAACCTGTGTGAGGCCCCTGCCTCTTGCCTTTGCTTTCTGTTCGTTTGAGGGAGAATGTTTTGTAATCCAAGATGGATACGTCTGGTACCCGCTCACAGCAGTTATTTTTGTGTCCTGTCATCAGAGTGAGTGATGGTAAAGTGGGTGATAAAACCAGGACTGAGAGGGATTCTGTAGGCTCTGTCATGTGGAGAAATTCCCAGCAAACTACTTCAGGAAACCGTTTGAACCTTAGGGATTAAAATAGCAGGATTGAGAACTGAATCTCTTCCTTTTCTCATATTCATTTATTCCGTCCTCTGGTTTTGCCCACAGAACTCCAAGGCGTCCACTCGAACTGCAGTAGTCCCTGACATTCCAGGCTTTCGTAAGATTCTCCCTCGCTCTGATTATATAATTATTCCCAAAACCACTCTTCAAGAAGACAGGAGCAGGCAGTCGCTGGAGCTGTGTGTGACACAGAGCCCGGCAGCATCCGAGGGCTTGGCGGCTCCCAGGAATGTCACCAGCGTGTCCCGTGACACTGTGCAGAACATCCTTTCCGTGGACTCGGGCCAGGCCGGTGTCTCAGAGCAGTGCATTGCCATTGAGGGGCTGGCAGAGGACACGGCAGCCTTTGCCCAGCCCAAGGCTGCGGAAGAAGTGGTTGCCTCGGAGGTTCTCTCTCATTATGTTGGGCCTGTGACAGAGAAGGTGTCTGGAGATATCCTCTTGGACGAGGCTTCTTTGGAAGTAGAAGGACAGCCATACCAGACAGCCCGGGTGGTTATTGAGGAGTCTCTGGTTAGCAGCTCCACAGACACCTCCAACGGGAGCATCGCTGTGGCCCGTCCCCAGGTGCCCGATGGGGTGTCTGTGGTGACCGTGGTGACTGGGAGGGTAAGTTTTTCCAGTGACACTCAGACTCCTGCCAGAGTCTTGCCTGAAACATGTGAGTGCTGTTTCTTGCATTTTACTTGAGATCCTCGGTGGGTGCAGCAGATCCTGTATTGTCCAACCTGCTGGTGCTCAGTGCTGAGAGAAACAGAAACTTTTGTAATCGATGATACAAAAGTAACTCCGTGACTGAGTCGTCTCTGCTTGCAGATTGACTCAGCCCTGTGCTGATATGAATTGTGTCTTAACATGACTGAGTTTTTTTAATTGCTTGTTATAGCAGTATTTGGGGTATTACAGTGCCAGTAACTGGGTTCTGCAGTTGCACTGCAAGATTTTGGTGAGGAAAAAATGCTACTGCTGTGCTCCTGATAGCTGTTTTCCTGCTTGCAGTGAGGTAGAAGGGAGTCCTTTCAAGCTGAGGTGTTAATGATCACTCATAGAAAACCTTAGTCTGTGAAGAGTTGGATTCTCTGTTTTCAGTTTCAAGGTGTGAGGAGTTTGGGAATTTCCAGAGTACATCTGGTAAGGCCGTTGCTTTTGAAACGGTTGCTGCTCTGTCCTGTATTCTGGTCTCATCAGTCCTTAAGACATATTAATGTTCATGAGAGGGGGGATAAGGGTCACCCTGTCTTTTGTCTTCTGCATGTATTTTGCCTTTGACTTCATTTTAGGATACTGAAGAGAGTAGCTCCTCCACACCTGCAACACAGTTTATTATGTTACCTCTGCCAGCTCATTCTGTTGTGGAGAACCCAGCATCAATTAAACTGGTAAGAAATTCAGAGTCTTGTATGGTATGTTAAGGTTTGGATGTATTGTCACAGATTTGTCTTAAAGATATTAGAGTGGGAAGGATTTGCTCATGGTTCAGTTCTTGAAGATAATCCAGTTTGGAGTCATCATATCAGTCGATGTATTTCTTGTCCCTGGTGTTATGTCTTGTGTAGGCAAAGGGGATCTCTGACTTCCTACCGTGTCTTACAGGGGCTTGTTTTTGCTGCCTTCTCCCTCAGGGAATTCTTGGAAACAGATGGAGTAGATAAAGCTATTGCAACACATCCAGCCAACAGCAATTTCTGTGTAGCCATCTACTTCCACTACTTGGACGCATATTTGTTTTCATAAAAAGCCAGTGCCTATCCCTTTAAGGGCAAGGATCTGCTCTTATGACAGGAAAACATGAACTCTAAAGCTCTTGCTTTGGCCACATGACAGGGGGAGCCACATGAGGGGAGCAATGACCTAAGGGTTTGAGAAGCCATATAAAAGGTTGTGTGGCCTATTGCATGAGGAAAAATAGTATTATTTCTCTAATCTAACCACTCCAGCCACCTGTGTTTTTGTATCATTTTGGGACTTCATTTACAGCCAGTACTGCAGCTCCTTCTGTTATATAAGCTAGCATCAAATCCTGTTTTCCAGGTTCTCTATGCTTCCAGCTGGTGGAACACTGCAGATATTTATAGTGGTGCATAGCATGATGCTCTTCCAGTTGTCTCGGGGAGAATGGAAATACTCAGGTTTTTGTTCCTGAGAAGTATCTGGCTTAAATTGGTTCATTCCTTTGACAGCAGCACTTGCACTTCTAGAAAAAATCTGTACCTAGTTAGGGAGTTACAGTACAACAGCTCCCTCAGGAGTGTTGAGAACAGGATATTGGGAAGTGCTGTGCTGACAAAAACTCAATGTGTTGATGCAGTTGTCCTGGTGAAGATGACAGGTTCTACTTCAGTTGTTTGTATAAATAGTGCCTGGTGATGCTGCTCGTGTTTCAGTAGTTCATAGCAAGTTACAGTGAAGGATCAGGGAATACTTGACTGTCCCATACAGCCACAAATTACTGACAAAACTGCTTCTGCATCATGAGTGCTTGTCTTCAAGGCTTGTTGCTCTGGTGTTGAGTGTTAATCATATCTTGTCTCACTGTGGGTTGCTGTTTGAATCGTTTTTGTGCCATCTTACTATGACTTTTTCATGTTCAAAAAGAACTGTTATATCACTGTAAATGCAAGATTAGCTTCTCCAAGAGGTTATGTGCATTGTTCAGCTCTGCTCTGCAGGTTGATCTAAATTCTAGTAATACCAGAGGCTGTTGTGTAGACTGAGCATTTAGACTCAGAGTAGTTATGGTGCTGACTCACCCTGACCCAGCTGTGTGGTGGTTGTTCAATAAAATTAATAATAGTGGAAGGCTGGTGATTTGCCAAATAACATTTCTAAAAAGCTTATGAGGAAAAGAGAGGTGATCAGCACAGCTTTGTGGTTTTCGGGTCTGTAGACAAATTCTTGACAATTCTTGTTTCAGACAACCACCTATACTCGCAGGGGACATGGAAATTGCACCAATCCTGGCTGTTCCTTCACTTATGTCACCAGGCATAAGCCACCAAAATGCCCAACATGTGGGAACTTCCTGGGAGGGAAATGGATCCCAAAGGTAAATTTTTCCTTTCCTGACTTTGAGACAAAAAGTGCTGGTTTTGTGAATGCCTGTGATACTTCTAGACCTGTAGATCTAGCACAGGAGGTCAGATACACCAGAACTGATCCCTGCACTTGTGTTCCAGTGCTTGTGCTGGAGCAAGTCACCATTGCAGAGGACACTTGGCCAAGGTGAAACCTGAAATCACCACACCTTGGGTAGAGATGCTGCTTGCATCTGTTAAAATAGATGGGCCTGCATTTGGTAACTCTCTCATTGAGAGGATACACATTCTTCTGGCTCTCTGCCTGCACAGTTCGTGTTACTGGAAGGCATTGCCTGTTCTGCTACATCCCCAGATAAGCTCAGGAGGTTGTTTTGTGGTAATTTATATCTGCATTTGAAGTTCTTCTACAAATTTAGTTTTCTGTGGTCTTTCAACATTGTTATTTTAACAGAAAGGAGGAACTCTCAACTACAGTAGGTGTATGATCCTTTAGGAGCTTTTTGGTAAAGTTGATCTAGTGGAAGCTGAAGTGGTGCTGGGTATTTTTGTCTCATGGCTATGTGTCTGATCATTCATAATATTCTGACCTCTGGCTGGAAGGAAATTTCCAGGTGTTGGTAGAGTTGTGAAGCTTGTCTGAGTGGAAGAGTCTTTCTCCACATGATGCCTACTCTGCTTAAGATATTGGCATATCTGCTAGCTGTGTACAGCAAAACCCACTTGATCCTTAAACCTTGGCACTATCCTGGTAATTGGTCAGCTCTGATCAGCTGTGTGTTTCTGTCTGAAGCAAGACTCCACAGGCACAATTTAAAGGATGTTCTCAGTGTGAAAATTGGCATTGACATTCAGTGGGTTTGTATGGATTTGTTCTGAACCTCCTTTGTTTTGTGTCTGGATCCATTAAACATTCAGGGGTGAGAACTTTTTTTGGGCAGCTTACAAACTGTGGTGGCTGAGCTGAAGGCTGAGCTTCCTGTGTGGTAGGGCACAAATAGTGATGGTGACATCTTTGCTTTTGTGTGGTAAACTTGCTGAGGTAGAGAGATGGCTGAATGCAAAGACTATTTCTGGATCCTGCCTGAACATGGCATGTCTGCTCCTGTTCAATCCTACACTGGTTAGAACTGAAAGGTTTTACAGGGAGTTTTCCTTTTTATCTTTCAGACTTAGTCTGCTCTGCTGGGAACAGGTTTGCAGATACAGTTCCATTTGTTTGTGTGGTGTCATACCTTGGGAAAAACGTGCACCAGGAGTTTCTTTTTAACTGGCAATAGTATCAGTAGAACTGAAACTAAATATATATATATATATACCTTCCTGATCCTTAGAAAGGTTAAAAGATATATTTTTTAAAAAACTTAGATTATTCTTCTGAATATGCACTCTGCAGTGAGCTTAGAATTAATGTGTTTATCATGGCAAAGACTCTGGATTCTATGTCTGATATATTTTTGTGTGTTCCAGTTCAGTGTTTGTTGTATCTTTGTTGATTCCAGTACAATGATTTCTGTAGCCTTAGTCTTGGAAGTAACTTTTTTTTTAAAGTCAAAGAAACTTCCTAAGTAATCCTGTTTTCTGGCTCACTCACATGCTTGCTTTTCTGAAAGCATGTATCCAAAAGATGCAAATTCTCTATCTTAACTCCCTTTGATTCCTCAATAATGTGGAAGAACAGACAGCATCAGAGAGCTGAAGCCGTGAAAGAGGAGTGTGGGAGGTGGGTCCTTGCTACGGAGAGTGGTGGGTGACTTTGTGGTGTTGGTGCTAATGGTGATATTTAAGGGAGTTTAAGAAAGATTGATTCTTCAAAGTAAACAGTGTCTAAAAATAATACACGAAGGGCCAAAAGGCCAGATACAATGTTAGCAGGGCCTTTGCTGTTGTAGGAGATGCTGTCTGTCTACTCCCATACAATTCAGTGCTTAAACATTTAGGATTTTGCTGTTTTGATCCAACATTAAATAGGCCATGGGAAACATGGCGTATGTGCAGGGAACTTGCTTATCTGTGAAAGCTGAAAGCTCTGAAATGTGACTCTCTCCTTGTTTCCAGGAAAAGCAACCAAAAAGCAAATCTGAGCCAAATTCGGGCACCTCTCTTAAAACTCCAGCAGCTAAAAGAGGTCAGCAGTCAGTCCTCACAGAACCCACGGCCGTTAGTGAGAGTTCCTCCAAGTCCTCCTTGGAGAGCTCTGAAGCTGTCAGCCAGCTGCTGAATGCTGTGCCTGTCGGAGGGCAGATGCCTGAGATGGAGTGGGAGGAAGTGATCATCTCTGAGGGCCACTTTCTTCCAAATAATGTGCTTGCTGAAGACAGGAGGAGCACTGTTGGAGTGATGCTGGGCCAAGAGAGCCAGCGGCAAGCAGACGCTTCTTCGGAGCAGGCAGAGAAAGGAAGTGTAGGGCTGGGAATGTCGACATCTTCTGAGGTGTTGAGTCCAAATGCCTCTGTGAAAAAGCCAGTGGTGGGGTGAGTCAGTTTTCCATGTGTTAAGGGAGCATATGATGTCTATTGTGTGCTCATGGGACTAGTCCAAGAAGTTGAAGGCTGTTGGCAGTGCATCCTGTCAGACTTACCGTGTTTGCTGTCTGTTTTGTGCCAGTTCAGGATTGTTCCTTTTAGTCTTTGTCCATCAGAACTAATACTTTTTTAAATGACAATTAAGTTGTAGTCACAGGGCAGATGCAGCCTTAGCATTGTCTCTTTCTATTGCAATAGCTGTGATTAGTGTGCTAACAAAGCGCAGTTCAGGGAAAAGAGGAAAACTGAAGCTGAGGGGAAAGCAATGGAATATTTTTCCACTTGTAGCTCTTGTTTTTCAGAACTGATGCAACAGCTGCTACACACAAGGGACAAGAAGTAAAGAGTAAACCAAGACCCAAACCCTCCTTGCTGGCTGCAGCCAGACCCATGCGAGCCATTCTGCCCGCTCCAGCCAGCGTGGGGAGAGAAGCCAGCACGGAGCAGCCAAGCAGCAGGCAGGCCTTTGCAAGTACTGGTAAAAGCAGCATTCTCTGGTGTGCTTTGGGAGCTGTTGTCTTTCCTCACCATGCTGAAGTGGTGTCTGTCAATAATAAGATAGGTTTCAAGGGAGGTGGTTACCAGTGCTAGGAAAAAAAACACTTTGTCTCTGCCTGAGTGCAGTAAATGGGCCATGAAACACCTGCTTGGGTCATTTCAAGCTCAGAGGGAAGATCTCACATGGCTATCTATAGTGGCATTTACCAAAGATGTCAGAAAGAAACAGAACCTGTTTTCTCTCATTTAACCTGGTGCATCTCTTTCTTCCTTCTAGACAAGCATTCCCCTGTGAGAACCTCAGGCTTGAAGCCCAGTACACTGAAACAGTTGGGCCAGTCAGTTCTGCAGCCACCAACTGCTGAGGAGCTAAAGGTTGTTCTTTAAATGCAAGTTGTTTTCTTGGATTTTTTGAGCGGAGGGTTTTGTTTGTGGTTTTGGGTTTTGGGTTTTTTTTGCTCCCAGGTGAGTGATATGACCTGAGTGAGAAATAGAACATAAAAATGTAGCAGCTGTATGATGATGAGATCTGTGAGTGGCAGTTTTTATGATATGGCTGGGTAGCAGAATGAAATATGATATGGCTGGGTAGCTTGGTGGCTGAGTGTGTGAACTGAGCTGAGAGATGCTGTTGGACAATTTGAGAACCTCCCAGCTACTTCCAGAAGATCTGTTGGTACTTTGATAATGACATGCAATATTGGATACTGAGATTTTCACCTGTAAAGTATGACTGAGTATGCCAAGATGCTGGAATGAATCTGTGTGAATGGTAATGTCTTAGCATGCAAAGCTGTTGTAATGTGCAATGTCTTGTGGTATTATGGATATTAAATGAACATTAATTAATTTCTTGGGGGCAAGAATGCTAATAGATATTGATTATTGATGCATGCTTGTATTTAGTAGTAGGTGTCTGATGGGTGTTGTTTTTCTGCTTTCAATCTCTAGCTCCACAGTGTTGTGACAAGCACGGCATCTCAGGTTAAAGTTGTGGAGGTCAAACCAGACATATTCCCTTCCTACAAGTACAGTTGCACAGTTACTTTGGTGAGAATATTTCTAATAGCGTGACTTCTGCCATGGGGAGCGTCCTCTCTGGGATGAGAATGTTCTGGGACTTCTGTTTTACTGACTTGCACAAATACATCTCACTTTTAGCATGAAATAATCTGTACTTTATCTGTTGTTGCTAGACCTAATCCAGGGTGATCGTGCTCTGTTTTGTAGTTATGTTTGGGACCTTGTTAAGAGATGGATTTTTAACTCATGTCCCCATGCATAATCCCCATCCCCTCCTTGAATTCAGCAGGGAGAATCAGGGGTTTCTGAAAGAATGTAATGTGCTTCTGGTCTGGAGAACTGGCCCCCGAATGTTTAAGTGCCAGTTAAAGGATTCTGTGCAAAGTGACAGGGCTTGCTATTGATGTTTAAACAAGAAGTTATAAAGTGGGGAAAAAGCACATAATAATCTTTTTTAGGATCTTGTTGGCTTAGAATCATAGTCATTCAGGCTGGAAAAGACGTTTAAGATCATGGAGTCCAACTATTAAAAGTCAAGGTCAGCAAACATCTCTTTTATGTCATTCAGGATTTGGGATTAGCAACATCACGTGGCAGAGGGAAGTGCAAGAACCCCTCCTGCAGTTACGTGTATACAAACAGGCACAAGCCACGCATCTGTCCAAGCTGTGGATACAACCTTGCCAAAGACAGGACTGAGAAAACAGCAAAATCCCTGGTAAGGTTCAGGCTGGCTTGTTTTATCACATCTGTTGTGAGCTGGGCAGAGAAGTACCTTAGTTTGCAAGTACCTGTGGGAACATGATTTGGGCTTTTTTTTTTTCATTATGATAAACTTGTCTAGCAGAATGGTTCCTATTTAAAGTACCTGTGGTGATGTTTGTACTGTCCAACTCCTGTAGCAGTGGTGCTTCAGGCTGAGAGTAAGTCTGAGCACACCCAGTGCTACCACTGGGTGTCTCCTTAACTTAAAAATGCTTCTGTTGTGTCAGTACGTGCTGGGAAAATTGACCCTGAAGTCACAGTATTGCTGTGTCAGCTCTGCTGAACTTTGGACTTCATCAAGAAACTCCCAAGTATGCTCTGCTTTGTGGGCAGTTTGGGGCTAGTGTCAGTTAAGTCAGTACATCTTGTATTTGAGCTTCCTGTTTTTAAGGGTTTGTAGAGCAGCTTTACTTCCAACCTGAATTTATTTCTGGTTGTAGGGTTTTTTTCTGATGTACAAATACTTTTTCAGCTGTCTGCTGTTCTATGTGGATGTAATTAATTCTGGGGTTTTTTTGGGTTTTTGCCTTTGCAGTCTCAAAGTTAGCTTTTCTCATACTGAATTGTCATGTTTTTAAAATAATAAATGAAAAAAAGGAGCTTTCCTGCTCTTAGCTGAAATGCCTACTCAGCTTATAGACAGAATTTTAGTCTGTGTAGTAATGACTCATCCACTTGCCTTTTTTTTTATTTTGAAGAACATAACTTTGTTTAGTGGTTTTGTTTTTTTCTTTAAAAACACAAACAAACTGAGATGGCTTGTGTGAAACTCACGAACAGCTGTGTAAGGAACAGCAGTGTGCTTAGCTCAGCTTGCGTTCTGAGAGGCATGTGGCTTGTCTTTTCCTCATTTAGGTTGGGTTTTTTTTTTCTGGTTCTGGATGTGTTTAACATTCCTCTCACACAGTTCATTGTTGTCTCTGGGCTTTTGACTGATCATTTGTCTCACTGCTAGACTAGTCAGAAAACTAAGCTGAGATGTTGACAGAAGAGTTTCAGGGATTTAACAGATCAGACTGTTTGTGTTCTCTGTGTTCCACCTGGAGTTTGGTTCTCCTGTGCTTGTGCATTTTGTTGTGATAGCATGTGAGCTGGAGAAGGGTAGACTGTAGCTGATCAATTGTTATTGATTAGTGTGTTCTGTATCTCACAACCCCCAGTTCTCATTTAGTACTTGGCTCCTCCAGCTTTTGGACAGCTGTGCAGGCTGCCCTGAGCCTGTGCCTGAAAACCCATGGAGACAGTGATGATTGGGGGTTCAAGTGATGAGGGTTATTGAAGTGTTTCTATACCTGTTGGTGGTTATCCTTAACTTCTGGATCCCCAGTCCCTGCACTGAACAGTTAATGGCAAATCCATGATGGTCTGGCAGTGCAGGAGTTCCTGAAGGGCTGGGCTGTAATAAAGTGTTTTTGTTAAAGTAATTTGAGCTTGAAGCTCCTGTGTGGGGTCACTGATTCAGCAGTAGAGTAGAAGTCAAGTTTACTGCGTGCAAAGGTTACTACTGTGTTTCTTCTGCCTTTTATGACTTCTTTGGGCTTCTTAATGTTTCATCCCCATGCTTGCCTAGTTGCATATGTTGCTTTCTAGGAGGTCAGTCCAGGTCAGTCGGACGTGCTGAACACCAGCGAGCCGCTAACACCATCCCAGAAGGAAATCCAGCGTCAGTCCACGCTGCAGCTGCTGCGCAAGGTGATGCAGATCCCTGAGAACGAGTCGGAGCTGGCAGAGATATTCACCCTCATCCATGAGCTCAACAGCTCCCGGCTCATCCTGTCCAACGTGAGTGAGGAGACAGTGACCATCGAGCAAACCTCCTGGTCCAACTACTACGAGTCTCCGTGTGTGCAGTGCCTCCTCTGTAACAGCCCCTTGTTCAAAGGGGGACAGAAGTAAGATTCTGCTTTGGACTTTGACTCTTCCACACTCATGCTGATTTTCTTTGTTCTGAGTCTGCCTGAAATAGTGCTTGCTTTAGCTGCTGGTGATGAAGCTGGTGAAAGTGACACTGAATAAGCTAAATGTGTGTGGAAAGGGTTTAGCAGGATCAAAGAGTGACTGCTAAGTCTAGATGTAACTTGTCATACTGAAACAGAGTGTTTTCATTAGTCATCCCCTCTTTGTTTTCCATTCTGATGCTTTGAGGCTGAGAGAGGAAAACTTGTAGGTTTACAGATGTGCATTATATGATTTCCCTTTTCTCTCTCTCCCTGGCCTGAGTATTTCCTGTGTGGATCTTTTTGCTGATGATATTTTCATTCCTTCCATTTCTTAGTGTGTGCTTGACTGAATCCTTTTTTGGAGCAAATATCCAAATTGAAACCTGAAGGACTTTCAGAAACTCCCAGTGCATAAGCTAGATTACCTTAACTAGATTTGTATGAAAGCCTGTAGGATATCTCCTCACTGAGTCTGCCAGACATCCCTGTTTCTAAAAGCATGATCTAAAATATTTCCGACAGCAAAATGTCAGGGAGTTTAACATTGTGTTTCTTTCTTCCACAAAAAAATTCTTGATACAAATGATGGATGTTTGCTTTGGTCAGGCTAGAACTAACTGAGATCTTCCCAGAAGAGATACTTTTTATGCTCTTTAGTTTTTTCAGAACAGAGCAATCCCACACCTTCTCCCTCACCTTGGGACTTACCAACATGTGCATTGTAAATCCTTGCCTGTGCCTGAGTGCTTTGCAGTGCTCTCTGCATGTTGGACTCTCCCATGTTCCTGCACAGGCTTTAATTGAAGCCCTGCCAGTGGGAAGGAGGTGACTTTGGCTTTGATTCCTGTTTTCTCAGATGGACAGCAGTATTTCAGCCACTGGCACTTTCCTGTCTGAACTTCCCCCTCAACAGTTACACTGTAGAGGAGCAGACCTTTCTGAATCTTTGTGTGCAGGGACAGGCTGTCAGGTGGAATGTGTTACTGATCACCACAGCAGTGGGACAGATACATCTCCCAGGGCAGCTGGGGCCACAGGTTTTCTTCACCTCTCCAATAGTATGTGCCCAGTGTATGGAGCTGGAGGGATGCTCTAGTGCTGTTAAAAGAATGTGAGCAGTGACCTGACTCTGCCAGGGAAATCTGCTTTAAAATGTAACTTTTCTTTTCTTGGTGTGAAATGATGTGGTGATCTGGCTTAGATTTACACAATAATTAACTCATGTTAACTAGAATGTCTAAAGTTACTGCAGGGCTGGACTAAAAAACCCATTGGCTTCACTCGGAGTGGTTTTTTTGTTGTGTGTTGCAGTTCCCTTGCTGGTCCTCAGGAGTGCTGGCTGCTGACAGCCAATCGGTTACAGGTGGTTACAGCTCAGGTCAAAGTGTGCTTGAACCTGCAGTGTCTGGCCCTCCATAGCTTCACTGACATTTACACAGGTAGGAAAGATGTGAGCGTACCAACATACAGCATGACTATGGTCTGAAGCCTTGGGATTGTATCAGGCCATTGTCCAGGCACAGAAAAGCTTGTTCCCTTCCCAGTGTACTAAATTTGAATTATTTTTTAATTGCTTCTGCTTATTCTGCAAGTAAATCTATATTTATGAGAGAAAACTATATATATTTATATATTTTTTTATATATATTATATATATTATATATATATTTATATATATATATTTAGAGAGAAGTCTATATTTGTGAGAGAATGTTCTGGTGAGGAAGACCTTGCCTTGATTCACTGGTATAGGTCTCATCTGTGTGAATGCTGAGTTCTGCAAGGCAACCCCTGAGATCATAGTCAGAGGTATCTCTGGACAGTGCTGTTTCTCAGTGTTGGCTAGTGAGCAGATGGATTGGCAGCTGTTCCTTGTAGCTTTTTTAATTCAAAGACAAGTCTGTGAAAGGAGATAATCTTTCAGCAGGGAACTCTGCACTTCAGAGGTGCAGAAGCACTGTTTGTGTTTCCATTATCCTCTAAACTGTACTCATGTGAGTATTTTGTGTATCAGTAAGGAATATATTTCTTTGTGAGGAATATCTGGGACCCTACAGACAATAACTGTCTTGTTTTAACTGCAGGCCTTTTCAATGTGGGTAACAAATTGTTAGTGAGCTTGGATCTTCTGTTTGCAATCCGAAACCACATTAAACTTGGAGAGGACCCCAGAGTGGCTGTTGGCACTATCCTTGACTCTGTTCAGGAGCAAACTGGTGGGTTTTCCTTCTTGCTTTTTACCATAACACACCAAACTGTGACCTGGTGATGATTGTTAGGCTATAAAAAGGCAACCCTCACCTATTTTAGTGTGGTATGGTTCTATTAAATCACTTCCTAAACCAAACAATACCTCTGTGACCAGTTCTTTGTACCAATTCTCTGGAGGACAGGTTTGGTTTTATCCTGCATAGGAGAGCCTTACTGACTCTCCATTGGCTTTAGGAAGTGAGAACTGTAACAGTGGCGTGTTCTCTTTTCAGAAAAAAGCCTGAGCCCTGATGAGCAGGGTCAGCTCCAGGAACTGCTGTGCAATGGCTACTGGGCCTTTGAATGCCTGACAGTCCGGGATTACAATGATATGATCTGTGGAATCTGTGGCATAACCCCCAAGGTGGAAATAGCCCAGAGGAATACGGAAAATGTCCTAGCACTGAAAAATATAGAGGTAGGTTTTTCCCACAATCCACATCCTGTTCATGTTCAAAGCAAATCATAATGATTTTTTGCTGACTCTGGTCTTCGTGATGCACAATAAATACGTGAGACCTTTGTGAGTGGCTTTCTGCTGATGTGTGACAGGAGGATGTGGCTGGAGCAGCAATGCCTGTGCTTCCTCTTAGAGGTGTTGATGTGTAGTTCAGGGAAAACAAGATCCTCTGTCCCTGGACCTCAGCTTTTGTCCAGCAGCCTCGGGCAGTAGGAACCTTGGATGGAAGTTGTTGAATGTAGTCTTCTTCCTTTGACATGAACACATTCTTTTTTTCCTCAAGTTTCCCTGAGGTGCTGTCTTCTCTAATGGGGAAAAAAGCCCTAATAAGAGAATGTAGCGTGTCTGACACTTGTGTCAAATTTTGAGTCTTACTTGATGCAAAGTGGTTGTGGCAAGCTTTAGGAGATTGAAATCATCTTGTTATATTTGGGCTGAGCACTCTCCTGTATAGTCCTCCTGCCCTGGGTGAGACTGACACAAAACTGCCAAATGTACTGTGGTTATTTGTATTTGACCCCTGTGTTTCTTTCTCTCTGTAGTTTACTTGGCCAGAATACTTGCCATCAAGTGAAGTGAATGTAGAAGACTTTTGGTCCACGATGGAGACGGAGGTGATTGAGCAGGTGGCTTTTCCTTCTAACATCCCCATCACAAAGTTTGATGCCTCTATTGTTGCTCCGTTCTTCCCTCCACTGATGAGAGGAGCAGTGGTGATCAATACAGAGAAGGACAAGAACCTGCATGCACAGCCAGTGCCAGGTAATGGCTCAGGCTGTGCTTATTAAGGGAGAGCTTGATGTGTTGGTGACTTGAGTCTTGGTGATGTTTAGCATTAAGAATTGCTGATTGCATGACACTTCAAAAGTTGTGTGCTGAGAAAAGACAGGAACATTAAGTGAGTTCAGCTGTTCTCATACTACTTTGCTGCTTGAGGCTTGGCTTTTCCTGTGAAGTTTGGATGCACTAGTGGGCTCTGATACATTTGAGACATGGGAGACATGAGAGCATTGCACCCCAGATGAGATAGGGTCTGATTGCAGAGGGATGTGTGCACATCTTGAATGCCAGTCGGTGTTTGTTTCGTGTTAGACTGACGCTTGGAGTGTGAAAGTTACAGGTAGTGCTTGGTGTCTCAATGTTACAATCTCAATAAAGGGTAAGTTTTTACAGAACTTGGGAAAAGACTAGGAGAGTGGTGTGCTAGTCCTGATCAGAGTCGTCAACGTTCAGTGTATCCACTGCATATTGACTGCCTGGAACAAGAAACAGTGAGAGGAATAATCTCAGAGCTGAGAGCTAAGATCAGTTAGCACCCAGTTCCCTTAAGAATTTAGGTATTGGGTATAAGAAGCAAAACTGGCTTTGCAAGCTTAACAAGTATGTGAGTTGGCTTTACAGACAGGGCTGCAGCTGCTTCAGTTCTGCAGAAGAGCTACGTGGGCTTTTGTGGAAGTGAAGCTCCAGAGAAAGAACCAGGGAGATGTGAAGGCTCAGCCTGGAACTGCTCAGTCCAAAGGCTGCAGTCACATTTATCTCTGCTCTTCTTCACTTGGTTATCCTTACACCAGTCATTTAAAGGTTACAAATGACAGTATAGATAAGTGTTTATGGAGTCTGCAGCTCTGCTGGGCTCAGTCTGGTGACCTCAGCAGTGAAAGGCTCGAGACAAGTGTGGGCTGTGATGCACTTTGCAAGTAGGACTGTTCACAGCCTTCTCTTTCTGGCTGTGGGTTGTGCAATCTCTGCTTCTGTAGTCTTCGTAAGAAATTATTTTGGTAACTTCCCTTCCTGAAAATGAGCGCTGAGACCTGTTTCCTGCCTTTGCAGGTAATGGGAGTGCCTTGGTCAGGCTCCTTCAGGAAGAAGTCTTCAGGCCTGAGCTGATAAACTCTTACAGTGAGGAAGAGCTGCGGAGCTTTCTGACACAGTGTGGCATCCCCTGGGAGGCATCACATACAAAGGTAATGGCTTGTTTGCCCACATACAAGCCTGCAGGAGTGGAGCTGTTCTTCACTGTCTTTCTCTCATCCACTCCTGCCCTCCTAGACAATTAGTTTCTCATCTGACTGCACTAAGGGCAGGGATGGGTGCCAGCAGGTTATAAGATAATTTACACATGATGAAATAAATTGAACCTTTGTGGGCTAGAAGAAAGGAAGCCTGTAATTACCTTGTCATTGGCTCAGCATTGTGTAATTGCTTGTCATCCTCACAGTGCTGAGTGCGGGATTAGGAAGTTATTGGATGATGTGCAAATTAGGATTTGGGAGACCTTGCATGCAGCCTTTTCCCGCTCTGCAGGAGTCTGTTAATTTTAGCTTCTTTCTCTGGGGCCTGTCTTTTCTAGGACGAGCTCTGCTACTCCCTCCTGGCTCTCTGTGAGTTTGTACAGAATGGGACAAGCATCACACCACCTTCTGCTCATCACACAGGAGGGAAAATCTACAAAGTGTGTCCACATCAGGTAAGGAAGGCTGGAGCCACAATGTTTGTTTTGTTCCCTGGCTATTCACTATTTGACTTACCAGCATGGAACTTCCTTATTGAATAGAAGCTATGGAATGGGCTTCTCTGAGCCTTGGGAATGAAACATGTTCCTTGGGGCTTGGAAAATGAGTGGTCTTGCAGGAGATCTCACGATCTGAAGCCTGGTTTTAATGTTGCTATTGAGGTACAGTTTAAAACCATCTCTTCCTGAACAGGACAAAGTGAATGTGTATGAGGAGGAAACAGAGTATCTTTAGAGAAAGTAGCTGTCTGGTTACTGTATAGTCTGGAATACCTGAAAGGAAGCTGAATTTTTTTAAGATTAGGGCTTTTTTCTCTAAGTTTTTGGTTTTATTGTGCTGCTGATGTTAATCTTTTTTCTTTTTTTCCAGGTTGTGTGTGGCTCAAAGTACATAGTAAGAGGAGAAAATGCCCGGGATCACGTGGACTTGTTGGTATCCTCACGTCACTGGCCTCCAGTGTATGTTGTTGATACAGCCTCTTCAGTGGCACTATGTGCAGACCTCTGCTGGCCTGGCCTGACTTCCCAGATGTGGGGGAAGAACCAGGGCTGCTTCTCTGACCCCATGGAGCCTCCAGCGGTTAGTTATGTCTTTACTCTCTGCTGCGCCAGTCCAGTATGGAAACGTTTCAAGGGAGATTTAAAATTAACCCCCCACTCCTATGTAACCTGCATTGTGCCTCAAGATGATTTCATAGAATCACAGAATGGTTTGGGTTGGAAGGGCCCTTGAAACTCGTCCAGTTCACCTCCCTACCACAGGCAGGGTCACTTTCCACTAGACCAGGTTGCTCAGAGCCCTGTTCAACCCGGCCTTGAACACCACCAGGGGTGAATTTGACCTGATAAGTGTCTCCTGATTTAAGCTCTGCCAGTGAATCACTTCTAAGCATAGCAGAACGTATTGTGTGTTGCCTGGGGCATTGTGTTTGATTAATTGTCCTTAATAGGAGGAGCTGTGCTGGGAAGTGCATTGTAACGGTTCCAATCATGAACTGTGGAGCACATCACTGATTTTGACACAGCAACTCACTTTCAAACTCCTGCTATTCCTTGAGAAGTGGGACAGGAAGATGGTTCCTAGTGCCTTGGGGTTATCTGAGGGCACACAAGTGAGGGAGGGAGTGTACAGGCCACCTTTGTGGCATTTAGGGGACGCCTGGGTCATTTAGCCCTCCCTCTGTACTGGGTCGTAGTGTTGGTTGGAGTTTGGCCAGCCAATAGTTTTGTCTTCTCAGCTGTGGGGAAGTTACTTGTTGTTCTACCTGGTGTGCGTGTCTCTCCCCCAGTACGTGTCCTGCCCTGAACTGCTGGACCAGCACTACAGCGTAGACATGACGGTGGCTGAGCACTCCCTTCAGCATCCAATCACCAAGTCCTTGGCGCGCCGAATCGTCCACACGGGCTCGGAGCAGAGCAGCCCCTGGGATCCCACAGCTCGGCACCACTGCATCTCCCTGTGCCGCGAGCTGGAGCCGTACGGTGCCATCATTGCCGCCATCGACGACAGCAAAACCAGCAACGTGCGCCAGAGGCCCATCACCTTTGAGAACCCCACGCACTATTACCTCTACAACCGCCTCATGGACTTCCTCACCAGCAGGGAAATCGTGAACAGGCAGATCCAGGAGATCGTGCAGAGCTGCCAGCCGGGGGAGGTGGTGATCCGTGACGCGCTCTACCGGCTCGGGGTGGCCCAGATCAAAACAGAAACAGAAGAGGATGAAGAGGGGAAGCAGGAGGAGGATAGAGGTTGCTGAGTAACAAAACAGCCTGTTGGTGTCTCTCTCTGGTCGTGTGGATGGGTGGGCTGAGCCAGCTTTTGCAGCTGTCTGGCTTGAGGGTTTATTTTTACAGGTTAGAGATGTGATGCTGGTGGCTTTGACTGCTGTTACTGACCAAAGAGCTCTGTGCTTCCATAGCATCGTGATAGCTGCTGCGAGCATGGGTCTGTCACCCCCTTGCACAAGGCTGCAACTGCCTTCAAGGCATGTGATGGACCTGCTGTTCAGGGCTGTGGGATGTTGCCCTCCCTGCAGCTGGAGAGGGAAGAGGAGTTGCTGGTAGCAGGGAGTGTGTGTGGTCAAGCACACACAGGTTTTTTAATTCTGAATCTTGCTTGCTGACTTCTTTGTACTTATTGGTGGCAGGGCTGGGGGTGTGGGACCAGGCATGAAAGGTAGATGGCTACAAAGATTTCCCCCAAAACATTCTGAATAGGTGAATTTAGGATACTGACTCCTGCTTGGTAATCTTGCAGAGCTCTCATATGCATTGGCTGCAAGGAGTCTTGAGCAGGAGCTGTGCTGCTTTAACGTGCTGTATCTGAGGAGCCTCCCTGGAGGCTGCACACCTGGGTCCAGTATTATGGGTGCTTTGGCTGCAGGAAGTTTCTAGAATTGTTTGTCCCTTCACATGAGCACTAATAATTTAGAAGCCAAAAGGTGCAGTGAGTGGAGTGTGTTCTGTATGATAAGGTAAGAACTGAGCCCCAGGGCAGCCAAGGGGTTAGAGGGTGGTTTGAGTGCTGTGCAAGGGGTGGCTGTGGAGAGGGGAAGGACACTCAAACACTGTCTGTGGGATCAAGGAAGAATGATGAATGCAGTGTCACCAGAGTGAGCAGGGTTCCATATTCCACCCTCATGGATGTGCTGGGAGAGCTGCACCCACGTGTGCAATCTCATCACTTTGTCAGGTGTCACACCTGCCCTGCCCCTGCTGTCACAGCGCTTGGGGGGTTGGAGGAGTCTCCTGCTGCCCAGGTTGCTTTGTCAGCCCCTTGAAAGGAGTCAGGATGAGACCTCTGCCTCTGCAGCACACCTGAAGAACACCTGGGGCTGCACGTGCAAAGCTGTGCTGTCATTGCTGCAGCTCCCTTTGGCCATGGCTGGTGGTGAAGCTGTTTGGTGTTTGCTGTGACCTGCAGAGGAGAGAAGCAGGATGCCAGACTGCTAAGTTGCCATCTTGGGAGTTTATTTTGTCTGAGTGAGCAGTGGGGAAGATTCTGAGGCTTGCGGTGTGGTTGAAAACTCCCTTCTGTGAAGGGGAACCTATTGAGTACCGTACTGTTAAAGTAAATGTATTAAGTCTGAGCAAATGCAGTAATCATGGCTTGGGGTTTTTCTGTTAAGAACATTAACTTATTATAAGAGACATTAGTGACTTTTTTCAGTCAATGATAAAGTTTAATAAATTATCTCCAATTTTTGGGGTGAAACTGTGGTCAAGTGACTTGTTCTTTGGTTTTTTTTGTGTGCAAGACCTGCATGGCTTCAGGGGAAAGGTCACAAACACTGCTGAATCTCTTCTGCATTTACCCTGGCATTACACTTCCCCCAGAGACTGCTGCCATGTGCCACATGGTGACTTGTCAGGTGTCCCATCATCACAACTGAAATTACATTCCATTATATCCATGCACAAGGTCTACTTCAGAGCTTTAAAACCTTGCTTTTAATAAGTTTTTCACAAGAATGAGTGGTTTTGAGAACTGGTACTGAGGAACAGAGTTGCAGGGTGAGAGGGTAAGCCAGTGCATTACCCATGCTCTGAGCTCTTCCCCTCTGAGAACAGTCCTTAGAGCCCTGGAAGAGACTCATTTTGTTAAACATCTTATTTTATTTTTTATAATGCTGACAGATAAGAGTTACGTTAGCTTCTCATTTAGTAAGGAGGAATGAATCACTTGGTGTTAGCATAAAACCAGGTTTAAAAGGATCAGAAATGGCCCACAGTGTAATTGCTCAGAGTGTGACAAAGGCCACCTGTGGTGCAGCTGTAGTTTGCCTGAGCCCTGTCAGTTGCAGTTTGCCTGTACCTGGAATGGAGATCTTTTACCCACCGAGTCAGGTGAAGCTAAGAAGGTTCTTTAGCTACTTCTGGTAGGTACGCAGGACTGGATGGCCAGGGCAGTAGTAAACCTGAGCAAGAGCTAGCTGAGAAATAAGTTGAAGGGCATTAGGCCCTAGCTTATGAAAAAAATCACCTCAGTTGTACTAATAAAAGTACATTTGGGAAATTTAGTACAAGTCTGTAATAGTGACAAAGGCAGTGATTGCTACATGTTCAGTAACTCAGAAGTTCTGTAGGATATGTGTAATACTGATCATTTCCAGACCTCTTTAAGCTGCCATTCTTTCCTGGATTGGGGTTGTGTTCAGTGTTCTCATGGCAGAGCACTGGTTTCTGCTGTATTTTACCTGAGAAAGTACTGTCCCTCTGTCCCATTACTGGGCCACAAGTTCACATAACCCTGGGGTTGGCTCTGTGGCTCACTTCACCCAAACACTCCCTGCAGGTGCATCAGCTGCAGAGAAGTGGGTTGCACGAGGAAGTGTAGGGGTTAATGCATATTTAATGCTATGTAGAAGCTTTACCTATATCTAAACACACTGCAATGTCCAGGGTCAGACTGACAAAGGGAAGAGAGCAGGACCACCAAGAAAAAGAGTGTGTGGAGTAGTTCCAGTGCCAAGACCTATTTCAAGATGTGCTTATAAAACACAAGGGTTCAGTAATGTAATGTAATGTGAGTGACACTTGGAACTGTCTTACTTGGCTGTGACTAGTATTTTTTAAAAAACTCAAAACCCAAACTCCCACAGCCTTCTCTGGGGCATGGGGAGGCAGGTGCTGGGGATCTCTGTGTACCTTGTAGAGATGGAGCCTGTTACTATCCTGACAGCTCTATGCTATGTGTGAGATAAGACTTCAGGGACCCCACGGTGACTCCTTTGCTCTCCTTTTGGTGAGAGAGTTGGCAACACCCACACTTCAGAAAGCACAGAGAAGGCCAAAGCGGAAGGTGTCTGTGTCCTAGGGTGAGCTCTGTGGAGCCAGGACAAGGATCAACCCCAGGGTGAAGGTCCCATCTAACAGAACTGGTAGTTGTTGCCCTTGAGGAGGGGCTGCCCACTCTCCTCTTGCTCGCAGGACTCCTCACAGCAGCCGGAGGTGTCGCAGCCACTGTCTTCCTCAGCACTGGAAGGGAGGTTGGTGTAGTCCTTGAAGGAAAAGGAAGAAGCACAACACCCTGAGTGTGTTTTGGTCCCTTTGATGGTGTATGACCCCTGTTGCCGTGCAGGTGACCAGCTGGGGATGTTCTCACTCCACATTACCACCCTTTGCTGTGCCCACAGGGTGTGACTAACAGGCAGGGCAGGCTCGTGCCTATGCTTTGGTGGACAGCTAGTCCTGAGGGGATGCACAGCAAGTCCAGGGCCATGGGGCAGGGTGCTGTGCTGGTAGTATATCGCTGCCTGTCACTGCTTTGTCCAGCCCTCTCTGGTCATGGTGGGGAGTCAGCCCTTCAGCTGGATGCCTCTCTGCACTTTGCACCAACACTACACTGCTCCCATCAGCTAATGGTAAGGGATATGACACAAAACTTGTTCAGAAGCTGTGTTCATGTCCTCCCCCTTCTCCTCTCCAGAGGTCCTCACCCGCTCCTTATGCACCTCCAGCTCTTTCTGGATGAAGCAGCCTATCTGGTCGAAGGTGGGTCTCCGTGTGGGCTCCAGGCTCCAGCACGCCTGCATGATGCTGTACCTGCAGGGCCAGACAGGGACAAGCTGGTTGCATGGTGCTGCTGGAGGGTCTGCAACCCCAGGCTCTTCCCTGCAGCACTCTGTATGTCAGGGACACACTACTGAGCAGTCCCTTGTCTTCCTCCGTAGAACCCATGGTGAGTGCATGTGCACTGCTCCAGGGAGTGGTGACCACTGGAGTGGATGGAGCAAACTAATCAACAAGGAGCTTGCCACCAAGACTTCAGGCTTACACTCATTACCCTCCTCTAGCCTACTCAGGCTTGTCTTCTCATAATCATAGAGCCAAAAGTAGCTAACGAAATAGAGAAGAAAACCCCACCAAGTTCAGGAATGTAATGTGAGTGTTCTCATCCTCCTGCCCATAAAGAGGAGATAGTGGATAGACTGCCCCAGGGCTTGTTTTCCTACAGGAGCAAGGAGCAGCCTGGTAGGATCCAGCCTTAACCTCAAGGCAGACACTTGGGAACAGCAGGCAGAGCTGTGGACAAGGTCCCTGTGCCGTGTCCCTGCCTGTTGCCATGAGGCAGCTCCAGCCACGCGGTCGCTGCTGTGTGAATCTCAGCACATCCACTCACATTTCCAAGGGAGCGAAGTCAGGCCTGGCCATCTGGTACCCCTGCTTCACCATGCTGTAGAACTTGCTGTTCACCACCATGCCAGGATACGGGCTCTTCCCTGTGACAGGAACAGAAGCAGAGGTGGCTCTCAGACCACAGTGTTCAATACTCCAGCCTTGAGGGTGGGAAGAGGCAGCCTGGAGCATTGCCTGAGCCACTGTTACCCAGGGAGCTGAGTTAGAGAAAATGATGTGGGATTCTTCATCTTAAATGCTCCCTCTGAAAACACAACACAGTGTTTTATAGCCCTGATAAACCTAGATTTTGGTCAGCCTTCCTCCTTTCTTGGAAATTTTTTCTGCAGACACATTAGGCCAGTAGTGAGCCATGGAAAACAAAAGAGGTTTGCAAGCTCGCGTCTTTCTTACCAAGGGAGAAGATCTCCCAGAGCAGGATGCCATAAGACCACACATCACTCTGCACTGTGTAAATGCAGTCAAAGATGCTCTCTGGGGCCATCCATTTCACGGGCAGGCGAGCCTGGAAGAGCAGAGAGTCCTGCAGACTGGGACACACTGGCAGCTTATGCTACACCCTGTCTGTCCTTCATGCTCCAGCCCCCCTACCCTTGTACCTTCTCTTGTGCCCATTTTAATTACTTACATTGCCTTTCACAACATAATTGGAGTCATTCATGATGTCCCGGGCCAGGCCAAAGTCACAGATCTTGGCTACACGTCCATCTGATATGAGCACGTTCCTGGCTGCTAAGTCACGGTGGATGCACTGGGGAGAAGAGAGCACAACTGAGACCCAGCCACTGGCCCCCAGCAGTCCCAAAAAATTCCCTACAGCCCAGGCCTGCCACCAAAACAATGCTTGTAGGGGCAAGGGAAACATGTACTGCTTGAAGAGCCCCTGTCTGAGGCACCAGGTCATGTACAAGCCACGGGCTCTTTTTCAAGCACTTCATTTGTGGTGTTAAGACACTGCGACATTTCATGCCCCCTCCTTTAATCACTCACGGGGCTGTCATCTTCCCCATAGGAGGAGGCTCAGAAGCTTGGGCTGTTGACACTGTGTCCTCATCTCTGAAACAGACACAGTGTGACTGACACCCTGAGCCAGCTCTGGCAGACAGCTCAACGGCCACTTTCAGTTCCTTGTCCCTGGGGCAGCAGGGACACTGCCAAAGCGAGAAAGCTTCACAACAAGGTTCCTGACCTCGTGTAAAAGCAGGGGAGAAAATGTTGAGACCAGCATGAAGCATAGCCCTGGGTTCCCTCTGTAACACTGCCCTGCCATGACGGCCGTGGAAGACAAAGGCTCTGACAGGAACACCAGACACCAGGGCCCAGCCTGTCTGGACCCAACAGACAGAGCAGAGAGGCCCATTTCCAGCAGCAGCTTGCTTGAGCTTGGCTACCCCATCCAAAGACATCCCAAGCCTTCTGCAGCCAGGATGGGTGGCTCCTGCTTGGCTGGACTGGTGTTTCCCACGTGGTGTGCTGGGGGCAGTGGCTCTCTTGGCACTCACGTTCTTTGATGCGAGGAATGCCATGCCCTGGGCCACCTGGCTGGAGAACTGTAGCAGGTCAGAGAGATTGAGGGGACGGAGATCCTCCCTGACTTCATCTTCTTCCTCTGAGCTTCTCCCTGAAATTCAAAGCAGAGATTTAGACTTGCTGCAAAGCTGGCGAGTAACACAAACTGTGGTGTGCTGTGATTCCCAGAGCTAAACCAGACAGGATGGCCAAAAGAAAGAAATCATGAAATCCCAGAAATAAGCCTTTGACTCACCCCTGGCTTGCGCAGAATCTGATGCTGCTGAAGATGATGATGATGGCACAGGCCTCATTTCAACATATGTTTCCAAACCCTGGCTTGAGAAGCCACTGTCACTGAGTGAGAAGCACCAGAGAGGGGGGCAGACTGTTAGAACCCTCCAGCAGTACCTTCTGCCCTGCTCCATCTCCACCAAGAGGAGAAACCACATCCCTGCCTGCAGAAGGTGACTTAAAGGCTTAAAGGCAAAGGTAATGTGGAAGCTGATTCAGAAAGGGAACCTGGGCCCCCTGTGTTATGGGGCTCCAAGGACTGCTCCCCTTTTTTTTAAGTTCTTGGCTGATGGGGAGCAGTCAGCTTCATCCTAGAAAACCCATGTGCCCAGTAGTGCAGGAAGCTAAAGTTTTGGTTCTGAATTGTGGAAGGACAGACTGGGCTGAAACCTGGATTTATTGCGGGATATTCAATGACTGCTGTCAAAGTCTTCGAAAAACTTGCAACTATAACCAGCTCTAAACACATACAACCCCAGTGGCTTTTACACCCTGGCATCGACCTTGATCTCTCCCCAGCACAGTGCTCTGCATGCTTCTCCCAGCGAGTACCCAGGCCCAGCATTGCTCAGCCCTGCAGCCACCCGAGCTCTGCTCCTACCTGTGGATGTATTTTTTCTCTAGCTCAATGTTTTTGTAATCAGCAGCACTGTCTAAAGAGGTGTCCAGGGCAGAATCCTGGATAATTATGGATTCAGCCTTCTTCCGCAGGAAATTCAGCAGGTCTCCATAGCGACAGTACTCGGTGATGACAAGGATTGGGCCTGGCAGAGCAGCAGAAAGGGTTCATTAAGGAGCGATGTTACTGTGACCTGTCCTGGGATTGCTTTCCCTGGGAGGGCAGCAGAATCCACACAGCTCACGCTGCGCCTCAGAGGAGGGGCCATGGCAGGGGTCTGGGGGGGCAGCAGGGCTGGGGGATCCTACCTCCGCAGGTACATGCCCCCAGCAGGTTAACAATGTTCTCGTGGTGTCCCAAGTGACTCATGATCTTCAGCTCAGACATGAGAGCCTCCTGCTCGTCCGTGTCTGCTGATGCTGCAAGGTGAGAGAAGGACTGTGTGAAGGAGTGAGGGAGGGACAAGGAGGAGATTAAGGGAGAGGACAGAGAAAGATGTTGACAGAGTTATGGAACAAAAGGAGGAGACACACTTCGAGTGAAAACTGCATCCTCTAACTGTGCCTCTGGCCTCCCCTGTCCACAGAAACGACAGTAATGTGATTCCAGCACCTGGTACTTGGCATAGAAACATCTTTAAAACATAGCTGTGGCAGCCTGGGAGCACCAACATGTGTTGAACACACACTACATCCTGCCCAGATGGAGGATTTCAGCCCTTGCAAGTTGCTCTGTGCTTACACTTTAGCATCTTCACAGCCACTTTGAGCACTGAATCTTCTTTGCCCAGCCCAAAAGCTGTGGCTTCTACCACTTTTCCAAAGGCTCCTGCTCCAAGAGTTTTTCCTGCAGAGAGAAGAAAAAAGTGCTTTTAAGATATGTTATAGAAAAAGACTGAGCAGTTGTCCTACATGCAGTCTTGAGGATGGGGATTCCTGCTGGGCTCACACAAGATGACATATCCCTTAGTCAGGAGCTGGCAAACATCTGTGGGGAACTCTACTGTGAGCAAAGATGGTGAGTAAGAGGCCATCTCCAAACTTCGCCTCACCAGCTCTGTGCCTTAGGAATGACTCCACACGCAAGAGGAGGGACATGATCCCTGCAGCCTTCCTTGGAGCAAAGGAGGAGGGAGGGAGCCTACACCCTACCACTTGCCACCCTGTGTGGAAGGGGGCAGCAAGGCCTGGTTTAGGATGCTGCCAGAATGTCTGGGTGTAGTTTTGGATATTGCCCAGAGCTTTGGCTCTGACCCTTGGAGCGTTTCAGCTCTGTGATGAGCTTCATGCCACCAGGCAAGAAGCAGGGAAGGTTTCTTACCAAACTGGAGGTTATTCCTGGGAAACTCCCATTTTTCATTGTACGGCAGCTGAGTGGGATCGATAAAGATGTAGTTATTGCCTTCACAGGCCTCAATGATCTTCCACCGCACCTGGTACTTGGGTTTCTGTAAGGAAGAGACTCCAGTTATTCAGTGTTCCCCAAGTTGGGAGGGTTCTTCAGCCCCAGCATCCACTCAAGCTCACTCTGCAGGCACAGAGGGAAGATACAGACTTCAGCCCATCAAGTATCTTTTCAACCTGGACTGAGTGAGAGAGGCTTTTTCTGGACAGCCTGGTCTCTTTGCAGTTATGAAGTCCCCCCAAGTCATCCCCTATGACTGAGGGAGGCTCTCTTGCCACTAGAAGCAGCCTGTTGCCATCATTTGGGATGGCAGAGCTGGGGATGCAGCACATCCCACCAGAGCAGTGGCTGACAGTGCCCAGCTGGTGCTGGAGGGAGATGTCCCCACTGTGTCTCCTTCCTCGGTCCTCTGGCTGCTGAGCACAGCAGAACAGTGGAGCTGGTCCTGCCCCACTTCCCTTACAGGGGTAAAATAAAAAAGGAGAAAGAGAAGTAAGAATTTCTCTTTTCCAAGAATGTCATGGCAGAAGTAACCAGGCAAGGCAGAGAAGCAGTGCAGGAGTCTTTGAGCAGAGAAGGCTGGTACTTGTCTGAGATAGGTAACCATGTTATTTATAGCCATGTCCTGCTTCTCTGGGGCTTGCAAGCCCTTCCAAAAAGCTATTTGCTTCACATTTGTGCTTACACATTGATCTATCTTTCTGTGTCTCTCGACCACTGTCCAAAGGCAGCTCTGCCTGCTAAGCTGTAGGTGCTTGTCTGAGAGAGGGCTCTGATGGATCTTCTGACAACCAGCACCAGAACTTTGCTGCAAAATTTTCAGCCTTGATAGGCTGTCAAAGGAAGGGTGCCAAAAGGGAGAGATGAAAACCAGATTTTCACCCACTGATGAAGCAGAGGTGGCTACTGATTGGTTCAGTTTGTGGAAAAAACAGAGAAGGATTCCAAATGATGGAAATGAGCCTTGCAGAGAAAATGGGGCAAGTTCTTATATAAAAATAGTGACCAAGTCTTCCTGGAAACAAACTTCTTCTAACATCATCCTGTTTCCCCATAAAACCAGTTTATTATAAAGCAGCGAGGAGAACAAAAAGTAGATGCGAACTGCAAACCACTTTTTTTTCTCCCTTAATTCAGTCCGTAGATTCATGGGACCAGAGCAAAACCAGCTGCAATTGACAGCGCAGAGTGAGCACCTTTGTCTGACACCAAACAATAGCCACACTGACCTCTGGGCTACCAGACTGAAGGACCAGGGCAGGAGAGATATTAATACACTGGGTTGGGTGCATGAGCTTTGCCCTGCAGCAGGAAACTCCAGGGGGAAGCTGAGAGGCAGGGGAGGTGAAGGAGGCAGCTTGCCTGGTGCCTCCAAGCTGAATGGTCCCTGCCCTGGCTGACAGCAGAGGCTGTGTGGCCTCTGAGACCAGGCAGCCCTTGCAGCCCTTGCCCTGCAACAGGGAGTCTGACCTGGTTGTACTTGTAGAGCAGGAGGAGGAGTAGGAGGAGCAGCAGCACCAATGCACCTATGCAGGTGGACAGAACAGGGCTGAAGAGCTTGTTTGGAAGGGCCATGACACTCCCTGGAAGAGGGAAAAAAAAAAAAACCAGAGAATCAGTAAACATCCTTATTTCAATCCCAGCTCTGGGAGCATTTTGCCCAGCTATTCACTTCAGCTTCCCCTGTATGCAACACTGCCCTCAGGACACCCTTTTGGGAGCTGCTGCGAGCTGAGGGAAGTTCTTGATGCCAAACTCAAGGCTGCAATGGTTCCCCTCATGCACCCCAATTTCGACACAACCAGCACCAGGTGCAGCTCAGACAAACTGGTGACCAAGATCTGTGCAGCAAGAACAGGCCCACCAAAAGATGCAACCCCTGTACTTTGGTGGGCTGAGAAACTGCTGGATGCACCGTGCCCTGGAGCTGAGCCCTGCAGTTATGAGATGTTTGTGGTGTGGCTCAGCCTTTGGCCCCAGGCTATAACCCAGCCAGAAATTCCCACATGGCTCCTAGGACTGGTGAATGCCAAAGCCTCACACCTGTGAGGATAAAGGGCTTGTGGAATCTGTTCCAGCTCTCTTGCAAGACAGCGGGGATATACATATAGAACGCAACCCCAAAGTCCCCAAATTCTCCCCCACTCTGCCAACTCTGTCGGTTTGTATCTTACGGGTGATGGTGAGTGAGTGAAACATGTCAGAGGTGTTCCCTTCCCCGTTAATGGCCATGCAGCAGAAGGTGAAATTGTCACCCAGCTCCTGGAAGAGGATGGTGCTCTCCACCTCCATCTCTTGGAAGGGCAACATATTCACCACCTGGGGTCTGGAGTCATTCCGTATCAGTCTGTAGTCCTCACTGTACCTGCAGGGATGGCAAGAGGAGGCAATGAGTGCTCCTCTGCAGCACAGCAGCTCACAGCTGAGTGGGTGCCTGTGTCACACTACAGAGGAGACACAGGGAATTAGGGTTGCAGCTCTGTGAGGTGTGTTACTCTCTGCCCAGTTAAAGATGTCTCCCTGAACACCACGGCCCTGCACAGACAGAGCCCTGACTGCCTTTATGTGGCTCAGCAGTGTTCTGCCATCAGTCCCTTCAGTGGGGCTGGTCCTGAGACACAACAGCCCTGTCCAGGCAGCTGCAGTTGCTTCCCATGACTGTAGCTCAGTTAACCTGTGCTCTGCAGAGCCTCAGACCTGTGGAGGTTCCAGAAAGATGACTGGGCCAGCCAGGATATACCTCTACAGCAACATACACCAGGGCATTTCTCCAAGGGATCCACGTGTTCCTCAGAAAAGCATGGGGAGAACATGAATCACAGGTGGATGATCTCTTCAACCTCAGGACTTTAGGAATAGAAAGTGGTCCCTCTTCGCAGGCAGTCCCCAGGAACCTCTTTTTCAGCAGAACAACATCCCTGTTGCTGTTACTGGACAGGCTCTGCTGTATGGCCTGCCCGGGAGCCCACGCTCAGCGAATGCCAGCACAGCAAGGGCAGGGGCACAGCTCGGAGGTGCTCAGTCAGTTCTCACCTCTCGGGCAGTTCTCACCTGTCCGAGTGAACGGGGCACTGGTACCACTCGATGCGTGGGGCAGGGTACCCGATGGCCATGCACTGAAGGATGCTGGAGTCATTGGCTGGCACTTTGATTTTGCAGACCCTTGGAGAAGCTGTTGGGGAAGTCACATAAAAAGTGAATGCTGTGACCAGAGGAAGAGCACATCCCCCATGCTCTGGTTTACTTTCCATGTGTGCAACAATAAACCAGAAGGAGCCCCTGTGCTAAACACAGGCAGGTTTAGGCTGGGTCTGTGTGTCCTGTGGGTGCTGAGCTGGAAACAGCCTGGTACCCCAACCAACTTTTTTTGCTAGCTGGGAAGCAGCCCCAGGGGCAAGCAGGGTGAAAGAACGGGCAAGCACTTACATTTCAGAGAGATACTGAATGTAACCGATTCATTGGTCACATTGTTGAGGGCATGAAACGTGTAGAACCCTCCCTCTCCTTCCTTCAGGCGGTTCAGGAAGAGTGTGCTGTTGTACCTGCTCACAGAGAGAAACACTGTGAAGAACACACAGGCCTTGCTCAGTGAGATTCTGCTGCTTCCTGTGCTCTGGAGCAGTGAACAGTTCCAGCACTAATCCCAGCGCCTCAGGGAGCCTGCTAGCTGCTTCTTCAGGGGAAGCAGGGAGGGACCAATCTTCCTTAGAGGAAACACCTTTTGCCACCAAGTGCACTTCAGCACTTCTGAAAGGCTACAGGTGGGTGAATGCTCAGAAATAATTTAACATGTAAATCATTACCTTTCAAGGATAAGGGGATGCTGGTTCATCTGCCTTTGGCAGAATGAGTTACTCAATGAAGATGTGCTCCCTAGTAGCCACTCCCCTCTGCCCCCTGCCCATTTCTCAACCCCCAGTGCAAGAAGTTCACCCTAAAGCCATAATTTTTGCCAAGTGGCACAGTTCCTCTTGTAGATTGCTTTTTGTTTCTAAGAAAATGAAAGGGGAATTGCCAAACACCCCAACAAATGGAATGTTTTTCTTTCAGTCTCCTCTTGGTCTCAGCTGGCTGTAGGCTTTGGAAGAGCACACCTGTGCCCTCTGTTAGGTTATATTCACATAACAATGTTTGTGACTTCTCTTGGCGTGGCGCTCTCAGTGCCTCTCAGTGCACACTCTCTCAACCTCAGAGCAGTGAGGGAATTAAGTTTTTTGTACTGTTCGTCCACTCCTGAAATTTCTTCTGGCAAGGAGAGTGCAGACTTGAACAACCAGATCACAAATGTGATACTAACTTCCACAAGGCTGTCTAAAGAGAAGGCTGCCAAGTTAGAGAAGGGCGGTGTCCCCCTTGATCTGATTATACTGTGGTTTGCTAACAATACTGGAAAGAGAAGATAGAAATGCAGAACAGTTTCCCTCTTTAAAACCAGAGAGTTTTCTGTAGAATGGGGCCTGCCTGTCTCAAGGAAAGCTCTCTTGGAAACATGCCATAGCCAGTATAGAAGACAAAGAGCACGTACCAGTTGTTTCCAGAGATCATTTGGCCCTTGAATATGGTGGGTTTAGAGTTCTTCAAGGGATTCGTGTGCTCCCAGACCCACTGGAGAAGTTTTGGGTAAGCCTTAATGTGGACCTGCAGCTTCAGACTCTCGCCCAGAGCAACCTCCTGGCTGGTGGCTTGCCCTGGGATCAGGTGCACGTAACCTCTCTCTGCAGGATGGAGGAGAGCACGACCGTCAGCAGGCGTGTCCAGAGACCTGGAATAAGCTTATGCCATCTCCATAAAGGGATCATTATTGGAAAGAGCAGCCCCATCTGGGAGACTGCAGGAGGGAATGAAATATTACACAGATATGTTGCCAAAGGAATACTTTTAAATGACTTCTTTGTCATGGCACCTTGGATTACACTGCCTGAGGAGGGCTAGAAAATCTTAGTGAAGTCTCACAGGGAAAGAGGTTTTACATGCTGTATCCTAAGAAGTGATGAGGCTAAAACAGTATCTCTTAATTGTTCATAAAAGACAGTTATGCTTTAGCTAAAATCCTGGCTTCTCAGCTGGAAACAACTCAGACTGAGCCTTCTTTCTGAGCTGTGGTATGCAGCAGCTTTGTATCATCAGCAAACTCCAGCCTGTGAGCTGTGAGGATGAATTTTCCATCTTGAGATACAAACAAGTGTGTAATAGACCTGAAGCCCCTTATGTGAATCTGTGACTGGAAGAGATGAAGATCCATACTTTGCTCATGTGGCTTGCCCTTCCTTCTAAAACATGTCCTCTGGGCCCTCAAGATATGAAGGGAAAACCAGTTCCTTTTCTAGCAGCTCCATAGTTCTCATGTGAGCCCTCAGGCACAAGTGAGAATTGTGTTTTCAACAACAAATCTAGGAAGAGAATGGAGGCAGAAGCAGCAAATACTCAAGGCTACACATGATTCAGCCTTCCTGGTCTTTTGGGGAAGCACTCACCTACTACCTGAAGCATTGTTGAGGCATTCCTGAATCCTACTGTATTGTTGGCTATACAGATGTATTTCCCACTGTCTTCCATGGTCACGGCTTCAACGAACAGGGTGTCATTGATGATGTAGTTATCATTTTCAAAGTCAATCTTTCTAGTTCTCGTGACCTGTCAGGCAGAGAGGGAACAGCACACATTGAAAGGGCAGAGCAAACACACCTCTCCTGCTCTGGGCTAGAGAGCTCATCACTGAGAACAACCTGTGAGGAGACCCAGAGTCATACTAAACCCAAGTATCCAGGGCAGATATTCCACAGCAGTGAGGTTATAGTTATTGTCAGCCTTCTGACTGCAACTTGACCTTACACTGTGTGATCCAAACATACCTTGTGTGTTGTTTCAATTCCTTAATAAAGGCACCAGTTATAATAAGGACTTCTAGCAAACCTCATCTAACCATCTGGCAGTTAGAAGTCAGCATCACAGAGATTTTGAGATGTATTCCTTTTCTTCACACATATCTTTTCTCTGGAGAGCTCTGTCCTGAAAATATTTGCTGCTTTATAAGCCCTGGCAGGGATGGGTGGCGAAATGCTGCTTTAATAGGTACTGTGGCTCTTGTCCAATAAACTGAGGTGAAATAATATAGTGTCCTCTCTCACAGCACGATTCTGACAATAGGCAGGCGTTTCTTAATCCTGTGTCATCCCAAAGAAAGGATATTCAAATCTCTACAGCTTGAATAGCTCATTGGTTGGGTAGTTCAAGGCTTTGCTGTGGGTCTAGGCAATTCTTACCACCCTATGTCCCCCAGTTTCCAGGAAAGCTCCACACCCCAACTTACTTCTTTTGCTGCTGTCACCCATCTGATGTCATACTTGTGGGAAGGAGCAATCACTCTGCAGGTGACTTTGAAAGGTTCGCCCACAATTCGCACGTGGTCTGCAGGGTCCATCATCACTGACACAGGTTTCTTCGGTACTGCACAAAGGCAAGCAAGGAAAGATCCAGTGTCAGCTTGTCCAGTGATTCCATGTGCTTTGGAGACTCCCCAGGAGCTGGCTACCTTTGGAGGTGAGGCAGAGGCACAGGTTGCCCAGAGAAGTTGTGGATGCCCCATCCTGAAGTGTTCAAGGCCAGGTTAGGTGGGGCCTGAGCAACCTGATTTAGCAGGTGGCATCCCTGCCCATGGCAGTGAGTTTGGAACGAGATGAATTTCAAGGTCTCTTCCCACCCAAACTATTCTGTGACTCTATTCTATGATTCTACCTTCTCCTTTCCATCCTCTTTAGCCTCTTTCCTCCCGGCCTTCCCCTTCCCTAGTGATCTCCACTCCCTTTTGAGCATGTGTCTGTGGGAAGCAGTACAGGAGGGGAGAACACAGCAGTCAGGACTGTGGGTTGAAAGGGAAGGAGAAGCTTCTGCCCATGATTACAGATGGAGCATCGGGGCCCGAGGACTTGCAGAACATTGGAGAGATTGGTGGATGTTTTTCTCTGGTCTGTGACAGTGCCTGCAAAGATTTGAAGACTGCTGAACCCATAGAAACCCATCTGAAGGAAGCAATTAGCCAGAGGCTGACGGAATTTGGCCTCCATTAAATAACCTTTAGAAACTGCAGAACCTTCAGAAGGTCTTTCCTGCCGCTGGCAAGGAGCTTTTCCTGTGGCCAGGTTAGCTATTTGTGGCCCTTAGGATAGCAACAACCTCAGTTCTTTACCTTCTTCCATAATCAGTCTTATTCTTGATGAATTCTTTATTTTTCCATTTATCTGTGCTTGGCATCGGTAATAACCTTTATGCTTGCTTTGCACATTGTACAGTCTTACTCCTTTCTCAGCACTGAAGGAGTAGTTGGTCCCAGGTGGGAGAGGAGAGGCATCATCCATTGTCAGAGTCACGTTGGATCCGTACTCGGGGGCCGTGATGAGACAGGGAAGATCAACATTCCCACCTTCAGTCCCCCCGACCCGGAAATTCGGGGTGTACCACACGTTGTTGGGATCTGAGGAGGAGACAGGATAGGCTTGTGAATGGGGTCAGAAAAGGCACTGGAGCTGAGAAACACATTCCAGCAAAGGCAAGTCTCCAGCATTGCTGCCCAGTGGGAGTTCGATGCTGGGGCAGCCCTGCTCAGCGCCTGCCTGACTCAGCCTCCAAACACTCACATGACAAACCCAGCTCCAGCTAAGACATTTGAGGGGATCACAGCAACCAGCTCACAAATGTCCAGGGATAAGAGAGGCTGAGAAGTATGCACATGTCTAATTAAACTTTTCACCATGGTGCTCGTTTCACTTATGAGGCCTCCAGCTTCCCTGCTCAGGGCAGCACCTCTGGTACAAAGGAAGGGGTGAAGTCAAGTGGTAGAGCTACCATAGCATAGCTTCTTCTGGGATAAAAGAATATTTGGGGTTCAGGTCATGTTGTGAGGACGTAATTCATGTGTCTCTCTCCCTTATCTGATGTACTGCCGATACGGTTCTCTGATTTGCAAATCTCACTGCTCACTACAACACTGAACAGACTTACACCCCTGGTTTTTCAGGAAGGGAAGCCACAGTGGGAGGAGGGAGAGATCCTGGAGACATCCACATATACACGAGATGCAGCTCTGTACTTTAGACCGGTGCTTTAGTCATGGGCCCCATTTTATGTGGACTCACGTGGTTGTGGGTGAGGCACTGCCCCACCAGGAGCCTGCACTGCTCCCCAAGCACACACACAAGCACAGCACAGCAGAAAGGACCTGTGCAGTGGCCATGCTCCCTGGAAGGAGGCTGCTCTGCCAGTGGATGTGGGAAGGGAGAAGCAGGGTTACCTCGCACAAACAGGTGGATGGCTGCAGTGCCCTTGTCACTGCTGTTGACATAACCACAGCTATAGGTGCCTGTATTCCTGTAAGTGGCCTTGGGGATACTGAGCGTGCTGATGGTGTGGTTGCTGAATGTATTCTTTTTGCTATTCCATGCAACTTCAGACTCTCCTGAGCAGTGCAAGAGGACTGGATCACCCGTGTTGACAACCAGAGCAGGGAGGTCAGGGCTGATCACTGGAGATGCTGAGCCTGCAAGGGAAAGAGAGAGTGAGAGTGCAAAAATGATCCCTAAAGATTCTCTGCTGGAGTTCACACTGCTGAGAATGGAGTAGCTCAGCATCAGGAAAAGGCTGAGCTTGGGATTCAGACTGGCGTTTTGGCTCACACCACTCCACCCATTCTCTGTCCCACCAGACCCCTACGGCCTTATACTCCAAGGAAAGAATTTCAGGGAAGAAACACCACCCTCCACACTTCCCTCTTCCCTGCCATTTGAACATCTAGAGCAGTGGGACAGGAAAAACAATCATCTGGAGCTGACTGGGGCAAATGCCAGCTTGGAAATTGTTCCTGCTGATTTTTGCCTCTTCCTACAGTAGTTTTCCTTTTGTGGCAGAGCGGGACCTGCTCTATGAACTGGGTTAGCCCACGGCACCATTTGGTGGAGTTTAAGCCAAGTTTGGTGGATGGGGCTCTCTGTTGCATTGGTGCTGTGATGAGCTAGAACAGACTTGGGAAGCTCCTGGAGAGCAGGAGGTCAGTGCATATCCATTGGGAAGACTGGCTTTTTGTTGCCAAGCACTGGATTCTGAAGAACACCTCCTCATATGTATCATGGAGTGACACACTGCATTCTCCTGGAAGACACCAACAAAACATTATGAAGTGAATCAGCATTATTTCCATTTGGGAGAGGAAACTGAGGCATGGAACAGCTGAACAGCTGATGAAAGCCCATAGCTGCAGTTGTTCATACAACACACCTGTCCTGCAGACACAGGTATCACAACCAGCAGGAATTCTGATGCATCTCTACTTTGAAGATGCCTTCTCTGCTGGCTGAATAAAGGGGAACCAGGGTCCTACTCCAGCCTTGGTGTCAGAGGGAAATATTTTTTCCCCATTTTGTCCTGTCAGCAAGTTCTTTGAGTCACCACCTATATTTAGGGTGGGGGGAAGTGCACAATGAATCAGTGCTGTGGGGTTGGGGAAGAAGTGGTACAGCCACCCCACGTCAGGCCCTCAGGGAGGACAGGAAACACATTGCAAAGGGCTATCTGTGCTTGAGGGGCTCTGCACCCCCCTCCAGCCCCTATCCAGGGCTATTCTCCCACTTCTGCTTTCCTTCCCAGTCTCTAACCCGTCCTCACATCTTAAAGGGACACACACCCTCATTCAAATAATACTGAGCATAAGGGACCTGGGCAATTTATCAATTCACTGCTCTGCAGGCGGTGATCCTCCTGCCATGGACCCTGTCCCTGTAGCAGCCAGCAGAAGCACACCCTCACCGTCATCCACCCCTGATCACAGCTCTTTTGGGGAGGAAGGCGATGCCCAAGGTACAGCTGTGTGTCCTGTGCTACCAGCTGTGCTCAGGGCTGTGCCACCCAGAGCACACATCAGAGCCCAAAGAGCAGCCTTTAAGCCATCTTGGGCTGGTGACTCCCTCCTTGCAACAAAGGGTGGAGAATATGAGACTCAAGACCCTGGAGGGCATTCTGGTTGTAACAATGACACAGTTGTCATGGGGGAGCTCAGACAAGGCCTAGATCAAACTCACTGGCCCTGTGGGGAGAGGCGGAGGACAAGGATCTTCAGAGCATGGAATATTTGACATTTTATCTCCCTGGTTTTTTGTTGCTGTTGTGTTGCTTTGTTTGTTGTTGTTGTTGTGTTGTTGTTTGTTTGGGGTTTTTGGGGGAGGAGGGGGTTGATGCTTTTATCTTACTATGGAAAGAGGAGAAGCCTCATTTACTTCCAGAATGGAAAAAAATATACCCCAGAACAATTTAAAAAGCTGAGTTTTCCACATATCTGAGGCAAAACATTCCTCCCTTTTCGCTAAGCTGTGCTTTCTAGTGGGGCTTGTTATTTCTGTTGCTTTAACTCTTTGTCACTGGATCCTTTTCCCTCACCTACTCTCTGCTTTGGCTGTCAATCCACATCCAGGGCTTTGGCACCATTTCATGGGGAGCCAAACTCTTTGATTCAGAGTTGTATTCAAACTTGTTCGGGGAAGGACCATGTTGTAACTTGTCCTTGGCCGCAGCAGGAGAACAAGGAAAGTAAATAAAACAAACAAGAGTCATCTCATCTTTGTTGTCACCAGCTTACAGTTATGACTGAGATGCTATGGCAGAAAAGGTGCTGGGTAGGTGCTCTCCAGAAGGGTGATGAAAAAGCCCTCAGGCTGTCACTAGAGACTCCCACCAGCAATGCAACCACCACACGAGTGGAGTGAGGACAGACAAGGCAGAGACACTAAATGCGGGACAAGGCAAGGTGAAGGTCACCCAAGCACCCACTCCTTCATGTGTGCTGGGGGAAGAGTCAGAGCAGTGGGTCCTTCTCCAGAATGGGGAAGCAGGGCTGCAGGGGGACGCTCTCTCCCTGCTGACCACTGTGCAATCTTGCACGAAGGCCAAGGATGTCTCCCTTCTGCTCTCCAGCAGCTTCCGCAGCACTGCCAGTAACTGCTGGCCAGAGGTTTTACCACGCTTGGGTTGTGTAACCATGACCTCTCCTTACAGCTGCAGACTCTGTCCCTGCTTCTCCTATGCCAGCCAAAACATTGCTTTCCTCTGCTGAGCGTTTGGTGAGGAAGGAGAAGTGAAGGCTGGTATGGCAGAAGTGCCCAGGATCCTTACCACAGAAGCCAGCCCCCAGGATCTTGAGTTAATCCTGGGGAAAAACTAGGCTGAGGTCTGGCCCTGAGAAGGACCCATACCAGACCTGAGCTCCCTTTGTCCCACCCTCAATGATAGCAAGGAAAAGTTTGATTTCTGAGGACCCCTTCCCTGGAGTCACCTACAATATCTGTGGACCAGGGATAGAGAAAAATGTGCTCATCAGAGCTCTGCTTGGGGTTTCTACTTCAGAGGTTTAGCTTACCCACAGTAAGAAAACAAAACCCCTAGGAATACATCTCAAGATGGCCAAGAATACAGATACAAGATGATTTGGTTTAAAACATTTCCTCTGCTTGATCTGAGCCCCTTATCCTCCCTCAGCAAGAGCCCAAGTCACAACAATCACATTACATCAGCCCTGGGTGCTCACGGAAGATGCACTTGCAATCCAAGAGGTAGGAGAAGGAAGTCAGGCTCTGACTCCAGCTGGAGGTTGGTTACTTTGTAGAGCCCTGGCATGATGCAGCTTTGTGCTGCAAATGGCCAGCAGTGCTGGTACTCACACAAATGTGTGTCCTACAGCCTGACATGGCAGACAGTGCCTCATGAAGATGTCACAGCTGCAGACCTGCATTGGCCAGTGGCTCAAGGAACCTTTGGAGAGATCCTGACAGCTATTGTTACAATCTCTCATGGATCTGTATTAGACTTGCCTAGTCCCTATTATCTTTAAAAACCACAAGGAATTAAATACCCTGCAGCCTTCACAACCCATTCCCAGCACAGCAGAACTAGAAAATTCTGCTCAACATGTTTCAAATGTCACTTGAAGTGAAACAATAAGTGAGAGGGATGCAAATTTCCTGGGCTGAAAACACGAGCACTGCAGTGGCTCAAGAAGGATTTGCTGCCCACCTGTCCCATGCTGAATGCTTTCCCCACAGGCTGCCCCCTTCCAGGGAGGACTTCACACCACAGTCTCATTGTGCCCCCAAGCATGCTCAAAAGGAAAATTAAGGCAAGTGCCACACAGGACCTGAGAGGTTCCCAGCACTTCAAAATGCCAGATTAGTAATACTGGTTTCCACCTCTTTGGTTGTAAACCTCAAAAACGGCTTAGTGACTCTTTTTTGAGGTTGGTGGGTTATCACCTCCTGGCCATCTCTGCAGCCTCAAAAAGCAGGCGTGTTCAGCTTTCCCTTCTTGGCTGCCTGAGTTCTGTTTCAATCACATCCTGGCTCTACAGCCCTGGTGTGTGTACCAGCACCATCAGAATCCAGCAATCCTCAGATACTCCAGCTGGGCATGAGGTCCTTTGGAAGGTGCCAATGCAGCTGATTTTCTGACTCCTTTACCTACAGACCAAACATCTCCAACTCCTTCCTCATTTGAGCAAAGTGTTATTTAGGAGACAGCTTCCCTCAGGACACAGTTGCTGCTGAACCATTCCTTCATCGTAAACCCTCTCCAGATCCAAAGAATGTGAAGTTTCCCTCTCCCATCTCCCCACAGCCAAGGCTCTGCCTATGCTAAAGTGCACCTCTCCATCCTCCTTGGCCTTACCTTGGCAGGGCTGCAGGCAGCCAAGAGCAAGCCAGGCACCAGAGCCAACACAGACCAGCAGCACACCCTCTTTCCACCACTACCCTCCCTCTCTAATTGCAGCCAGCTCTGGATGACCTGCAGAAAGCTGCTACAGCCAAGTCTGCACTGAGTTCCAGTGCTGGTGTCTCTTCCCTGCAGTGCCACAGAGCAGACACATTCTCCCTACCCATGCCAAGGATCCTTGAACGTGCTCACAGCAGTGTCCAATTCATGCAGCAGCCTCCAGAAACAGGGACCATTCCAGTCCATAGCAGCCTTTTGGGACACATGGCTGTGAGCCCAGCTTTGCCCTCCACCTCCAGGAGCTGCGTGCCTGTTAGTCCAGCTTCAGCACAGCCCCGTCCTGCCAAGGCCATGACCCCTCCTCACCTGAGGAGGAATGGAGCACTCATACCAGGCACCCAGGAAACCCTCACCACATCCTAAAATTCCCCTAGAGTGATGTGGGGCTTTGGGAGTCAGTATACTTACCATGCCAGAAGCCAGCTGCAGCGAGCAGCAGGAGGAGAGCAGGACCCATGTCCCCAGGGACCGTGGTGTCCCCAGCCTGGAGCTGATGCAGCTGAAGGATCCTCTCGAGCAGTGGGTGCCTCTTCTAGTGGGCACCGTCCCCAGTGCTCCCTTGTCGGGAGCTTCTCCTTTCTGAGCTGACCACAAGTTAACAAATTCCCTATTTTGTTTGTTTTTGAAACGGGGGAAAAAAACAGGCCATGCTTTGTCACGTCACCAGTGACAAACCCCACGGCAGAGGTGGAGCCATGCACACACCCTGCTGCACGGTCCCCCTGCTGGTGGGGGTCCCCCTCAGGTCTCAGAGAGGAGTCCAGCCCCAGACCAGTCCCCAGGGCTGGCAGGGGCCACTGCACCATGCAGGGGTTTGGGATAATCCTGTTCTCTGGCTTCTGCCACTCCAGTCCCCAGGGACATTTACACACTTTTGTCTTGCTTGGGAACACAGAGTGTCCGCACACTTGCTGGCAGTGAATTCCATTTTACTTCAGCAGGACAAGATTTACCTCAGGCCCAGCAGCTCTTGCTGGCTTTGGGACCTGAGGACCCTCACAGAACATGGCAGACTCCCTCACAAGAGGCCCACAAAGGCAATTCAGCCCAGGGCAGGTGGGAAAAGGCCTGTGAAGATGCCATATTATTTTGTGTTAACCAAAAGTGTGATCCCAGGTGCAGAGAGGGGTCCTGTGGCCACACAGGATCACCCCCAAGCCCCACGCTAGCTTCGCTACCCTCCCTGCCAGGGAGACATGTTGGGAGTCCAGCATGCAGACCCCTTCTGGCTCCTGGCTGGGCTGGGGGACACATGGGGACCCTGGCTCTCTTCTGTCCCTGTACCTCCAAGCCTGGGGCTCACAGTGACCCTGTCACCACCAGGCAGCCCCAGGGCTAAAGCACAGACCCTTCCTCCCCTGGAGCCCGTCCCACCCAGCCATCCTGCCTTGCTGGTGGGGAGGCTGCTTGGAGCTGTTCTGTAATTGACAACCTGGCAGGCACCTTGAAGCAGCAATTAGGCAGTTAGCTAATTAGCAGTGTTAGTAATTAATAAATTAGACACTTTGTTAACCCTCCACTGGACAGTGGCTCTTCCAAAACAGGGGTGAGAGAAGGCTTGAAGCAAACCAGTTCTCCCAGGGACACTCAAGCCAGCAGGATTAGTGGGTCCAGTCAGACACAGGGTGGCCCCTGGCTCTCTGCTCTGTCTCACCTCACGCTGCAGCAGAAGTTCAGGGCTGTTCACAGCAGCTCTGGGGTGGGAAGTGACAGCCACCACCTGACAGCACTGGGAAGGAAGCACAGGGGAGGAAGGTGCAGCTGGGGGCTCTGCCAACTGCCCCAGCTGCAGCCCCAACAGCAGGGAGGTGACAGGAACACCATGACAAACCATGGGCAGAAAGAGAAGGGATGTGCTAAAATACCTGCACAGAGGTAGCTGTTGAATCTGCACCTGCAATGCCCTGAAAGCCTCCACAGCCTGGAGGGGAATGGGCTTCTCCAAAGGGGGCAGTTAGAGAGGTACCAGCAAGACAAGGTCCTTGGGGCCAGGAGATGAGAGCAGGCTGACTGTGCTGGAGATGACTAAGAGTCATGGGAACGTGGAGAGAGCTCTTGGTTTTGGCCAGAAGGATGGCTGGAGAGCAAGAGGGAGTCCAGAGAGAAGGAAAGGCAGCTTTTGGCCAAGGAACGTTTCCCCTCAGCAGTTTTTCCTGGCAGGATGCAGGGGAGAAGAACAGGAATTAGAGGCAGCATGGTGCTCTGGCAGGCTCCTGCCCAGAGCTGGGGAGCTGTCAAGCAGCTGGGCCACAGGAGATGTCTGCTTGATTATTCTTTCCTCCTTTTGAGCCAAAGGGGCTTTTTAAAGGATGTTTGTTTCCCTCCTTCTTCTTTTTAAGTCTTTTTTATTTGTTTTGTTTCCAGGAACAAATGCCAGCTCAGAGAGAACTGACTCACCAATGTGAATAAGTATTAAACCAGACAGGTTTAAGAGAGAGAAGGGAAACAATCTCTCAGCCCTCCTTCTTCTCACTGAGGGGACCCCTTGCAGAGCATCTCAGATGGCAGTGATCCCCAGGTGACAGCCTGGACACTTGAGTCCCCAGCCTGGACTGGGCACACCTGGGGATGCTCACTGGGACAAACATGGGGTCCCTCCCTCTTTTGTGTCCTTCTCTTCCTCCTGAAGGCTGCACCCCAAATCTTGTGTGCAAGCAGCTCAGCCACAGGAATGCTGCTGGAACTCACGCACCCATGCAGCTCTGAGCACGGGGCAGGGATGCTCTTGGAGGAGCTGCAGCCTTACTTTGAACCACTTGAAGCCCAGGAACATTTGTGGAGGCCCTGACGGTTGTGAAAGATGGGATGAGACTTGCTCAGTGCCTGGTAGGCTGTAGACTGGCTGTGGAAGGGGGAATGGAGGCTGCCGTGAGCCCTGGTTGGGAGCATTGGGAGCTCAGGCTTGTTCCCCAGGCTGGGAGCCCTATGGGGCCCACTGAGCACAGCTGGCCATGGTGCCATGCTTGCCTGAGCAGCCCTGCAGCAGCTTGGGGACACACGTGGAACACCTGTGTCCTGTTGGTACTGAGCTGTGGGTACCCCCACAGCTACAAACCCTGGCTGCAGCAGGCTGGGGTTTGTCACTGCAGTTATGAGTGCCTCTGCTTCCCTGAGCTCTTCCACGGGGTGTCTGTCTCATCACTGGAGAGAAGACTTGTTTTGGGGTGGGGAAGGTGCCCTACTGGGGGTCCCCATGTTGGCCTGCTCATTTCCAGCCCCATGACCCCTCTCCTGCACATCCTGAGATGCAAAAGGTCTGCTAGGCAAGGATCAGGCAGTGGGAGCCTGCAGGGTTCAGGGCTGAGGTCTGTCAGTTCCCCCTCTCTGCTTCCCCCCAGCCTCTCTGGAGAAAAGGGGATTTTTTTTTCTCCCTGCTGATTCAGCTTCTGGAGAAAAATGCCCTGACTGAGCTGTGCCAGGTGACTCAGAGATATCTGGGGAGAATCAGCCCGAGCTGGTCAGGGAGACTGCAAACCTCCACTCTGGAAAAATGAGCGAAGGCAGTAACCCAGGACAGGCCGTGCTGGAAAGGGGAGCCTTGCTGGAACTTGGACCTGCCTGCTGCTGCACTCCATGCCTTGGACCTCTGGGTACACAGGGAGTTTGCAGGAGCTGAGGAAGGCACGACTGTTGCCAGTGGGGGCTGCACCACGTAGCTAGAAAACAGGATCAACACTGATATGTTTGAACCTCGGTCCAAAACCCCTCCTTGCAGCAACCCTGAGCTTTCCAAGCATGTGGCTCAGAGCAGATGCAAACATCTCTACTCTGCAGCTTGGGGTGGATTTTGGAGGAAGAGTTAAATTTGAGCTAGAGAGAGGAAAAAACTTTGAGCAACACTCAGGAGGTGCCTGTCTCTCATGCGGCTGGGGGACCTCAGTGCCTCAGAAAGGTGACTGGGGAAAGGTGAGGGGAGCAGAGTGACATGTGGATCTGAGGGAGTGGTGGGGTGGGGAGCCAGGATTTCGGAGTTGCATCTTTTGAGGGTATCAGCAAATTCCTCATCCTAGAGGGAAGGGAGGAGAGCTGGATGTGAGGAGCCCTGTGTGCTGCAGCGTGGCCCCTGCTGGTGCCCTGCCCTATTGCTATCTCCAGGCCCTCCCACTGCCCTGAGCTATTGAACTACATGGAAAAATCAGTGCTGCAGCATCTGCCATCTCCTTCAGCCCAGCCACTGTTCAGTTTGTCATTTCTCCTGCATCCCCACCCCAACCTGAGCACAGACCCAACAATGCTCCAAGGAGTCAAGTCCTTAGCTGGGACTGCTGGCCCAAACCCCAGGCAGTGGGGTTATACATAGGAACAATTCCTGGTGTCCTTCCCTCTACCCACCTGCCATATAACCCACAAACTGCACAGCTACCAGAGAGATGGGGCAGATCTTGACCCTTTTCCTTACCCTGTCTCTGGGCTCAGCTGCTCCTTGCAGTGCTTCTCCCTGCCTGGCTCCCAGCTTGGCTTTCACTAAGCACTGGGGTCATGCACAGCGTATTAACATGCTTAGCCTTCACCCACCACAGGGTTAAGCTGTATTCCCAGCCCCATCTGAGCGGGAGCAACCAAAAGCAGGCAAATAAAGGAAGAGATGGAACTTTGCAAAATGAAAAACACCTTTATTTTTAAACTCTTTCTTTAAAAATGTATTTGTAAAAGTTTACAGCATAAAAATAATATCTCATGGCTATAAATGTGACATAGTACAAATTCTACAAATACAACTGTAAACCTAGAAAAATGTTAACTCTTTGGTACCTTAGTCTGAACTCTGCTTTCTCCTTTGCCCTCATGCTGATTTTGACAGAGAGCATGGAGATAGGTGCTGCTGCTGTTCAGAAAGGCTGCAGAGGAACAGTGTGATGCCAGCAAGCCAGCACAGCAGGATGGGGAGAGGGCACACTTTGGGCAAGATTTACAGTTCTGGTACAATGAATCCATGAAGGAGTAAGGAAGAGGAGTGATGGGACACTAGAGGCCTGCAAGCACAAGCTGGCTTCCTTGCCTTCTTGCACCTCAGGCAAGAGTCATCACTCCAAAGTGCTGCTGGAGCAGTTCCCCTGTCTTTGCCACAGCCGACTAGATCCACCTTGGCATTTCCCAGGGACCTCAGATCTCTGGGTGAAACATGGGAACTATGCTGGGAGCCCAGCAACCCATGTGCTGGCCCATGAAATCTTACTCTTAGCAATATCTGGCCTGCTTTGGGCAAGTCCTGCAGGTGACATGGTGCCTCCACTGTTACAGTCAGCACTGGCCACTCAGCCTGCAGGCAGGGCTGGGATCTGCTGCAGGAATGACCTGTGTGGCTCTGGAGCTGCCCAGTGCTCAGGGAGGACCTGCAGCTGCCCCGGCTGCTCTCTGCCTGGGCAACCACCTGAGGCAAAGGATGCCAAGACGTTGCTGAGGGCTACCAAAGGGCAACCTTTGTGTTCTCTAAGTGGGACACAGACAGGCTGTATCCAGGCTCCCTGGTCATCCTGGAACCTGAGCTAAGCACGGAGCCCAACCAGGGCTGTTCCTTGCACTTGCACATTGGAACAGGGGGTTTGCCTCCTTAGCACTCTGTGAAATTCCCTTCCCCAGATCTGCCAGCTTTGCACAGACCTGGGGCTTCCCCACAGGCAAGCCCTAACAGCCCAGTGCCCTTTATTTGTGGCGCTGCCTCTCCCTCAGCCCAGAGCCCTGACTGGGAAGAAAGACAAGAGCTGCCTTTCACTTCTGGCTGACTTCCTCTGGCTGCACATCTGCACTGCACTTCTGCCCCCCATCCCCATGGGACCCTGTCACAGTCCCCTTGGCAGGTGAACAGAGACAATTTACCTACTACTAAAGTCCGCTGTGCTCTAGATTTCTTAACGCAACACAAACAAACACTAAACGTGACACTCGCGCTTAAGAAAATAACACACTCAAACTGAGAAGGACAAAAGGATTAAAACCTGTGCACACATCAGTCTGAGAAACACCTTAAATGCGGAAATAGACACCAGAGCGCTGCAATAGTTTCTGGGATACACGTATGAAATAGTGACTGGCAGTAGGATTGTGCATATACTGGTTCTGATAACAATGTAACAGCTGTAGAGTAAAATATAACCTACAAATAAAAAGATATTGCACTAGAGATGGGCCCAAGCTGTGGCATGTGTTCCTTCATAAGGGGCTCAGTTTGGGTCCACCTCTAAACACAAAAACACACCCAAACAAAAATACTGATCATCAAAACAGAAAACCCAGTGGGACCAGTTTCCTTCAGAGTCCCACTGGAGAAATTATGGCTACAAAACTGAAGGGCCTAGAACAGTCAAACATTTCTCCTGGCCCTCATCTGCCAGGCCACGCAGGGACTGGAATGTTGGCAGCAGAGAGAGGGAGCGTGGGGCTGGATCTGTCATTCCCAGCTCTGCCAAGCCCTCTCTTTGAGGGATGCTTAGCAAAATAAGTTGGCTTTTCCCAGCTGCCAGCTTGTCCCTGGCTGAGAAGGTCAGGTCACTGCCAACTTGCTAAAGGTGCTGTGAAAGGTTGAGTAAGGACAGGAAAATACCACAAAGTGCAAGACTTAGCCCTAAAAATCACAGGGCCAAGGGCAAGTATTTGGTCATATTCCTCTGGAGTGGGGAATGGTATCGTTTTGCAAAGAGTCTGGTGTACCTACTTTAAGAACGAATAGGGAGGTGGGGTTAGCATCCCATCAGCAGCCAGAACAGGTTTCAATGCAAAGAATAATTGCAGTAAATCTACTAATGGGACAAAATGCAATAGACATCCAAATGTAGCTAATGCCCAGCTAATAGGACAGAACACCTGACCTCCCCCAGCAGGGACATTTCCCCTTTCAGGACTGTGGAAACTATTTGATAGTGGAAAATCAGTAATTTAATTAGCAATTAAATCTGTACAAGATGAAGTTTAGAATAGGATTTTTGAAATAAGTAAATGGCCAAAGGGAAAGTGAGAAGGTGTTAATTGATGGGGAAATCTTTGGGCCGGGTGGAAGTAGTAAAAGTAGCTCCCACAGTTTTTTCTTGTTGCTAGAAGTATCTAATATTTTTATTAGTCAGTCCAACCCAAAAATAACAGTTTGTTAACAAAATTTGCTGATGACCCAATGTCTGGAACAGCAGGGTGTATCTTGGTGAGAAATGCTAGAAGTGTAGAAAGACGTAGGTGCCTAGATTGGTCAGAGGATGACTCCAAGCTCTCAGTATGTTGTGGCTGGGAAAAGGCTAATATTATCCAAAGCTATCTTGCCTGGACCAGGCAAGTCCAGACCAGCACAGACCAGAACTATTAATGCCCTGTGCGAGGTCTAGGTTTGACCTCACCTGGAGTACTGGGTACTTCTGGTCACCTTTGATAGAGAAGGATGAATTAAAAGTGGAGCTGGTGCAGACAGGGGCTGTTAGGATGATCTGATGTGCCATCCTATGGGCTCAAGTTGCAGTGACAGAGATCCTACCAAGCACCTTACATGTTAGAAAAATCAAGCAGTCTGACCCAAAGGATCTCATAAATTACTGCTTCTCTGCAGTGAGGATTGTTTCATGAACTGTGGCCATAGGAGATGGCTCCTTCATTACAAGCAGGAGGAACAGAGGATGGAAAAACAACTGTCATTCACGGTATGTTTCCTATGGATGGTGGGGAATCTGACCACATAGGCTGAAAATATCCTCTGCCGACTGCCAATAAAAGTGCTATTTCTTATGTTCACATTTTACCAAGGACATCAGCCCACAGAACACCTACTCCTCCTTCAGCCGCATAAATGGCAGCACTGGAGTGGTAGGAAATTTAAAACAGAAGCTGTTTTGCTGGGGATTTCTGGCAGAAGTTTCATATCTTGAAACAAAATAAATTCTCAGTGGCTCTGAGGTGGCAGAAGCCCAGCAAGATGCTGATCAAATTTCTGATTTTGTAAACCTGCCTGTGCAATTCCTGTAGGATGCACAGAGCGATGTGCGTGAGTAGGGCAATGAAGGGGTTAATGGGAGTAGGGCACATGCAGTGAACAGAGCTCTGTGTGAAGTGAAACTCATTTCAGAGAAAAACCTGTCTTCTGTGGTGTCAGACCTGTGGTTTTGGGGGTCCAGCTTTCATCTCTGCAGAGGCGGGGTTCACAACTGATTTCCAAAGCCTGGTGTTCCTCCTGCTTTGAGTCTGCTCGTTCAAGTGCCAGCTGAGAGCACAAGAAGCCTCAGACCCATCTGTGAGAAGTGGGGAAGGAGGTGAGAGGCAGGGGGAAGGTCTGGGCCCTTTTAGTTTTCAAAACACTCTCCAAGAGAGAGGAATCCTCCCCGATTCCTCTTGCCCTGCTCAGTTCCCTGTAACACTTCACAGCCCTGGCAGGCTGCAAGGGACTCTGCCTGACCTCAGAAGGTGGCAGGGCATGAGATCCAGTTCAGCTGTGACCAAGGAGCTTCCCAGCCCCGCTCCCTCTCTTTCTTTGGAGCTATCCCTGGGCTGGTGTTCTGGCATCCTTATTTCTGCCCATAATCTTGCTGTGACTCAGGAGGGAACGGTGAGCCCTCCCATCCTGAGAAAGAGCGTTTGGGTGAACAGTTTATCAAAGGTGAGCCTTTGCTTCCCAAAGATAAGGCACAAGGGTTCTGCAGCTGGCGTGGTTATATGATTTCCCAGCAGATGAGCTGGGTGTAGTGGCAGTAGATTAATGAATAACCATATTGTTTCCTTATACTAGCCCTGGCTAGTGGATTAATATATTTGTTCCCTTTAAATCTTCAATGGAGAATAATTAGCTTAGTGTCCACACAGACAACACGAACAACAGTGGCTGCCCTCTTTGCTTCTATAACCAAGTCATTGTGAGGGCATTTGGAGTTCCTGGCATGCCCCTGGAGCTCCTGGTGCCATGCTGGGCACAAAAGGGTGTGACAGCCTCTAGGTGGATGCCGAGCTATGCCCCAGAGCTATGAATACCTGCAGTGCTTGTGATGCTCTATCCACCACAGAAGAGCTGTTGAGAGAGGAAAAGGGTAATTCCGTACCTCCCAGACACTGGCTGGTCTCTTCAGGACTTGACTGTGCTTGGAGGAGAATCCAACGTACTCCTGACCTCCAGCAGCTGAAGGTTGGTGTTGCAGTTTCTCTACACCCCAGCAATGGGCTCCAGGTGGATTATCTGTCGCAGTGGCATTCCACAGAACCACAGCATGGCTGGTGCTGAGACCATCAGAGAAGTGCTGGTGCAGAGGGGATGAATCTCCTTGCCACGGAGGAGGAAGAGGCTGGAGTATCATCTTAGCAATGCAGAAAGTGGTGTCTCGTGGAGATCCAACCCATGTCTTCCATTGAAAAGATGTTGGTCTGTGAGATGTCTCCCTCCTGCAGTGGTTTGATCACTGAGGAGGATGTGGCAGTGATATAGAGGGTTTCTGGCACTGAGCCGCCTCTTTTTAAGGGGGAAGGGGATGGCAGTGGGGAAAAGTCTTCAATTCCCCACCCAACACTGGGAAACAGGAGGGAAGGAGGAATGCTGGGACAGGAGGGGATGTCCTGACGTACAAGCACAAGCATGGCTCTCTGTGACAGCTGGGTCAGCCCCTCAGCCGGCCTCTCCATAAGGAGATGCAAAGTCAGCCCAGCTCTGACTACAGGAAACTCTCCTCCACCTCTTGGAGTCCAGTGGTTGGCTCCTGGCAGCCTGGCTGTGGGTCGGATTCCTGCTCCTCATCCTGCCGGAGGCCCAGAGGGGTGTCACAGGATATTGTAGATGATGTGTTGGCCTCGTTCAGCATAGAGCTGAAGGGAGACAAGAGGGAGAGAGAAATGAATGTCTTGTCCCAAGTCTCCTGGTCAGAGAGGACTCCCAGCAACTGAGAAGCGTGTTGAGCTCCCAGCAGCCCCACTCTGAGTAGCTTCCCACAGGGGAACAGACCATACCAGGTGGGCCTATTCAGCCCTCAAACACAACACACTGTTGGTTGGGTTCTACAGAACATGGCTCCCTGTGTGCTCTCCTCTCCATGAGTGGGGTTGCTTGTCGTCAGCTGTGCTGGCTGATGTGCAGGGATGTGGCATTGTGCCCTATCTCAGTTCATGTCCCAGCTCCTCTGGTTCCTTTAGGCTCATGAAAGTCACAGCTACTCAGATGGGGCAACACTGCCCTCCTTCTCTCCTAGTACATCCACCCCTAGTCTGTGCCTCAGCAGAACATCCCCTTTTTCTCTTGAGGTCCCCATTTCAGATTTGGACAGCTGGGGGGGAAGGACAACACTCAGAAGCAATGTTTTTACCTGGCCCGGCTGATGGAGGCCTCCTGAGGGAGGTCACAGCTTGCCTCAGGTTTGGGGTCGGGAAGAGGGATGATATAATCATTCTCGCCCCCGTTCTGGTGCACAGCTGTGTAGAGGATGCTGCTGGTGGGGGAGCTGGCAGCAAGCCGGGCGTTGTTCAGCACAGGAATTGTGGGTCTTGTGCGGACAACAGCGGGGTGGTCACTCTTCATGAACTCTTCATCCACCTGCTGGTACCTCTGCTCTCACACGGCAGGTTACCAAAGAAAGGGAAAGGTCTTGTGAGTGGGGAGAATGCACTTGTGTTGTGTATCCTTTCCATGCCTGCCAGGGTTTTCCTAGAGGGTCTGGCATCTTCTAGCTGGGTTCATCTGCCCTTACTCCAACAAAGATAGGCCATGAACCTTTCCTAAGGGAGAGATCAGTAGCACAACTTCACAGCTCCAAAATACCAAACAGTTGGAGGCAGGATTTCGATCTCCTGCCAGTTCTGATTTCCGCAGTTGCTGAGTTACCAGCTGCCTGTCTGGCGATGCCAGCTGTCTCGGCAATGTTCCTGCGATGCCCAAACCACCTTCACTGGCTAATGCAGACTTGCTCACAGCAAAATCCTCTGCCACTGCAGCACTAAACAATCATCTCCAAACCCTGCCTCCTCTGTCCCTCCAGCACAGGGTCCTTTGGACACACCTTTCTGTAGCAATCCACCAGGAGGTTTCCCATAAGCACCACCAGCTGCGAGAAGGATGGCCTGATCTCAAACTTCTCCTCCCAGCACTTCTGCATGATGTTGTAGCTGCCAAGAGGGAACGGAGAGTTAGCAGGTGAGGAAAACAGGCAGAAATGCTTCTGTAGTGTGTAGAACGCATCCAGGGCAAACACATGTGGACAGCACTTACATTTCATCAGAGGCGTGGGTGGGTTTGGACATCCGATAGCCACGTTTGATGGCGTTGTAGAACTGCTCATTCATAGGCAGTTCAGGGTATGGAGTCCCTCCTGGTGTACAGGGAGAGCAGGAATTAGGCTGCTGGATTGCCTGCCACCCTCCAGCCAACATGCATTTCACACCAAGACTTTCTTATTTTTTACCTTTCCTGTTTCATTTCACTTCCAAATGCAACGTGAGCATGGGGAAGAAGGAGACAGGGAATAAAGTGCTACTCTGACTGGTAAGGTAGGAACTTGGGGGTTAGAAATGCATTTTTATTGTTTTTGAAGGGATCCTGCTAACATGCTATCAGAACTACAGACATCACCATGATCTCCAGGGCACTTACCTAGAGTGAATATCTCCCAAAGAAGAATCCCAAAAGACCACACATCACTCAGGGTGGTGTAGAGGTTGTTGAAGATGCTCTCTGGAGCCATCCACTTAAGGGGCAAGAAGGTCTAAGAGAGAATAAAAAATGAAACAAGAAGAGAGTCAGCTGTACCCACAGCACCTGTTTCAACAGGTAAGAGCCTGTCACCCAAGCTACAAGCAAAGAAGACCCTTCAGATCTGTCTGTGAGTCCAACACATCTGTGACATCTGCTGTCTGTCAGTTCTGGGAGGGACCAGTTGCCTCTTTGTTTGTGCAGAACAGACCCAGCAGGAAGGAGGAAAGAATGGCTGTGCTGTATCCATTTCCATCACAGCCTGCAGTGATGAGTGCACACATGTCACAGTGCGTGTTCTCTGATCCTCGCTCTTGAGGAGGCCACTGACTTGCACAACCTGACCAAAGACTACTGATGAAAATCCAGGCCCATCTGACTTTGGAAACCTGAGACCAAGCTGGAGAGGGCTAAGGGATGGCCAGAAAAGAGCCAAAGGATACATCCAGATTCTTTTCTCTTCTTACTCACACAGAGTAATAGAAAACCAAAAGCCTCACTTGACCAGCTTGTAGGCAGCACTGGCTGTGCTGCTCCTGGGATTTGCTTGCACAATGAATACCAAAATAATCTCCAGGAAGGATTGCAAAGGGGCTCAGTTTCATTTCCCATTTTGGACAGGAAAGCTGCTATGCCAAGGCTGGACTGAAAACCCCAACCCCTCTGCAGGAGGGTCCCCCTGTCCAAGCTCTGAGTGCCTGTTTGACAGCACATGGGAGAAATCATGAAAGAAGTTAAGTCTTTTATTGATTAGATAGAGATTTAAGGCACCTGTCTCTAGTCTCAGCTCCCCCAGCCTCAGTTTCTCTGGGAATGGCCTGTTTTGCTTGGGGTTGGAGATCACCAAATGCCTCAGGGCTGGAGTGGATAGGTTGTCGTTGAAATCACAGGGAAATGCTTTCTGGCAAAGCTCAATTACAGCTTTATCCTCTCCTGCCTCGAAAGATTGAAGATGTCTCTCTGGAGAGTAGCTGCTTGCAAGAAGACACTTCTTCTTAACTTGTGGTCTAGTGGTTAGAGCAGAGTCCTGTGAATCTCTTCCCAGAGTGGTCAGTGAGTCACTATAGCCCTACCAGGCTGCCTAACCTCGCCTCCTCCTGCCTGCAGCTCAAGACCACACTCAGTGCTGGCAGGATGCAGCACTGGTGCCAGTGATGGGGACAGTGTACAGGGGGCAATCCTTAGTTTTGCGGCTGCTCAGGCTCTTCTGTAAAGAGCCAGGAGATGTGGGTACGCAATTCTGCTACGCCACAGTGTACAGAGCACACAAAGTGAACGATGGTTGGCTGTTGACATCATCTCCTGGGAGTCCTGCCCTGTCACCACCTCTGGGCACACTGATGGACAGGTGGCTCTCAGGGGGACTATGTAGGAGGTGCCAGCCCCAGAGCCCTGGGAAGAAGGAGCTTGCAAGGCTGCTGGTACTCACGCTGCCTTTGGAGATATAGTTGGAATCCCTCATGATGTCCCTTGCCAGGCCAAAGTCACAGATCTTCACCAGCTTCCCCTCACAGATGAGGACGTTCCTGGCAGCCAGGTCACGGTGCACACACTGTAGGGGGGAGACAGAGCACTGTCACTGTGAGGGATCTTCAGACAGCCCAGGGACACAGCCCAGCTCCAGCACTGACCCATTCCTGGGGCTGCAGGGAAAGGAATCACCTCACACCATTTCAGGTGTCTCCTTCACCTCTAGGGACAATCATGGCTCGACCACTAGCAGAGCTACCACATTTTTGCTGTTTGCCTGGACTGCTTCCCCTGTGACAGCAACAGCCACATGGATCTGGCAGGGGGAATCTGAACAGCCCAGCAGAGAGGGCACTGCCTGGGCCGGACCAAGCAGGGGGACTTGGTGGGCTGGAGGGAAGGGGTGGTCTCCATCTCTGGACAATCCAACCCAGCAGCCTGAAGGCATCAGAGTTACACCAGCCTGGCTTGTGCCTCCTAGTTTGCCAGCATGCTGGATGTTTTCCGTATGAACAGCCCTGAAATTTGCTGCAGGAGCACTGACCATGCACTTTTGCAGATCAGACTGTCTAGCTGGGGGCAGAGAGCCAGGAATTTCTCTCCTTGTTGATGGCATTGATGCCTTCTGTTAGCCCTGCCCTGTGAGCTTCACACAATCCAGCTATATTACTGCTTGCCCTGGGCTAAGCCACACCTTAGGAAATCCCAGAGGATTAATTTCCACTAAATTTCCTTAATTTCCACTAAACAAGCACTTTTGGTGAGTCCTGGGGTGCTCAGAGCACGCAGTGCAAAAAGGGTGCCTAGTAAGAGTAGTTGCTCTGCTGCAGAGTGCCTTGTGCTTTAGCTCCCTGTACACTGTTTGGTCATCCCAGTAAATAGGGATGATATAATGCCACAGCTGTGCTGAACACAGCTCGGGAGGAGCACAGAGTCAGGGAATTTGAGGTCTGAAGCTCAGTGTAAGCCAGGAGTAGCTGTCACATGCAAATATAGTCACGCTGATCTCCAGGACTGTGTTTCCAAAGGGAAGTGGTCAGCAGCTCTTCAATTGCACAGCCACTTCACCCACGAGGAGTTTGGCACGGACAGAGGGACAGTGGGAGGAAGCTGACCACAGGATACGGCAGAGAACTCACTGTTGGCCACCACCACTGCTCCCACCACAGACCAGCCAGCATACATACGTTTTTGGAAGCCAGGAACTCCATCCCATTGGCCACTTGGAAGCTGAAGCCCACCAAGTCCATGTAGCTGAGGAGCGGAGACTCATTTATCAGTGTCACCCGGTCTGTCCTTTCAGGAGCTGAGGGCAAGCAGAGATGGATGTTGGTGTTACCCAGCACACTGGTGAGCCTCCCACTAGGGGAAGGACACACTGGGGAATGCTCTGCCTCCAGCAACAAAAGAGCAGAGCTGGGAGCTCTCACTGTGAGGGCATCTGCCACTGCTGCTGGATGTGTCCCAAAGGCAACCTCTGCAAGCAAAGGCACCCACACCCAAAGTACAAGCACCTCTCCCCCCCGCTTTGGCCAAGCTGTTACCTGAGGGGGAGTAGCTGTCCAGCTCATAGGGGGTGCCATAGTTAGAGGACTCGATGTCAGCGTACTTGACTTCACCCTTCATGTCAGACATGGGCACATAGTCTAGGGAGTCGTCCTTGCTCATGTCCATGTAGCCCCCGTCGCTCTCGACAGACATGGAGAGGTGGCTGTGGGGGGAAGGGAAGAGGCTGTTCAGATCCAGAGGGGAGGAGGAGACACGAGGGCTGGGGGCAATGATTTGTGAGTCTGAAATTCCTGAAACCTCAGCCCCAGCACTGAAATGTCCCACACAGCTGGGAAGGAAGCCCTGCATCATGAATGCAGAAATGTGCAAATGGCACAGCGCTTAGGAAGATCTCAGCCGCCTTCAGGCAGAAAGGGCAGGGGGGAGCTGTAACACTGATCTATTTTTCTATTGTTTTGGCGTGTTGGAAGGAAATGCTGCTTTCTAGCTTCCCATGGGACCACTTCTCTGTGCTGCCGTGCCTGCATCCCTTACAGCTGGCAACCAGATGAAGGACCATTTCCCTTTCCTTGTGGCACCTCTTGTGCAACTGCCCTCCTTCTAGCACTTCTCCCTTAGGCTTGGTAGCAACTCCACCTGCCCTGGAAATGCAGAGCTGAGGTCTCCAGTGGCTAAGACATGCTGGAAAACCCAGTGTCTCTGTACTCAGAGCATGGCTATGGTTATGCCAATAAAGCTAACAATGCCAGGAAATATTCCCAACTGGCATGGAGCTGCTGGCATGTGTGCTAGCAAACTCAGACTCCAGGACACACAGTTTGCTAACTCCTTGCTGTCAGGAGCTGCTTGGAGGTCACTGGTTGGCACAAGGGCTGGTCTAACAAGGTAACAGAGCAGCCAGCTGTGTCCCAGTGCTGGGCCAGCGTTTGTTTCACTGCTCTGGAGAAATGCAGGATCCTTCCTGGCAGTACCAGCCTCCCTCCCTGATGGGGCTAGGATGGGGCAGGTGCCAGGGAGAAGGAGAGAGCTGCTTTCCTGGTACCTGTGCACATGGTCCTCCTTGGGGGTGTTCCCGTAGAGCTCCGCCTCTCGCCGTGCCTTCTCTCCATAGGACTGCAGGAAGGTGTGCTTGTTGCGGTGCAGGTAATCCACCAGGTCCCCGTAGCGGCAGTACTCGGTGATGATGTAGATGGGTCCTGGTGGGACAGAACACCTGCATCAGTCCTGCCTTGGCCACCATGCCCGTGAATTTCATCCCACTAGGATATTACGAGACTGCAGGGCGTCTGGGCAGGGCCAAAGGGAAAAGCCACCTTTCTGGTACTGAGCATTTTTTGGCATTTGAAATTTGTGTTTGTGGAGGGGGGAATTACAGACGTGCTTTCCCAGTTTCAGTCAGGTTGGAAGAAAGGTGTTCAGAGTCCCACAAGGCTTTCTTAGGAGAAGGATGAATCATTTGGAACCAGACAACAGGAATTATTCTATCTAAGGACAGTTGTCCTCCTAAGCACAGCCCAGGGAAGCAGGGAGAGGACACAGGGTTCTCAGGGCTCATCTACCTCCTTTGGTGCAGGCCCCCAGCAAGTTGACAATGTTGAGGTGAGGTCCCAGGTGGCTCATGATCTTCAGCTCGGACATGAGGGCTTGCTTCTCACTACTGCGGGCTGTGGCTGTTGGGGAGAGCCAGTGTGAGCAGCAGGGCAAGGAGGGGAGAGCATGGCACTGATTGGTCTTGTGGCTTTAGGGTGGGGAAAGGGGGACAACTCACACTTGAGCATCTTGACTGCCACTTTCATGGTGGACTGTGAATGGCTCAGGCCATGGGCTGTTGCCTCCACCACACGACCGAAGGCACCAGAGCCGAGAGTGCGTCCTGCAAAGAAACAGCAAAGAGGCAAAGTTGGCAATGTTCTAGAGGAGACATGAGGAGAGGAGCCTGGAAAAGACAAGTTGCCTGTCTAAAACCACACCAGCCTTGCTGCAGTCATCCTGGTGGGCACGGACATGGCCATGAGCTATGATGTTTGGGGTTGGGGCTGGTTTCCAGAACTGCCAGCTACAAGGAGGGATAGCCGGGAATAACACAATGCTTAATGCCAAAAGGGGCAGCTGGCCTCCCACCACGGCCCCAGACAATCCCCCTTTTCCAGGACCACATTGTATCTCCAGGGATCTCTGTTTATTCTGGGTTGGTCTCTTTTGGAGATTTCAACCCAAAACTTATCACCCCCAGACAGCCAGGACCTCAGGAATCCATCAGTGGGACCTGCAGAGCCTTTACCTAACACCAGCTTGTCCCTGGGCACCTCCCAGGTGGAGTCATACGGGAGCTGCATGGGATCCACATAGATGTACTCGTGCCCATCAGAGCTGACTGACTCAATCACCTTCCAGCGGATTTCATAACGAGGTTTCTGGAAAAAGGAGCAAAGGGAAAAGAGACATCTGAGAGGCTGGGAGTCAGAGGGGGCATGGGGGATGTGTGTGGACTTTGTTAGGGAGCCTTTGGTCCCTCCAGCTGTTGTCTCATTCCCTATCTACTCCGGAGATGCCAGGGGCATGCAGGAACTAATGGAGGCCATAGATCCTGACACAGCTGGGACACATCAGGCCCAGCCACCCTAACCCTGGGGTACCACTGTGTCGGCCTGGGAACACTCTCCTCTTTTACCTTCTGCCACAGGACGATCAGGATGATCAGGGAGATCACAGTGAGGACCAGCAAGGCCAGGATGACAGAGATGATGACCACCTTGAATGGCAAGGCTACAAAAATAACAGAGACAGCAATCAGACTCCTCCACCCCTGCACGGCCTAAGCACCCAGGGAAAGGAGGTGAGAGCAGTGCAAAGGGGTCCCTGCCCACTCCTCCCCCAGACATTGACCCTGAGCTGTTCTCTGGGTAGGGACAGTCTCCTCCCGGGCAGACTTGCCCAGCACTTGCAGGGCCAGTCCCCCAGGGATGAGGGGGTGATGGGTTGTTACTGCCTGCTGAAGGGTCTGCTGCCTCAGGAGAAGTTTGGCCATGGGAGTATATAAAGATAAAGAGGGGCTGTTTTGCTTGGGGGAGAACTGGCAGCTCTGGGCCTGGGCTTAGACCATCCTTCCTCATATTTGGGGTCCTCAGCACGTGGATGTTCAAGTCCATGGCACCATCTAGTGACCCGGGGGCTAATAACAAGACACTGGGGACCTGCCCAGGCACTCTTCTCTGGTCTCCCTGGAGAAATGACCCTGCCAGTAGTGGGAAGAGCATATCCATGGCTATTGGACATAAGGGCTCCACACTCCAGCTGGAATAATCTTTTCTGTTCAACCCAAAGGAAGCCTCATTTGGGGCAGAAGCACCCAGGTTTCCAGGCTGGAGACACAGAAAGGTCTATCTCCCCACCACTTGCTCAAAACTTGACTCAGCCCTCACCATGTGGGACCAGAGTGATGTCCTGGGAGTTGGTGCCCAGGAAGTTCTGCACGGTGCACCTGAGGAGCAGGGGCTCGTGCACCCTGTGCAGCTGCAGGGTGCTGTTGACGCGGTACAGCTGCCGCTCTGCGTGGTACGAGGCGTTGGTCTGCACGCCGATCTCGGCCGACTCGTTCCCCAGAAGCCGGGTGGGCTGTCCCTTGGTGCTGCACCTGGTCCAGAGAGGATAAAGGAACCTGAGAGGCAGAAGGGACCACGCACCACCATGGGATGCCCAGGTGTCTGGGCCAGCAGAATACAGTTAAATAATGGCCTATTATTCTAATAAATAAAAGTCCAGCTGTTCTCATGGCCTCCATCCCTCCACTCACCATTTGATGTCGCTGCAAGTAGACCAGCTGATCTCAGGCTGGGGCATGCCTTCAGCAGAGCATGTTATAGTCTGCTCCCCACTGCTAGCACTGCTGTTCTCCTTGAGATCCACCACTTTAGCTGGCACTGAAAACAAAAGACAGTGATGGGAATTAATCTTCCTTTCTGACTGCAGGATGGAAGGGGAACACGATTCCTCTGGGTAACGTGATTCGACTGTACCCCTACCAGAGCCTAGGGATGAGGTAGGACTCATCACATCAATTGTGTTTTATTTTTGAAAGGGAACAGCAAAAAGATTAAGGTTTGAGGGGGTTATGGAGGAGATCTGCTGCCATGTAGCTTGACTGGAGAGCACAGGGGAAAGTCCTGGACATGAAAGCTGTACAATAATCTCTGTACCTACTACCTTGGGCCAAGCTGATGGTGTTTGTACTGCTTCCCTGTCCCCACTTGCTCTGAGGCCAAGTGTGAGATATTTCACCTGTGTTTCTTGCTTGAATGCTCTTTCTTTAAGCAAGACCACTCTGGAGCTGCAGCCAGAGAAGTAAGGGCTTCATTCTGAGGGTTCTGCAGCAAAGGATGGTGGCACCCCTTATGGCTGCTCCTGCTCTCCTCAGCCCTGTGTCTGCATGCCCATCCTCACCATTTATCTGCAGATGGAAGGAGAGCTCCTGCTCATCATCTTCATTGGAAGCTCGAATGGTGTAAAATCCTCCTTCTTCCTGCTTCACCCGTACCAGCACCAGAGCTGTCTGGTACCTGAGGGAGACAGTCACAGAGTGAAGGCTGTGGGAAGGTACCTGGGGACTAATAATGCTTGGAGACAGCAGCTCCCATCCACCTGAGGCTCGAAATCCACTCACAGAAAACCATTCAACCACCGTGTCCAGCCAGCAATTTGGAGATTGCTTTGTGAATTACCCCCTCCCTGCACCCTGGTGAGGAATGATGGGCCCATACCTGGTTTCTGACAGGTTCCTGCTGGTGATGGTGAACTCACTGCTGCTCTCCATGGTCAATGTCTTGTTGTTCTTCAACCACACAATGCTGGGTTGGGGATAAGCCTCCAGCTCCACCTGGATAGTGTGGCTCTTGTGGACCTCAGCGTACACTGTGCTGGGCACGTGGGTATGGAAGTGAACAAAGCCACGCTCTGAGAGGGCACAGGAGGAAGAGGGGAGTCAGAGAGGGAAACAACCCTGTGCCCGGCCCTTTGGATAAATATGGATCTGGAACAAAACTCTCTGAATGACCAGAAGTGGTGGGGCAGGTCCAGATCCATGCCTTGAGACCTCAGACTTGTGTCTGAGGAGAGTGTGGATGCAAAACCACACTGGAGTAGAGGAGCTCACAGGGCAGCATGTGGCTCTTATCTTGTGGAGATAACGGAGATGGGGCAGTTTCCCTCAAACTACATGAAAGAAGGTCAGATGCAGATGAAAGACAATCTGTCTTCACGTCCCCTTGGCACTGCACAGTGCAGAAGAGCTCTTACCCATACCCTCAAGAGTGTTAAAGAGTCACAAAGGCCATGATGGGAGATTTGGGATGTTTTGAAGCCAAGAAGTGGCAGGGGTGACATGGGGTAAGGTTTAGCTCATTGTAATGGTTACTTAGAGCAGAAGTGAGGAGGGGAGAGAGCTGGAGGCTGTGAGAGAGGAGAGGGGGTCACTCTGGGACATCCTGCCTGGATGCCCACATTGTTTGCTGGCTTTGGGTGTGTGGCGAGCAACGCACCGATCACTTGGACGGTGATGTCTTTCAGGTCTGTTTTCTCATGGTAGCCCTCGGAGACATTGCAGACATAGGTGCCACCGTCCTCCAGCTCTGCATTCTGGATGATGAGGATGGAGCGGATCTCATGAGTGGATCCAGGCAGGAAGTCAGTCACGGGCTCCACAGCCTCCCCTGCCTGCAAAATGGGCACGGGAGACATGGTCTGAGGAGCCATGAACATGTTCTGCCATTGGGCTCACAGGGAGGGGAGAGAAAGTGGTAGAGGACCCCAGTTTGGCTGCCACAGGGCCAGGGAACATGCACCAATCAGAGGCCCCTGAGACAGACAGTCTTAATCCAAGGATATCCCGGTCAAGCTTCCCTGTGTGGCAGCAGCAGCATCCCATAACTTTTGCCATGGGATATTGCTGAGTGATTGCCATGGCAATTCTGGGTGAAGGCTGGAGCTGCTGCCCAGAGCCTGTGGATGTGGAGCACTCACCTGTTTGCGGGGATAATCCCAGTTGAAGTTGACCAGCTCGTTGCCGCTCACGGTGCACATCACGGTGATGTTTTCTCCCTGGCGCACCATGGTCTGCACCGCGCTGATGGAGACGTTCACAGATGACACTGTGGGAAAGGTGGACGAAAGGAATGAATTATGAAGGGATAAGTGGGCACCCAGTCCATTTATCTTGGGTGGACTGGTCCAGTGGAAACTGTCTTCCCTGAGGGATGGAGCTGACTTGTAGGCAGAACCTACTCTCTAATAGAGACAGGACTAAATCCAGCCTCCAAAGTGATCATCACAGAGGAGATGGGGGAGAGCTTTGCTGTCCCCTGCCATTGCCCTGAAGAAACAGCCACAGCAGGTGCACAGGTGTGCTGAGATAATGTCAGCTCACCCTGGATCCTGTAGACGTAAAAAGTGTCTGAATCCACCTCCTGGTCATCCACGAATGTCCGGCAGAAATAGCTCTTATCCTCAAAGAAGCCTTTGAATCCCTGTTGTGGATCATACATAGCTGGGATGGGGTTCTCCACCTTCTTCTCATAGAGGGTGACCTGCATCTGTGGGTTGGTCACACGACATGGGATGACAGCCTCTGTGTAGCCCGTCATGAAGATGAAGAGCTCTTCAGAGGTGGCTACGGGGAGGAAAACCAAGGAGGGATCTGTGGGAGAGAGGGAACATTGGTTAGAGAAAGCTGCTTGAAGCTTAAGCAGGGCTGCTCTGTGCTCCTCCGGGAATACTCCAACACAGGGCCCTGACTCCATATTAGCAGGATGCTTCTTCCCACACTTCTCTTGGGAAAGTAGAGCTGCATGTTGTGTGCTTGTCAAACCTCTCCTGGAAGGGCGAGAGAAACCCAGCACTACCAAGCACCACTGCTCCCCCACCACTTGTCCCAGCACACCACACTCTCTCTCCATGAGCTGGCACACCAGAGAATGCCACAGCCAGAGAGACCTACCATAAGGGCTCTTCTGCTGTTGGAAGAGGGATTTGGGAAGGCCAGGTGCTTGGAGGCAGAACAATAAGTCAAAGCCCTCTTTCTCCTAGTTGCTAAACCATGTGGAAACCCACAGGCAAGGACATGCTGTCCCCTACCTGGAACGTAGATGTACAGGGTTTTCCTGTCCGCTGGCTCTGGAGCCTGCTCAGGGCTGTAGGTGCACGTGTACTCCCCAGTGTGATGGCCTGTCACGTTCCTGAGGGTGAGATTGCTGACGAAGACACCGTCCCTGTACTCCAGCGAGGCAGCAAGGGGCTGCCCCTCACGTTCCCAGACCAGCTCTCTGTCCCCGTAGCACAGGAGGGAGAAGCTGCTGTGGAGGCTGAGGACAAGCTCAGTGTCTCTGGGTTCGATGTGCAGCTTGCTGTCCCCAAATGTTACCTGCAGCATACCTGAGAGAGGAGTGACATGAGACCAGATTGGATTCCTCCAAAATTCACAGAGAAGCACACTGGAGCACCACCTCATGGCAGTGTGTTTGCTTTGTAGTGTCAGTCCTTACACTGAAAAATAACTTTACACTGAAAAAAACCTGGAATTGCCTTCCCTAGTGTAATCACCACTGACAAACCCACACTCCCCTCAGAAATGTCCTGCCAGCCCACACCTTGGTGGGTCACCCTTCATTCCCTGTACCTCCTGCAACCCTCACTGGAGAGCAAATCAGACATCACAGGATTTAGCAGTGTTCAATGCAGCCCATGATGTCTGTGGCAATATTAGGTGGAGAACCCTCAGGGAGGACAGGAGGCAATTCCCTGCTCTTCTGGCTGCCTGTCCACATGGACAGTGTCACACAGGACACAGACTAGGCTGAAACAATGTCAGTTTACAAGAAAGTGACAAAGGAATGGAAGCAAAACCTTGCAGGAAATCCTTTGGAAGCAATAGAGTAGGCAAGGTCTTCCTGAATGGCTCCCCGCACCTCTCCCAGCTTCCTTGCTCCACCATTTGTCCAGATGTCCCAGTGGGGCTGTGACATGTGCTCCTCCCTGGTGTCCCCACAGGTGGGCAGGACAGCTGGGGACAGCAGCAATGCTGTGAACAGCCCAGGTGCAGCCAGGAGCTCTACTGCCTTGCTGTGGGGAGTTGTTGGATATATGGGATCTGACCAAATCCTTTCTGCTGTGGGGTGTCCTGCTAATGTGGGTTCTTGGGTGTCTGCTAAGGAAGGTCTGAGCACACCTGGCAGTGCTGCCTATGGAAAGGTCTCCTTCTCCCACTGTGCTGCGCATCGCCATGAAGCAGGTGGGGACTTTACACCCACCCTGCCACAGGATTGAATCATCCCCTGGATGTGAGGCATTAGGAGGGATAGATGTGCCTGGAGCATGCTGTGCACCCCAGTGCTTCCCCATGGCACTGCCCCTTTCCTCCCCTTCACCCTGAGGTGAGCCCCCCAGGGCAGCATCCCAGTGCAGGGATCACACACCCCTGCCCAGCCACAGCACTCACCGGTGAGGATGAGGAGCCCGAGACACGTCTTGAGAGTGGGGCACAGCATGGTGGGCTCTGGGCTTGGTGTCTGAATCCTGTCAAGAGCAAAGTGATATGAGCACGGCACTCAGCAGAGGAGGGATCCCTCGGCTGTCCTGGGCAGGGGTCCCTGAGCCCCCACCCAAGTCCTGGCCTCACTTCTCCACCTCAGAAACCTTCCATCTCTCCCCAGTTCTCAGCCTTTCCCTCCTGGGGGGGGGGTGGTGGCTCCCCCTCACACTGGATCTGCACAAGGAGCAGTTTCTAAGGCATCTCCCACTGGTGAACAGGGATTTTGCTGGAGGCTCCAGCAGTTGTGTCAACTTTTGCTCATCTCTGCTGGAAACGCCTCTCCCTGCTCTGCACAGCCCTACCTTCCTCCCTCCCTCTGCTTTACCAGTTGCCTTTTTTCCTTAGATTTTCTTCCCTCAGTCACAGTGAGATAAAACTTGCTAGAAAACAGATCCCACTCCAACCCTCCCACATTGTTTGCTCCTTCCAATGAAATAAAAGCAGTCTTGTCATGGCACTTGGTTGCTGCCTGGGGTTAAACCACAACAAGCCTGAAGAAACTCCACCAAAAATCAGTTGCTTGTATTTAACTTTTAAATACATAAATTTAAGAGAACATCTAAGATTTTTTTTGCTGTTGTTTAAAATCCTTCTAATCAACATTTCTCAAGAAATCTTTTCCACAGAGCTTTTTCAGCCTTCCCTGGTGCAAACCAAGAGCCAAAAGAGATGAGGCCAGAGATCCCTAGGAGCAGGGGTCTGACTCCTGTGTATTGGGGTGACAGGTACCCCTCCCCATGGCGCCTGCAGGGATGGGAATGAGTATTTCTGAAAAGCAAAATGAACAGACTGACAAGGGAAAGAGAAAGGGGAAAGGCTTTCTCTGTGCCTGGGCAAAGCCTGGGGGAAATGAATTCACTGGGGAACTTGGGGATGCTCCTGCATGGAGCTGAACCTCACGGCTCAGCCACGCTGCAACCCAGGGCTGAGCTCCTGCCCTGCCGCTGGGCCACCTCCCAGGGCAGACCCCGAGGAGAAGCCACCCGTGATGCCAGCGGTGCTCTGGGGAGCTCTTGCCAGGCTCAAGGAGGGCTAGTGGAAATCTGGAATTGCTGACCCGGCCCCAGGCACCGTCTCTTACTGAGCTGTCGGCTGCCTCTCGGCCCTGGAGCGGCCTCCCGGTCTGCTTGATGTTAAGGAGGAAATGGTTTTTAAATGACGTGCGCTTGTCAGATGTTTTTATTATTCTCTTGCTTTGGCTCAACAAAAATTTGATCTACCACAAATCCTTCCAGGTCTCCAACTTATTCAGCAGCGTCCCTCTCCCTCCTCCTGAAAAAACTCTACGACTCTTTCTCTCTCTGCGTTTGCCAGAGGGGATAAGAGCACTTAGGGCAAGAGCTGGGGGTGGGTAGGATGAAAAGACCGAGGTGAAATTCAGCCTGTAAATGAATGTGACCTCCCTGCACCCACCCTCAGAGAGCACCGAGCTGCAGAAGAGAGGAGGATGGACAATCTAATCTCTGCCCCCCGAGGCAGTGCCATGAGAACAATTACTTTCGTTTCCCCGTTCTCCTTTACAGAGGTGTGTGATTCATCCATTATTCAATGTTCAAAGTTGTAAGGACAACTGGGATCCTCTCCTTTCACCCCTCCCTGCCTGCATGCCCAAGCCAGGTTGTATTCACCACCCCAACCCCCCAGATACCTGCCTGTAAGCAGCTAAGATCCTCCCGAGCTCATGCCCAGCTTTTATCTGCCTGTCCAGCTCCATGGCTGCCACTGCCAGTCCTGCTGCAGGCGAGATCTTGGCTTCCTGTCCCCACACAGACAGGAGTGATCACTCCAGCAGCGATCTCTGCAGGATCACTGATGGGCAAACCCCTGCCCTGCCGGATCAGGGAGCCGGGCACGGGTGTGTGCTGGCGCTGGGCGAGCAGGGGTGCTGCTCCAGCGAGCAGCAAGAGCCCCACAGCCTCCGCCTGCTGCCTCTGGCCGCCTCCGCTGTGTTCCTAGCTGGTTTTAATAAAGCTGCTGGTTTTGCAGAAAGGCATTTCTCTTGGAGATGCTTCCCAAGCAGAGTGGGAGGGTGGCAACGTCTCGCAAAGAGTGGTGACCTCTCCCTTGTTTTTCTGCTCCGGCCGGAGCAAGAGGCATGCTCAGAGACGCCGGGTGAGCTCTGCCCGTCCTGCGGGAGGCAGAGGGACGAGCCTTTCTCTCGCTGTCACGGGGACGCGTGTGCTTGCACATGTGGGTGCACACAGGCGTTTCACAAGGGATGCAAATGCACCCAGCTCGCTGCCAGCCTTGAGAACACTCGTTTCTCTCCTCAATCCCAGCTTTTGTTCTTAGCAGGAACTGTAAGTGCCATTAAGAGTGTCAGACAAGGAGGAGCAACCCCACTCAGTGATCCAAAAGCAGGCACACAGATGTTATCCCAACCAGGGACCCAAACACAAGCACCTACACGATGCTCAGCTGCCTTGGGTGGTCTCTTCCCACCCCTATGGGTTAGCAGGGTGCCACAGACCCCTCAGACTTCTACATACTTCCCAGAGGCCAGGACCTGAGTATTTTCAAGCCATGAGACCCTTCGCCTTCACCCATCTGGGCACAGTCATGGAGGCTGGGGAGCTCCTGCAGCAATGCCACGTCCAGCACCCTTCACTCAGCCCTGCAGCTCCATGGCAGCCTCCCACCTCACAGCCACCAAGGTGCTGTCCCAGCTCTCCATCCCCATGTTATACCCCTCACCATCCTTCCCTCCCCTCCAGCACTGGTACAGACCTTCCCTCTGCCCCTCTCCAGCTCTGCAATGTGAAGGCAAACCAGTCCTGGCCAGGCAGAGCTTTTCTCTTGAGCCGCACTGTTTATTATTCTAAAGGAGGAATTTGGCTGGGAGAGGAGACAGGAGGTCGGCTGGCTCTCAGGGCAGCCGCGCTGGCTGGGTGACACAGCCCCACAGCACATTCAGCCCCCCATGCCTGTGGGGTGGCTGTGCTCCCCAGGGGCTCGGGTCCTGGGGGGGCTCAGGTCCCGGGGGTCACGCTGGGGCTTGGCCAAGAGCCGTGGGGGAGGCTGGTCCCTGACAGTCAGCACGTCCCTGCTCGCCCCCGCACTACACCCAGCGAGGCCGGAGCCGGGCACTGCTGGACTGAGAGGTCTGGGAGGGTTTGGAGTCCAAACAAGACACAGATACAGGCAACTGTCCCTGACTGGTGACACAGACACTGCCTGTCCTTATCTCCCCTCTGTAATCACACCAGCCTGGCCGAGCAGAGAGCGGAGTTTGCAGCAGAGATGAGGAGAGCTGAGCCAACCCTGGGGCTGCTGGCTTTCCCAGCTGGCAAGGGAAAGCGTCCCATGGCTGGCTGAGGTCAGGCACCGCTGGAATGCTGTTTGAGCATCTCTAGCCTTGTGCTCTTGCAGGGGGTTTCTGGGGGATGGAATAAAAGGGGTCACCCCACCATGCCAGAGCAGCCGCAGCAGTGAGCACAGGGCTCTGACGGCCTGTGATCCCACAGACAGGACACAGGCGAGAGGGCCAGAGCAGAGGTCAAACAGCACGGCCAGGGCCACAGCTGCGTCAGGACCAGGATTCAAGTCTCATGATTCCCCATCTCATGACTACACAGTTTTTCCAGAGCAGCCCACTCCCACTTCTCCTGCATCCCAAATCTGATGACAGCTGAGCTTTCTCCTCCACCTCCTCTCCCACTCCCTCGTTCGAGCAGCCGGGGACTGATGCCTCTGTGGCTGATGAACTTGGACAGGAGTTTCTGCAGCAGGAGCAGGGCAACGCCCAGGGTTTTGGATACGAGGAAAAGCTGTATCCAGCCTCTACTGGGGATGGTACCACCTTAATTTAGGGAGCCACCTCTACCACTCCTTGCACCTCAGAATGCCTTGCTAAGCAGCTCCAGCATCACCAAACCCTACTGATTCATTAACATTCCCCCACTCCAGACCTCCCTCTTCTTTAAGAATGCTAGTAAGCCTAAGATGCCTTTGCTAATACCCAAAATATGCTGTGTGGGTTCAGTCTTCACTATTTTTGGGTAACAAGGCAAGAATTTCCTCTGACTTTGCTCTGTGTGCCCTGCCACACCTCTGAGCCCCCTTCCCTCTGCGCTTGCTCCCTGAGTGTCTCCCAGCATCCTGACAGAACACACATGGCAGCCACTGCTGGCACGGACACTGCATGGCACTGCCTGTCCCCAAGCACGCATCATGTGGGACAGGGCCATTTCCAGCCCTGTAAATGTTGTAAACCATGGGAGAGGATGGGTTAGGAACTCCAAGGATGTCCTTCCAGTCCACTGCCCTCCTCCCCAGCATGCCTAGACCATGTTTCTTGCCTCTCCACAACCAGTGCCCTGTGCAGAACCAGTGTGTGGGGGGGGTCCCACAAGCACCCCCAGAGCTGTGGGAGCTGAGAACCAGCCTGCAGAGTTGGTGCACAGGGAAGGGGATGGCTCAGCATGCTGGGGAGGGGGAGAACAGCCACAGCTGCCCGGGCAGCTGCCTTGGCAGGAGCTCTGGTCCCTACAGACCATTAGTCACCAGTAAGAGGATGTGCTGTTTGCTGGAAATCAGGGTGAACAGCCCCCTCTCAGCAAATTCTCTTTGTATTTCCAGGGGCAATTCCTGCATCCATTGCCCCACATTGCTCTTCTCTCTGGCCATGCTCTCCTTGCCCTCATGGCTGCTCCTGTGCTGTTGGGCAGAGGTGCTGGATGCTGGCCCTGCCTGCGAGGGCACCTCGCCTGATCGGGAAGGAGCTCTCACACAGCCGCCAATCCTTTCCCTTTCTCTGGATTTCTATTTCTAGCCCCTTTTCTAGCAGGGCTGTGCTTCCAGGCACTCCCACAATGCTCAGTGGCCCTGCTGCCCTGCCAAGCAGGCAAGGGACATCTGGTGCAAATTAGTGGGAAGTCAAATATACTTTATTTCTTCTTTGTCTAAGCGCATCTGAGTCATTAAGTGAGATCATGGGTGCCCATATACAATAAAAATTTCCCCGTATGGATCCCATGATCAATACTGCTCGCAGCCAGGGAGCAAAGGCTTTCCTGGCAGGGGGAGGGGGACACCACCCCCCGCTTTTGAAGGGAAAAGGCTCCCTGAGCAAAGGCTGGTGACCCCTGAAACCCAAACCTTGCTTGTCCGGCAGTGAAACTTCTTGGCTTGTCCTGTTTTCCTCTGCCACCCTCCCTCTGGCCTCTGCAACTGCTTCTTTCCCACCCTTTAATCTAAATAAAACTGAGTGGTTGTTTTTTTTTTTTTTCCCCTTGGCTAGAATTGTCCGGAGTTACAACATCTCTCCTCTGGGGTCCCTCAGCTCCCATGACACCGTGTTTACTCACAGGCCAGATTATCATCACAGAGCCCTTTTTCTTTTTCCCAGCAAAAGGCTAGAATTGGGCAGGGCACACACATGGGGAGCCTGTCATCCCAAAGCCCATAAACGGCTGCTGATAAAACACAGAGGTAGGAAATCCGAAACCAGACTGAGGAGCAGCAGGGCTGGGGAGTCCCTGTGCCCCACAGACCATCCCTGCCCCGGGATGAACACCTGGGGGCAAAACCCTCCTCACCTGGTCTAAGGGGGCCCTGAGGCTTTACCCAGACACTGTGAGACCGGGGAATGCTGAGAGCCCTGGGTACCTGTTGGCAATGTGCTGGATCTGGGGGTGTTTCAGTCTGGGAGAGGTGAAGTTTTGCAAGCACAGGCAGTGTCACTTATGCCAGAACCCTCTGAGTGGTTTTGTGAGAGCTCCTTGGCTGTGAAGATGTGACTAAAGCCACAGCCTTGGTATGGACTGAGCTCTCTAGGAGATGGGAAAAGCATGGGCAGATGCCACCTCTGGGGATGAGCTGAGGGACGAGCCCAGGGACACTGTGCCCACAGGAGGGGATGGTTCTCCTACTGACCTCTGGGGCAGGGAGCAGATCTGACCCTACCAAAGCCCCTGCCCAGGACCCCAGATTCTGGTCCCCAGCCTCAGAGGCACCTGGAGAAGGTGGTTGTGTGGTCATGAGGGTCCTGCAGTAGATGTCAGCACATGAGGTGGCACACCCAGCCTCCTCCTGGCCAGCCTGTCACAGGCTTTGACAGCACCTGACAGAAAGCTGAAAAAGAGGACTGTGACCCTGAAGCAGGGGAGGGAGACTGCCAAGGAGGATGACAAGTCCACACTGAGCCCCAGCAGTGTGATTCAGCTGCCCGGGAGTCAGCCATGTGAGGAATGGGGTGGGCAGGCGAGCCCCACGCAGCCCTGTCTGACCACAGCCATCCTCCCTCTCTGAGTGAGGGGGGACCACAACGTCCCCACACAGAATCCAGCAAATCTCCAGCCCTGGGCTCTCCACAACACGTCCCTGCGAGGAGCCAGCACAGAGGGACGTGGGACCAGGGCGAGCCCTGCACTCTCACCCATATCCCCTCCTCTTTCCCCCTCTGTTTTAAGCCCATGGGAGACGGAGGAAATGAGTGACCCATTTAGTGCAAGTTCAGAATAAAAAGAAACATCTGTTTGGAGAGGTGCCAGTGTTATAAATAATTCCCCAGCCCCGAGTGATGGTATCCATGGCCCTTTCGGCTGCGCATGCTCCCTGGCTTCCGCTTTCGGAGGAAAGGCCAGACCCTGGGGGCTGCTCCCCGGAGCCTGCAAGCTTGGCCCAGACTGTGGGAAAACCCTGGGCGAGGACCAGGGTTCACCTGGGCCTGGGGAAGGAGGGAGGGGGTGTCGGGAGGGATGGCTGCCACATGCTGGGCAATGCCCAGCTGTCCCTTGCTGCATCCCCGGCTTCTCGCCCTGGTCAAATCCTGCCCACCTTGGTCTCCCTAGGGCAGAAAGTGTGTGCCAGGGCCATGGTGGTGCTGGGACTGGTCTGGGGTGGTGCTGGAGGCTGGCCAGCATTTTGGAGCACAGCCCTAAGTCTGGCATTGTGCACGTCTGGGGATGCTCACGCCGGGTGTGGGGAGCAGCCCTGTGCAGACTCAGGACTCACCCCTTGTAGTGCAGTGACCTCCCTAGGGAGGTACAAATGTGCCCTTTGGGAGCATTTCAGCCCTTCCCAGTGTCCTCTTCCAACAGGATGCTCTAAATGATCGAACACAGCCCAGCCAGGGCTGTCCATGACTGTCCCCTAACTTCTCCATTACCCCTGACAGCAAAGACATTTCTGGGAGAATACACCACACTGTTTCACAAGCATGTGAGCAATGTCAATTATGAACATGGCTGCAGGGCACCCAAACTACAGTGCAGGACCCACACAGCTCTCTGTGCATCCCACTGGCCCCTCCAACCGGGTAGCAAAGCCTTGGGGCTGGCTGAGTGACTCAGGGTTCTCCTATCCCTCCACCCCAAACTGGCGTATTTGGGGATCCCAGCTCCTGGGCATGTCAGACTGGATGTGGGTTGCCTGCCTTGAGCAGAGTCCATCTGCTTACCTGCTCCTTCTCCCCACCAGAGCAGAGAGTGAGGGAAGCAGGGGATATGGAACCAAGATCAGGCACCATCTTGGCTTCTTATCTATTGTCCTGGCATTCCCAGGGCTTTCCTCACTCTTGTTCCATGGCTGCCAGAAAGCCGTGTCTGCCTTCCCATGGTGATTCCAGGGCAGCACTCTGCTGATGTCTGCAGAGGGAGGAGAACAATCCACAGCACGTCAGCACCTCCATCACCTGCTCACCGCCACTGATCCAGGGTGGCTGCTCTGGTGGGGCCAGGGCTGGAGCCAAAGGTCCCAGCTGGCTCTAATTAACCACTAATAAGCTGTGAGGGGAGGGCAAGGGAGGCAGGATGAGAAAAAGAACCATCCTAAGTCCCAGTAGGATGTCGGGGTTTTGCAAAGCCTCAGGAGCTGGCAGAGTGTTGTGGTCTTACCAGTCCCACATCCCAGCAAAGGCTGAGCAACCTGATCCTCTTGTGAGCATTTCCCTGAGATCTGCGGAGGAGGAGATAATCTCTGTGGATGCATCAGCTCCTCTCAGCTGCCTCTGAGGGACCCGAGCTTAATTGCTTTGTTCTGGGGTTTTAGGCTCTCGTGGCTGGGATTAGGCACTCACCATCCCTGTGGTCAGGGCACCTCTTGCCTATCTGCAGGCACTGTGGCCAGGGTGGGAAAGGATGGGGCCAGCCAGTGCTGGGTGCAAAGGGCAGACGCTGCTTTCAGAGGGGGGCTATTTGTTTGGCCCTGTTGCTTCTGGATTTCTGAGAGGGAGCAAAATGCAACTTCTGGTGCAGCTCTTGGTGCCGTGGGCTGACTCTGCCCCCTCCTGCATAGGCTCATGTGTGGGGCAGGAAGACCAGGATGGTGGCACTCAGCACCAGGACTGCAGAGATGGATAACCTCCTCCTGCATGCTCTGGCCAGGCAGCATAAGCCATGCTTGCTAACCTGCATGCAGGGTTCTTTACAACTTCTCCTCTCAGTCACAAAGCAGAAATCAGCTCCCCTCTGCACCCATGCTCTGCAAACAGCCCCTAACCCCAAAACCTGACAGAACCTCCAGAGGGGAAGCTGAGGCAGGACTTGGTAGCAACAGCTGCCAGCACCCCCTGCCTTCCCCCTGAGTGCTGCTTTAAAATGGGCACCGAGTCCTGCTCCTGAATCAGACCATATTCTCCCAAACAGCTCCCAGGCTGGAGAAGGAAACTTGGCAGCTGCCTGTGGGGAGAGAGGAGGGGACCCCTCTCGTGGTGCCTGCAGTGCTCGGCCCCGAGGAAAGCAGTGTTTCTGTTCTGCCACCATTTCTTGGCAAAGGCTGAAACCAAGGTGACTTCCAGCTTGGGAGAGGAGAATGAACTTGCAGAGTGCAGGGCTTGAAATGGTGTATTTTCTGCTGGCACCAGTTCAGACAAACCCACAAGCAAACATATTTTTTTGTATAAATAAGACAGTGTGTCTCGCCAGTTAAAGCAATTCAAACATGAATGTAGCAATTTAATTGGTGCCAATTGCTGGGTCTTGGTAGCATTAAGATTTCAGTCACAGACTCTTTCGCATGGTAGTTGGGCCGGAAGAGGGAAGGCAGAGGGCCTGGCAGGATGGGGCTGAGGAGCAGGATTGCCCATCTCCTGCTGCTTCAGGAGCAGCACCCCTGTGCTGCCCATGGGCACCTGCCAACCAGTTCCCTTCCACAGCAGAGAGAAGGTGCTCCACCTGTTTCCTGGTGAATTTCCAGGGTTTAACAATCAGTGCAGTGCCCTGATATGTCCCTGCATTCTCTAACCGTTCCCTGCTCCAGCTCCTGCACTCCACAGCTTCCTGCCAGCTCCATCACACCCTGGCTCTTACTGAGCCCAAGGAAGATGGGTGTTAGTGAATTGCTGGATGGATGAGCAGGTGCCCCTGCAGACGTGGCCTGCAGAGGATGAGTCCATCCATGGGTGCAGAACAAGCACCACACACTGCACCACCCTGGCTGTCCTGGCACCAGCCTTTCTGTGGGGGCTTTGTGAGCTCCCTGCTCCCTGCACAGGCTCTGCACACCAGGGTCCTCTGGTTCTGCAGGCTGGTGGTTGCAAGGGAAGGTTACACACACAGACCAGGGCATGGTAGAGCCTGGCGTGCACCCAGGGATGCTGGAAAGGCAGGGTGTGAGGGGCAGTACATCACTGTAGAGCTCCTGCTATCAGGCTGGGGGAAAATGGACCCATGGGACCCCCTTGCTCAGCACATGACCCATCCCAGCACCCCCTCATCTGCATCATGTGTCCCTGTCACAACTGGGTTTGCTCCGTGTTCCCCATGGTGCTGGGAACATGCTGCCCTTCCAGGAGGAGGCATCTCGGTGGCAGCAGAACAGGACAGAGGTGCGCTTAGCTTGGGAACCCTAATTAGGCAATGGGGGAGAGGAGGAGGGGAAACAACCACCCCTAAAACAAGCCTCGTTATGTCCAATTTGCCTGGTGGAGCGGAAGGAGCCTCCTGGAGCTGCTCCAGCCCCTCAGGAAACAATACCCAGTGTATACCCTCCCCCTGCAGCTCCTCTCCAGGGGATTTCTTTCCCTTGGTTAAAGTACAAACAAACAAACTCCACGAAGTGTTCAGCTCCAATCCTCCCTTGCAGGGATAGGATACATCCAGCCAACCCCGAGCCCACATGGTCCCCAGCTCCTTCCAGCTCTGGGTCAAAGGCAGCCCCAGTTGCCAGCGCTGGCAGCCGTGCTCCCACGGGATTGAGCCACCACACGGCTCCTCTGCTCCCTGCCCTTTGCCACTCCATCCCAGGAAGATGCTTTGCTGCAGCCTGACACTATGGACAGCATTGCAATCCCATCCCACTTCCCATCAGACACCAAGGCCAAAGGAACCTTAGGCACCAGGCAGAGAAGTCCCTGCCTGGAGCCTCTGACAGCAGCTGGTCCTTTGGCCAAAGCCACATCCAGCCAACACGGTCTCTTCTTGCATCGCATCACTCCCACAGCTAGGGAGCATTTCTTAGTCTCAGCTTTCCTCTGGTGTTCACTGAGACAATCCTGTCTTGCCCCAGTCCTGGAGATGGTCTCAGTGCTCTCCTCTCCCTGACTGTTGTTCTGAATGCCTTGGAAATCCTGTCACAGACCCGTCAAAAATGAGGCAGAAAGTGACCATGGTGTCATTGTCCTGTTGCTGCACCCATGTCTTCCCAGCCAGAGCTTTGCCTGACATGTCCTTTGAAACTTGTGAGGCTGAAGGAACTCAGCCTCCTGTCTTTAAGCCTGCAGATATTTTCCTAAAAGCTCTTTTCTCTCTGCGATGACCTGTGCATGAAGACTGTGTCAGCTTCCCACAACACCCAGTGACCAACGGGCCCCATCAACCCCTCTCCCAGTCCTTTGCAGCTTCTTCTGGACTTCTCATCATTCTCACTGCTGTCCCTGAGCCCCTCTACTCCATGTCCATCCCTGCTGAAGTACTCAGTGTCACTTGCTGGGCAGGACCCGTTCCCTTCACCCTGCCTCTCTGAGCTGCCTCCAGCCATGCACCTTTCAGCACATCCCTCAGGAAGAGCTTGGGTTTCCTGGAACCATGCTGCAATCTGGTGTGTGTCCACTACAGCCACTCTGGCTGGTTCTGGACTCTGCTGGAGCTCTTGGGATCCTCCCACACTCCCATGCACACCAGCTGCCCACCCAGCTTGGTGCCATCCCAGGGTGTAGGATGTACTTATCCACCTCCCACGTGGTTAAGGTAGGGATTGCAGAGGGCCAAGGCCAGGCCAGAGCCCTGCAGGAGCCCACAAGAAACGCCCAGGACTGTGGACAATAAGCCACGGCTAACTTCTCCCTGACTGCAGTACTGCAGCTGGCCATGCTTGTGTTCACACTGTGCTTTCCATTCAGACCATGGGCACCCCACACTCCCAGTCCTGTGCAGGGATGCAGGAGGTGATCCAGGGGCAGGGAATTGAGTGGCTGTTTTCCCCTCGCATGCTCCTTCCATGAGGACCCTCCATGCTCCTGAGCTGGAGGAAGGGACAGCTGGCTTTAGGCAGAGAGAAAAGCCCTTTGCGTGCTGCAATTGGGTTGCTGTGACTTGGTGCTTGTCCAAAACACTGATCCCTCCTGATGCACCGACTGATTTAGGGATACTTCCTGGGCTCAGGGACATTGCCCAGGGTTGGTGGCTGCCACAACCAGAGCACACCCAAGCTTGGGTGACATCCCTTCAAGGAGTGACTCCAAGCCTCATGTCAGACCCTGGCAAGGGCTGTCAACCCGGGCAGCTGCCTTGCAGCTCCCCCTCCAAGCCAGCCTGGCCTGTGTCCTCTGCCAGGCAGAGCCATGTCCTTGACACTGGCTCATGGTGACCACATGAAACTCACTCTTTTCCAGAGAGCATGGGAGGCACAGGCACCTTGTCCTGCAGGGTGCTGAGTGGGAAATGACCCTCCCACCCATCCCTCAATGGCCCCTGGGAAGCATTGGGTCTCAACGTTGCTAGTCCTTGTCATCAGTGGGAGACCCTCTGAAAAGATTTGGGAATGCCAAGCCTCTGCCAACACAGGCTTTGCGCACCAGACCAACTACTTTAAGCTGTTTACCCAAGGCTTTATCATAAACCCCACTTGCTCTGGGACCAGGATGGAGGAGCACAACATCCCTTTCCACCACAAATCCTTCTTTGAATGACTCCCAACTGGCAGGTGAGTGCAGGAGCTGGATACTCTGAGCCCACAGTGGCACCACAGTGAGCACAGTTAGCCCCACAGGTCATGCTAACCCCTGTCCCTGGGCTGTCAGAGCTTCACTCCAGGCCAGCTCTGTCCTGTTCAAGGCCCTCAGCTCCTGTGCTTTTGGGATAGCAGAGTAGTTGCCCCCATCCACGCCTAGTAGGGTTTTACCAAGCTCTGCCCTTTCCAATACCCAGCACACCCAGGCACAGACCCTGGGCAGGGCTTGCAGACGTCCCTCTCCATGGTGCACAGGCACAGGAGCCCCACCGCAGCCACAGACTGAGGTCCAAGGACATGGTCCTGGAGCAATCTGCTTTTAGGGATGGCCATGGACATGTTTGGACAGGCTGACCCTGGGGCGACACTGCTCTGCCATGGGGGACACTCACGCCTCGGAAGGATGACAGGACATCTCGCTGTCAGGGGTGGTGGGCAGCCTCTCCCCCATGCACACTCCAGCCCTCCCACCCACCAGCCTGGAGAGCCAGGGCAAGCCCCTGATCCAGGGAGAAGCAGAGATCACCTGGGCCCTACTCCCACTGCAGTGGGGACCCCCCTTCCTTCCCTACAACCGCAGCATCCTGTTGGCTTCTCTCAGCTGCCTGGGTCCAGGACCTGGTGAGAGCTGGTGGAACGATTTTTCCCATGGGATGCCACAGAATTCAGCTGCTTTCCACCAAACACCGTCTCCCCAGAGCTCGGGGGAGCGTTTTGGGCTGCCAACCTCTTGGAGGGGGGCAAAGCCAGCTCCAGAGCAACCGGGCTGGCTCAGGGACAGGGTCCCTTGGGACTGTAGCAGCTCCAATACGATGTTTGCCATGCGGACAGCCAGAGCTGAGCAGGAGGGCGAGTCAGCCCCCGGGTGGGCGACACGAGAGCTTACCTTGGGCAGGGTCCCACCGGCCGAGTGCCTGCGCCGCACGTCCCACCGGCGAAGGCCGCCCCGAAATTCCTTCCTCTCTTCCTCCTCCGCACTCTCTATCTGCTGCCTGCTGAGGCTCTCCCTGCCCTCCCAGCCTTCCCCAGCTGGCAAGGCTTTTCCACTTAAAGGCGAAAGAGGGAGAGAAAGAAATGAAGTGGAGGGGAGGAGGGGAAAAAAAAATAAAATAAAATCAAAAGGAGAGGCAAGGCTGTGCCAGGGCTGGGCTGCAGCCAAGCCCCTGCTCTGCTCCTCTAGTGCATCTCAGCAGTGCCCTGTGCAACCCCCAGCCCAGCTGGGAGGGGGTCCAGCCTCCTCGGACCCGAGTGTGGAGCAAATCCCGGGGCCGAGGGATGTGCACGCGTGTGTGTGTGCGTGTATAAATAAAAGAGACCTCGGGAGGAGGAGAAGGGGGAGGCTGTTTCGCCAATGAGGAGAGGAGCTCCTCCGACTTCCTCCCTCCACCCTCTGTGGGGACCCTTTGCAGAGCAGAATTTGCGATTAACGCCCGGCGGACGAGCGTGATGCGTGAAAAAAAAAAAAAAAAAATTTAAAAGGAGGAGAAGCCTTAGTGGCTGCAAGGAGAGGGGAGCTCTGCTGCGGGCTGCGATGGGGCGAGCGGTGAGGGCCCGGCTCACGGGGAACAAAAGGAGCCCGGACCAGCCCTGCTATCGCCTCCTTAAACCGGAGGGAAGGAGCTGCTCTCTCCCTGTGTCTGCTTTCAATTCTGGCCTTTTTCCCTGTTTTCTTTTTCTTTTATTTTCTTTCTCTTTTTTTCCCCTCAACCCCCCCCTCCCGTTTACTTTTTTTTTCCCCCCCTTTCTCAGGATATGAGGGGATGTTTAGAAAATCCACTGCCCACGCCAGCAGCTGACTCATGTTTTTATTAAAGAGGGCCTGTACTGAACTGACTCCGTGTGTTCCCCCCAGATGCCTCCCTGCGCTGTGCTGTGCCGGCACTGCAGCTCCTGGCCCCTGACCCCGACTGGCCGCTGCCCCTTGGGGACCACCAACGCACCCTTGCAACTCCTCTCTTTTGGAAAGGGGGGTAAAAGGTCTTCTGCAGCTGGGATGCTGCAGCAGAGGGTGGGTTTAGCTGGGGATTTGGGGTGTTGGGGCTGCCGAGGGCACAGAGCTGGGAGAGATGGCAGGAGTGATCACCTCAGCCGTGCCATCATCTCAGATGTGCTGCACCCCTCCTGCCCTGGGGGGCTGGAATCCAGGTAATGAACCAGCTTTAAATGCTCCCAGCATCTTAATGAGTTCAAATCGAATTTCTGAGAAACTTTCAGTAGGCAAAACATTACCATGTGTCCAGAGGGGATTTTTTTTTCAATTTGTTTTAGCACTGTAACAAGGGACAGGTGATCTTTGGATGAAAAGTGCCTTTTGACCCATCAGTTCTTGCCACCGTTTTCATCTTGGGGATGCTTAAGGGTGGTCAGGCATTGGAACAGGCTGCAAAGGGAAGTAGTGGAATCACCATCCCTGGAAATGTTCAAAAATGTCTAGAAGTGGCACTTGGGGACATGGTTTAGTGGTGAAGATGGCAGTGGGGGGTTGGACTCGATGATCTTAGAGGTCTTTTTTAACCTTAACCATTCTGTGTTTCTCTCTGATCGAAACAAGAGAAAGTGCAAAACTGCACTGGCTATCCTGAAAAGACACGTGTCCATCTTTCTTTAATTTTCCTTTCTAAGAATAAAAAAGCTGTCCCCGTAATGACAACACTGCTGAAATCTGTGTTTTTGCCTTTTTTTTTGCAAGGCAGGCTCATCCCCTCCTGCCATGCTAGCAAATGCCTGCACAATGACCACAGGGAATGATTCCTGGCTGGACCAGCCCAAGAGATTTGCTGTTTATCTCTCATTATCTTAATGTTTTCTTTGTATCTATGGAAAACCAAAGGGGAGGTGTTTATTCTGTGCAGCTGTGGAGGGTGAGGAGAGCCAGGCTGCAGCACCAGGCTATTCCTACGTGACCAGTAGGGCCACTCCTGGCACGGGGCTGGTGTGCCAGCTCCGTGCCTGGCAGCACCTGGTACCTGGACAGGTGCAGGAGGGATGCAGCCCTGGCTCGGATGGATTCCCCTGACTTCAGACCTGGTGGTGGCCCTGTGTCAGGGGCCCTGTCAGCCCCCCTGGGCTGAGACAGGCTGTTGTGCAGAAATGGGGCCAGCGAGCGTGAGAGCAGCTCGTGTGGGGGCCAGGCGGCACAGGGGACGTGCTGTGCACATGGCTCTTCCCGACACTTTTCCCAAGGGATGAAGATGTGTCTGGTGGGTCCATGTGTGGGGACATATGGGCTGCTGGGAATTGCTCAGCAGAGCTATTTCCTGGTGGTGTCCCCGCTCTGAGGACATGACTTCTCCAGACAGAGTGGGAGAGGGAGAAACTCACTGGCGCAATCCTGCTGGGCCCCTTGCACTGGGGATGGGCTACCTGGGGTGAGCAGGGGGTAGAAAAGCTAACACAGACCATGCTTGAGGGCAGAGCATCCTGAGCCTGAAGTGGGACATATTCCCCCTTCTGTCCCTTGCAAACAGATGGCACCAATACCCACTCCAGGCTGGGACCAGGAAGAATCTGGCAAACAAAACCTCCCAGTCTGCAAAGGCCAGGGTTCATTGTTTGGGGATGCTGAGAGAGCTCTGGGGAACCCAAAGCATCCCGGCAAGCACACGTCGGCCCACTCTGTACATCCCCAGGGAGCATCCACAGCCACGCACTTTGTTTAGGAACAGCACGCTGGGGTTACGGCAGCTCCTGGGAAAGGCCAGCTCAGAGGAAGCACCAAAGCCAGAGGAACTCGCTTGTGCAAACGTGTGGGTGGAGGGCAGCAGCTCTGCTACTTCGGCCTCATCAGCCCTTCATTGCTCACCTCTATTTTTGGCGCCTGCACCCCCCTTCGTGGTGCTGCAGGACCCAGTGGTCCCCCTGGGGCTGGGACAGCTGCAGTGTGGGATGCCAGACCCCTCTCAGCTGAGATTTCTAGCCTCAGTAAGCATCACTAAGTGCTAATGGGGCATTGGGGTCATGTAGTGCAGCATCTCTGGTGGGGCAATCAGCCATTGAGACAGGATATTCCAGGGGATTTGGTCTGCTCTGGCATCAACTGGATCAAAGCAGCTCTCCGAACTCCTGGCCCACCCCAGGCAGAGCTGGGATCACAGAGAAAAACCTATTCCCCATGCCTGACATAGAGAAGAGAGACCAGAGCCAGGTGACCCAAGACAATGGTGGAAACAGCCGTGCTGGAGTCCTCAACAGGTACCATGTGCCAGCAGGTGACAGGCAGGTATGGAAGAAGCAGCACATGTCGGCCTTCCCCACTTCTCTGAAGGTTTGATAGGGGCCAGATTTGCTCCAGCTTCAGATTTTCGGAGCCTCTATCAACTCACAAATCAGCCGAGGAATTTCAGCATCACTCTGAAGTGGTGTCAAGCCGCAGACCACAAGAGAGGGTGCCAGGGAGCACAGCACCACATCTGGGCAGCCCATCTGGCAGCTGCCAGCACTTGCCCCTGGCTGGATCCAGCTCTTGGGCCCTGCAGGGAGCTGCACCAAGGCTTCATCCAGCATCTCTAAAGCTCTGCCCTGGTGTCCAGAGGAGCCTGTACCCTGTGTGTGTGTGTGATCCTGCTTTGCCAGGATGGGTGACACCAGGGCCCAGGGAGGAAAGGGAGGCAAAAAGTGCTGGGTTTCTTCCAAAGTGACCGTATGCCCAAGCATAACATGATGGGGAGCATCCTGGGGAGTATCCTGCAGCATTCCCCAGCACTGGGAACACTGGCCATGGACACCACAGGGTGACAGCAGTGTCAGGAGGTAGCACTGGGCCATACGCACGTATGGTGCTGTGTCCCTATGGATGCTGGCCCCTTCCCTACATCCCCAGGGCTGGGACACTTGGAGGAGGCAGCAGCCAGCATGGAGGATGTTATCCTGCTGCCTTTCCCCACCTCAGGGCCTTTCCGACCCCATCCCATGCATTCTTCCTAACCCCCACCACGAACCTTGGTATTAAATGTGCTCGGCAGAGCCCCGGGAGGCAGCGACAGGCTCCTGGGTGAATACTAATAACGATGCCGGCCGCTCGCCCCAGCCTTTCCCACACATCTGCAGCCACTTAATGTGGGAATCGTTAACCCTCTGCTTGCACAGTGCCTGAAACGCAGCAAAGGAGCGAAACCAGGATGCTCCCCACCAGTGCAGGGAGAATCACATCCCCACCCCACCGAGAGCAGGGCCCACACGTGCTGGGAAGTGATGAGGGATGCCAGCATGTGTCCCTGTCCCCAGTGCCCTCTTGAGGATATTCACAGGGTTTGTGGCATTTGCATTTGCCAAGAAAGCTGATCCAGATCCCAAAGAGGATCCGTGGCCCTGGACGGGGAGAGGGGAGCTGTACTGTGCACTGGTGGCACATCCATTGGGGCTATCCCGGTCCAGCACCCATCTCTCTGGGGACCAGCTCCTCAGGCTCTCCTCAGCACGGGGACACAGGTGACAGCACAGGGGCGGTTCAGGCATCTGGGGAGAGCCAAAGGCCACACAGGAGCCTGCAGTGGGGCTGGTGGACATGAGGCAGGGGGTTTTCCTCTGCAAGAGGGTAGCACTAATGTCTCCATTGCCAGAGAGAGGGGTTACTCTCAGGGCATTCAGAAGCTGGGGAATGACCAAAAGGTGAAACCCTGGCTGGGCTGGGATGTGAGTGGGGCCATGCAGCTCTGGGATATGCTGGTCTGAAGCCACAGATTTGCCTTTGGGAGCAATAGGAGCTGGAGGGAGTGAAGTGAGGAAGGAGGCTGTGGGGGAAAAGGGGAGCAAGGGGGGACACCTACTTGACTCTCTGTGGGCATCTCCCTCTCCTGCAGAAACCACAGTGGGGTTCAGAGCAAGTTGGGGGACAAGTTAGGACTCCGTTTCCATATTGAATGCCTCCTCCACGGGAGCAGGAGGTGATGAGATGGTGTCCCTGCTCCATCTGAGGATAGTTGCGTGCAGCCTGGCCCTGGGGACCTCCCAGCCCTCCTCCTTCCAGGAGATGGCATCACTCGATCACAGATAGCAGCAGCGAGCCCCAGGGAGTGTTGAGGGAACCCTGACTGCTCTCCCTCTCCGCTGCATCTGCCTGGTTTCCACCAGGAATACCAGGTCTGAAGGACTAGGAGGAGGTCCCCAGGTTGGGTGTGTTTCTGGGGGTCTCTAGGATGGATGGAGGGGGTACCGCCACCTCCTCTCACCCAGCTGGGGACCCCCCAGGGGCTCTGTCAGTCCCTCATCTGCTCACCCATGGGACCCCGGGGCAGGTGGCATCCTGGGGCACCGAGGGTCCCAATCAGCACCCTTCAGCCCCAGCTGAGCAGCCTGGAGAGCCCATGAAGGGCTCCTCACCTGGCTCTTCCCCAGCACAAACTTTGCCACCAGTAATAAACAGGTCAAAGAAAAGCAGAAGAGGGAAGTTATTGTTGGTGGATCTTTATGGCCCAATTGTCCTCCCCCGCCCCCTTCGCCCACACTGAGGGAGTTCACGCTCAGCTGTCAGCGGGCACCTGGCCATGCTGTGCCCTGCCAAGCCTGTCACCTGCTCCCCTGCAGAGGATGCAGCTGTGGGGTGCTGCCCCAGACCCCTGAGCCCTCCCACCCCCAGCAACTGCCTGAGTCCTTGGCTTTGGCTCCACAGGTTGGGAAAAGGTAAGGGGGGCCTGGGCTCCCTGTCACTGCCTGAAAGAAACAGCCAGTGGCAGGAATAACCCCAGAGCCTGAAGTGCAGCCACCCCTGGGATGGGACCCAGCAGCCACCTCTGTTGCTCTGTACCTCCCACCATCTGCTCAGGGGGAATTTTCTTTTCATCTTTTTTCTCCCAGTTCCTGAGCATCTTTGCTGATGGGAGGAAGAGGAGGAGTAACGTGGCTTTGGCTCTCTAGTTTGCACAAAGCCATGGCGGTACTGAGATCTTGGGAAAAATCCAGGATAGATGGGATTATACGGCACATCAAGCAATCTGAGCTGAGTGGTGAGCTGAGATCATCACTGGGTGGGACGGTCATGACAGTCACCTTTGTCACAAGGGAGGGGCCTGGGACAAGGCTGAGCAAGGGGTTGGGGACCCTGGGGGCCCAGAGGGGGTGCTGCAAAGTGCTCACATCTCCTGGTGCCTCTGGCCATGCCAGGTTTCAGGAGGCAGACTGCGTGTGATGTCAGCTCTGGGGGTGATTTCCCATTGCTGGGGGTTTACCCTTCTCTGTCCTCCTAAACCAGACCACTCACCTCCTACCCATCTCCCCTCCATCTCATCCTGGCACCCACCTCCTTGCAGGGAGTGGATGTAGCACAGGGGAATATGAGCACCCAGTTTCAGGTAGAACTGGGGCCAGAGCAATGGGATGAGGAGCTTGCGACTGACACAGAACACTGAGGGTCCAGAGCTCCGTGATGGAGGTTTTATCCCCTCCTCTCAATTTCATCCTTAATCTATTTGGGTTTTTTCCTGTTTCCTATTGTCAAATTCCAGGCTGTTTTGGTTCCAGGACGGTGAGGATCTGTCCTTGCCCTGCTCATTTTTCTAGAAGGGGAAGGGGCTGGTGCAGCGAAAAGGACAGAGGCGGCCTCGAGGAGGTGACAAAACACCCTCCTGAAGCCTCTGTGGACTCTGCTTCTGACTGGGGAGAAAAAGCCAGCCTGCAAATGACAACTGTGGCTGGGTGGTGGCCAGTGCAGCTGGAGTGTGACACCAGCGGGGAGGGGGACGTCGGTGGGGCCGAGGCTCCCGGCTGCCAGTGGTGGGGATTTCTGGGCAGTGTGGAATAGCGCAGGTCCTCGGTCCCTCGTCCCCCTCTGGAGTGCAGGTGTGTCTGACCTGACAGGTGTGATCTCTGCTGGGGTGTTTGTGGCTGGCACCTCCCACCTTGCAGGCAGACAGGGCTTCACGAGGGTCTCCTTTCTGCTTGGTTTTCCTTACCACCAAACATATGGGGATGGTTTTGCTTTCTTAAGAGACAAAGCAGGTGAGAAACTCCTCTTGCTGCAGCGTCGTGAGCCCCTTGGAGATGTGTCAGCCCGGGTACTCGCAGCAGTGCCCATGGTGGGGGGCATTCTCCCTGCACACAGGTTCTGCCCATCTCTCCTGCTCTCGAGGCTGGGCTGAGCTTTGCTGTCAGGGTTGGAGGGGTGGGTTTGCCCTGGCATGAAGGAAACGCAGACCCAAAGCCTCCACCAGCCTCTCTCTTCCAAAGAGGCAGATGCTGCTGCTGGGCACAGGAGAACCCCATTCAGACCAAGAGTTTGGTGTCCCCCAACGTGGGGACAGGGCAGGTGACAGACACACACAGGCCAACTTGTCCCCTGCGTGCAGCTGGGTTTTAATACAGAGGTTCATCCCAAGGCACGCTGCTCCTGGGGTGTGGATGGTGGTGAGGTCCCTTGGGGTATCCTCATGGGACACCCATGACACCCTCATGTCCCCAAAGACAGCTGCTACAGAGGGACCACGTCCGGTGGCATGGGCACAGTTGTGGGGTAGTGACAGAGGGTCTGGGGGGTCCTGGGTGCTCCCTGGGGTCACCCACTACCTCATCCTCCTTGCAGCCAGAGTGGGAAGTTTGAGCTCGTCCCCCTCACCCGCTGGGGTTTCTGCACTTTGAAATGCAAACCTGCCTTTCAATGCAAATGCTGCGAGAGGTTGGGCCCAATAAAAGCCTGTGGGCAGGGAGGTGCCTGGCCCGAGGACAGGCTCCCCAAGGCGCCCAGGTGAGTGGTGGCGAAGGAGGGGCGGCCGCCTCCCCGCCAAACCCAAGCGGCCGCAGTCGCGGCTCGGCGGCGCAGCATGAGCGGGACGGCCCGGGAAGATGTATGTAGGATATCTTGTGGATAAGGACACCAACATGTATCCCAGCCCGGTCCGGCACCCCAGCCTCAACCTCAACCCCCAGAACTACGTGCCGGGGCCACCGCAGTACTCGGACTTCGCCAGCTACCACCATGTGCCGGGGATTAACAACGACCTGCACCACGGGCAGCCGGCAGCTGCCTGGGGCTCTCCCTACACCCCTGCCAAGGAGGACTGGCATTCCTATGGGGCCGCTGCGACGCCTTCCACCGCCAGCCCGGGGCAGTTTGGATTCAGCGCCCCAGATTTTAACCCCATTCAGCCTCCGGGCTCTGGACTCCTGCCTCCACCCATCAGCAGCTCGGTCCCCCAGCTCTCCCCTAATGCCCAGAGACGCACCCCATACGAGTGGATGAGGCGCAGCATTCCCAGCACCAGCAACAACGGTAAGGAAACCCCCAGTCCTGCACCCCTGCGCCATCCCCAGAGCAGAGGATCCCTGAGCTTGGATTTCTGCAGAGGCGGATCCTGCTCTGTGGCTCTCCCTGCACAGGGACTGCCAGGAGGACAGCAAGTTTGGCCTGCCCTTGGCATGACACCCAGTCCCCAAAGAGCAGGGGACCCCGCCAGCGAGGTGGCAGCAGCTGAGGACGGGCAGGGAGGGTGCTGTCCTTCCACACTCACAGCTGGGCTTACCTGGCGGGGCAGTCCTTTTCCCCAGCCGGTGCCGGGTAGGATGGGCAGAACCAGAGACCCCCAGGACCCTGAGGGGGTGTTGGATGGGGGGTGTCAAAAGTGCCGGGGTGAGTGTGTGGGGCTGTGGCTGTACATGAGAGCGTGAGCTGGCTGTGGGAGAGCCCGTGCAGGGTGCCTAAAGCTGTGTGCGTGTGCAGGGAAGGAGCTGTGTGCGTGCAGCCATGCTGTGTGCGTGTGCATGTGCACAAGGTGCATTCAGGGAGCGTGCGGGGCACCGCGGGCAGTGTGTGTGTGCAGGCAGTGTCACCCGCTGTGCCTGGGGGAGGTGACGTGCTCCGAGTGTGTGTGCAGGGCGCTGTGTGAGGACGGTGTCGCGCACGGTGTGTGTGCGAGGGGCACCGTGCGTGTGCAAAGAGTGTCTTGGGGACAGTGCCACGTGGAGGGTGGCTGTGGGTGCTGCAGGTGCACGGCTGGTGGGTGCTCGGCTCTGCAGGAAAGGGTGCCCTGGTTCCTGGGATTATCTCCGGCCTGGGCACCGAGTGGTCGTGCTGTCCCCAGGGTTCTGTCCCCGCTGAACTCCTGACCTGGGGGAAGCGTCTGGGTGACCCCAGCCCCCTACCCTCCCTGCTGCCCACTTCAAAGGCGGTGGGCAGATCCCCCTTGGGGCCAGCCCAAATTGACAAGGACTTCTCTTTGTCATGGAGATGGTGGCCGGCTCCTCTGGCAGCGAGGTGAGGTGCGGGCCCTTTGTCCTGACCTACCCCCACCCTTTCATCTTCCCAGCCTGGACCCTTCCCAGCGGGACCCACGGGGCTTGCCTGAACCTGCTATCCCTCTCCCTCTCCTGTGCCATGAGCTCCTCAGAGCACTGCTGGGGCCAAACTCACTACAGGAGTCGCTGTGAGCATCTCTAGGGAGCGAGTTTGCTTTGAGTTACTGCTGCCCCATATCCTTGGAATCAGGGCCAGGGCTCCCTGTTTGTAGTGTCTCAGGTTTTTGGCTTGTTTTCAGCTCTGCCCTGCATTCCCAGTGGGCAGGGCCCACGTAAGGGTCTTCTTCAGATGTGCCTGGGGTCTTCCAGCATGGAAAATACCTACTCATATTCCCAGAATCTGTGTGGCAGGGACCAGTGTCTGCAGTGGAGCAGGCAGAATATCCCAATAAATGGAAAAAAAACCAGCCCCAGTCTGGAAAGAGGAGGGAGAGGCAGGCTGGTATTTCCTGTCTCGTTTTAAGCGCTGAATGTAACTATTTAGGAAAAATGCTTCCCCCCAGATGCAGTGATGGAGACCCACAGGCGTGCCAGGGCTGAGGGCTTCCCTCTGCCCGGGGTGGAAAGGGAAATGTGAGGAAAAGGCCCCCGCAGCCCTGCCCTGCAGCTGGAACCCTGCCACTTCTGCAGGGTTTGTAGGTCTGAACATCTTGATTTCTTCTGAGGAGAGAGGTGGGAGGGAAAATGAGTGGGGAAGGAAAGCCATCAGCACACCTCTCCTCTGGATCAAGGCCATGGGTTTACACCCAGCAGTGGGGCCGAGATAAAACAGGGGCTTGAAAGTGCCTCTGATTGAGTTAGACGACAATTGAGTTGATTGAATTCTGGAAAAATATCATTAGTTGCTTAGTTTGTATCTCCTAGATCAAAGACATACAAAGGAACAAATAAATCAGCCTTGTTCCTCTCACACGGGGAGGAGCTGCCCCAGCCCCACCACAGCGATGTGGGGGTGAAAGGCCCTTCCTTGGGGTGTTTTCCTTGGGATGGATGACCAGTAAGCTCCTTTTCTAAGTCACCCACAGATTAAGGACCTGTCCTTGCACCTCTGCTGGGTCCAAGCCCAATGCTTCTGGTGCCAAGCAACTGCAGGATTTTGCTGTGGTGGGACCATGAGCTGGGAGATGGTGGGATGCTGTTGGGGTTTTCCAGTGCTGCCCTTTAAATAAAAGTCTTCATTAAGCTTGAAAGAGAGTAGGGCAGAGATGGGTTTGACATAGATAAGGGTGAAGCTCTTAGATGAATCATTTTATTGAAATCAATAAACTGGGCTTTAATCCGTCTGGATTGATAAACTCCCCATCTCACCACTGTGGGAATAGGAAATGAATACACGGAGATTTTTCCTATAAATATCAACAGTTTCATTGTGAATGCTGTAAATCATAATACTTCAGAGGGTTGTAAATTAATGTTCCCTTTCTGTCTTGTCTAGTATAAACAGCTCCTGGCCATAGTTTGAAAGCTTTTGGGGAAGAGCTGCATGGTAGTAAAATAAAATGTTGTGCAGGGAATATGAGTGTGTCAGGCACTTCTGCAAATGTGATCCAGAGCTTGAGAAAAATCAATGAGAAATCTCCCAGTGACTCACTGAAGAGTCAGGCTTTACAGGGGGATGATTTTATGTACCTGTTGCTACATTCATGCGTGCTTCACAAGGCTGAGCTGAGATAACCCAGCAGCAGAAGGGATTGCAACTCCAGTCACCAGGAATTGGGAGTTAAAGGGAACCGAGCTGGAAGATGTCCCCAGGCCTCATTTCTCTCTCCAATGTCACCTCCTTTTCTGCCCATAAAATCTTCACTAGCAGCATGTCAGAGCCTCATGCTTCCTCCTTATTCACAATTATTTGCAAACTTCCCTGTGAATTGCACCCAGGGTTTATAAAAAGCTCAGGAAGGTGGCTGGAAGAGGGGCTGGCTGAACTTTGAAATTCACTCTCTGCTCGTTAGTCATGCAAATCCTCAGATACTGCCTTGGGTCTGGCTTTTAGGTCACTAATTGAGCAGGGGCCACAGTGCTAAATAGTGCAAGTGAAAGTGCAATTGGAGCATCCCTTGTGGAGGCAAATGTGCTCAGGGCTTCGTGTGGTACCACTGCCCGTGGTGCCCAGGCAGGTTTTGGGGTGATGGAGAGCAAGCAGTGATGCTCGGAGCATGTGGTGATTTGCTGGGTGTGCAGTTTTCCAGCTCAGTTTTACTATTTCTAGGTCAGTTTTCCAGCTCTGTTTATTTTCCTAGTGGGGCCCTTGAACACTGGGGGAAAGAGTAAAACACCCAATAATGAGACAGAAACATTTCCCCTGGACTGCTGGGGTTCACTCTGTGCTTGGTATGTTTTGGGATGATGGTGCTGGCTGGAGGACAGTGCATTTCCCTGGTCAGTCCCTGCATGGGGAGCCTCTCTTTAGGACATGCTCATTCCCTGTGAGACCCTTTGCTCCACCGGGACACTCGCGAGGTGTGTGTCAGGCCCCATCAGTCTTTTCCCCTTGAATTATTAACCCACAACCTGCTCCTGGCCCCAGCTGGGGTTTGTTGACTGCTTAGCCTGCTGGCCAAGGTACAGGCCTCTCAAACTTTCCTAGAATTGACTTTCCTTGAACAAAAAAGGCTTCTCTGGAGCACTGGCAGTACCTACGTGATGGGCTTGGCTGGCTAATACCCTGGGATTAGCAGAGGGACACTTTAAACCTCTGGCCAATGACAGATGTTTCCTATAGGGGACCCTTCAAGGACGCCCACTCTGGTGCTGTTAGCTTTGTGATTGCTTGGATAAGAGGCTGGATCCTTCCCCCACACTGCCCCATGGCAAGGATGGGCCAAACCCTGTGGGGCTGCAAAGCGGGAGAGGAGTCCTGATGTCCAGATGGGACCCCCACTGCCTCACTGTTCTCCTCCCCCCACTGCAGATGAGCTTCATCCAGGTGGCAGGTTGGGATGAGCTGGATCAGGGCTGGAGTGAGGTGATGTTCTGAATGGGGTTGTGTCCACCCCACACGTGCCAGCAGCCCATGTGTCACCCTGGCGCTCCCCGTCCTCCCGCGCTGCTGTGGCCTTTGACCCAGCACAGGAGCCAGGCTGGCGGCACTCAGCTCAGTGCTCATAAAACATGGGAACAACTGAAGGAATCTGCCAGTTGCCAAAATAAAGGATTGAGTCACTGCAGGGCTGGGAAAGACTTGCTCCAACAGCCAGCTTCAGGCTGCTGCCCCCGGGGCTGACTGGCCTCTGGTTGTGTTGTCCATGTCCAAGAACATGGGGCTGTCATGGGGAATCACCAGCTCACTACAAACACCAGGCATCTGCTCTTCATGCCCTTGGGGTTTGCACCTCCTGGGAAGGGTGGCCTCACCAGTGGGCGTGGGCGTGGGTGTGGGTGCAGTTCTGTCCCTGTCACACTGTGCCAGCTGTGCAAAACCCAGCCAGGGTGAGCCTGTGCTCCTGTGCACCGGTCTGCACTCTCCAAATCCAGCTCTTTGACCAGGTTTCTGCCCCTGCCTGGCAGCAGGGCTGCCCTGCTTGACTGTGTCGGCTCTGCCAGTCCCACAAGCCCCAGGCATACCTTCTCCAGCCACACACTTGCACTTAGAGCAAAGCTTTTTTGGGAACACAGAGCTTGATCCTCAGTGAGCAGGGGACCAGAAAGCCATTGGGTCAAGCAGCGCAGTTTGGCAAGTGAAATGTTTCCAGTGCTCTCCATACCAAGCTGGACCAGGTTTTATTGCTACTGGGTGCACATGGGAGATTTGCAGTTTGCTTTGAAGCCTTTGGCACCAGGAAGAAATCCCCAGGTTGTGTGAGATGAACTGCCATGGAGAGAGCTACCCTCGGTGTAGGAGCATTGCTGGGCTCCCTGGAGGGGCCTGCAGTGCCCTGCAGCACAGATGAGTCCTACCTCAACCCTGATGTCTGAAATGCCCATTTTTACAACCCAGAGTAGAGATGGGGGAGTTTTGGCAGGGTCCATTCAGTGAGGATTCATCCAGCATTCCCTCCCTCCCTCCACAGCACTGAGACATTAAATAAGTACAGAGAGGATGTGTGGTTCCTCTCACCCAGTTTTTGACACCCAGCTGTTGTCTAAATCCAGTGTATTCTGGCAGAGGAATGATGTCAGGCAGGGATCTCGGGAAGGATTGCCCTACAGAGGGGGTCGTTTCTCACTGGCAGTGATGAAATGAGCCACATGGCTCCGGTCCTTCGCCCCGCGTCAGTCGTCCCATCCATCACTCCTCTGCTTCCTGCGGCAGAGGAAAAATAGCTGAGGATATTGAAGTATGCAAGGGAAGGGGAAAGCTTGTGAAAACCATGAGCTGCTGGTTCCCAGCACTCGGGGAGTGTGAGGGGCTCGGGTTTATCCCCCCCTCCCAGGCCACAGAGGAGCGTGGGTGTTTGGAGTGGCTGCTGGACCTGGAGGGGAAAGGAGGGGAAAAAATGAGTGTGGGGAAGGGAGCATCAGAGGGTCGCCCTTGCCACCACCAGTTCAGACTTTGGGGTTCCTATTTCCAGTCGGTTTAGGGATGGTGAAATGATCCAGGCTGTCTGTCCCGAGCCTCAGCATCACCTCTGTGCAGTGCGGCTCCCATCATCGCTGCTCGGCAGAGGGAGCATTGACCCCTCTGCACACAGACAGCTGGAGCACATCTGGCTGCCAGATGCGGGTGGCTCCAGCCAGCCTGGAGGCTCGTGAGCTTTAGGAGCCGACCCCAGCCCTTTCCTGGGCCTGGGGTGTCTGTCATGGGGTATTGCTCTGCTGGCTGTCCTCAATTTTGTGGGGGTGTGAAGGGCATTTCCCCCCATGAGCTGGAGAAGGACTGGGGATTAAACTGTCCAGGGAATCCCATGGCTCTCACCCTGGGACTCCACTCTGGTTTGCAACTGCCTGTGTGCCTGTTTCTCCAGCCGTAACATTGCCTAAAGCTCTGCCAGGTGTGAGGGAAGTTTTCCTTGATCCTTTCCCAGGGGAGAAATGCCAAATCTTGATAGAACACTGATTCCTCTGGGATGGGAGGATTTTACCCTCTTTGCAAGCAGATGCTGCTCATTCAGAATGGAGCAGCTTTATCGTGGAGAGGAAGCACCCACACGGAGGGGACAGCCTTGCACCGTCTTGCTGCACTTTACCTCCAGTGTGGACCAGTTCTTTCCCAGGTGCTCCCTGGTGACAGGACTTTCACACCCGATGTTTTTCAGCATTGTAATATTTTAATGCCATCAGAGAGTGTGGGACCAGCTCCCCAGTACAGAGAGATGGGCAGACAAGGCTGTACAGACAGAGCCAGTGTGGGGCCAGAGCACCACCAGGCAGGTGGGACCAGGCAGGATGGCTCTGGGAGCACAAGGAGCCAGCACAGAGTGAGGCATGAGAGCTGCTGAGGCAGCCTGGCAGCAGTGCCTCCATCACCCCTGCCAGCACCTCCTCTACAAGGCAACATCCAACGTGTCCCCAGGCCTTGGGAACATCTGCTGTGGGGTGCAACAGCTGTCACCACCGTGGGCTCTCATCTCAGTGGCTCCAGCCAGCAGGTCAGGGCTGCCGTACCCCAGCTTCCCAGATCAGAGCCCTGATGGCTGCACAGCAGCTTCCCACAGAGTTTGGGGCTGTGGTAATTTTGAGCTGCTTTGACCTGTGAAAGAGAGACTTTTAGAAAAGCGCTGCAGTTTATGCTCCTGGCTGCTGGCAGCTGTGCTGCTCCTGCTGTGGCTGGGAGAAAGGTGTCCCGTGGATGGGGATCCTCCATTGGGAGCTCGGTGGATCCCCTCGTAACATGCCAGCTTTTGCTCCTTTGCTATTTTCCACCTCCACCCAGGGTGCCACTGCCACCCCACAGTCTCTTTCCTCCCTGGTTTGAACCAGCCCCTTCCCAGCTGTTCTTAGAGCTGCTCAGCACCAGCCTCACAATGCCCATATTCTCAATCTCTTAGGGTTTTCGGGGCACATTTTTTTACTTAAAGCCATCCTTTGGGCAGGCCAGGACTGGAGATGGTGAAATACCCCCTTTCTGGCAGCCTCCACTGTGGCTGTGAGGGAGAGAGCCTAGGATGGTGGGCACAGGATCTAGTTTGATTTTCCCTTACTCTGCCAGGCTCCTGATCCAGCCCAGGGCAGGAGCTCTGGCATCCCTGTCTCGGGGCAGGGTTGCTGAGGAGAGTGAATCCAGGCTGGGGTCAGGACTCCATCCCCCCTGTGTGTGTGCGTGCACACTCGGGAGCGCGTCCCTTGGGGTTTGCACAGCACATTAAAGCTATTCCCTTATCTAATCGTGGCTCAGGTGAGTGCTATTAGGGTTATACATTAACAGTAGTAACGATACCCTCTCCCCACGCAGTCATTGGCCCTGCCTTGATCCCAAAGCCGAAACCATTCCCACTGGCCCCACGGATGGCTCCATTTGCCTGTCCAAGCAGTTCCTGTGCCTGGTCTTTCAGGGACAAGCAGGAGGGGCTGTAAATGCATAGCAGGGTTGGAAGGAGCTAACGACTGTGCTAAGAGACACCACTGGCACCCCCTCTGCATCCCATCCACACTCCCTCCTGGGGCAGCATCTCCAGCTCCAGGTTATCCCGGCCATGGGACAGCCTGTTCCAGCATTGCCAGGCCTGGCTGGAAATGCCTGGTTCCATCCCTCTGTTTGGCCATAGGCACGAGGGCTCCCCGTAAGTAACCGGATTGGCTCGTCCCAAATTTCCTCTTTCTTTTCACAGAGCCATAAAAAGTCTCCAGGAGAGAGTTAAGTGTAACCCAGCATTCATATTCAAGGTAGTTGAATTATTCATTGTCAATAGTATTTCTTGCAAATCCTTTTCTTTTCCTTGTGAATCACCCACAGTACATCCCTGAATTCAGCAAACATCTGAAACCAGCAATTAGTGGAGGTGAATAACTTTCCATCTCTGGCTTGGTCGTCAGCCCTCTGTTTGGAGTCTTTTCTACCTGATACTGAGCAGCAAGTGATGATATTGATACTGCTATTGAGCCTGGTGCCCAGCTCACCCAGCAATGGCTCTGCCAGCCCTGAGGCAAAGCACAGCCTCCATCCAGGATGAAGGATGAAGAGGGAATAACAAAGAACAGGGTGTGATGGATCTATTTACAGCTGCAGCAGGAAATAATAATTCCTACTGAAATTCATGGCATATGTGGTATTCACAAACCGCCTTATTTCTTTAGTCTTTATTTTTTTTACTGTATCTGTCAACTCCTTCACTTTCCAGGTGTTCCTTTTTTCCAAACAGTACTATTCAAATAACAACATTGCAAGTAAAACCATTTTAAAGTTATTATCTCTTTAGAAAGGTTTTTGCTTTCAGATTAAAAAAAACCAAAACGAAACAGAAAAAAAGATAAATCTATGAGGAAAAAAAACCTGCAGGAGCCCCTGAGCCTGGAGCAGCCAGAGGGAGCCCAGTTTCTCACAGAGCTGTTAAACCTCACATAAATCTCCACCAGAGCATCTGGTTTATTCTATAACTTCTTGGGAATTGCTGTGTTTGCAGATTCAGCACAGGTCCCTCCTGGGCTGGGGTGCAGAAGTTCTTTTCATGCTGGTGAACCCTTCCCCTGCAGGGTGGTGAGAGGCAGCAGTGACCCTGGGGTGGACGGGGGCCCTGTAGGAGAGCGAGGGCAGGGTGCAGATCCTGCGTGGGCTGGGTGCCCCTGGCATCACTGCAGCCCAGCAGAGTCTCCTGGGGGCAGTTTTGTTTGGAGCTGTCATAGCTGACGTGTGACAAGTAGGAGACAAGTGCCTGGCAAAGCTGCCACAGACCCCTTGCACATGGAATCTCTGCGTTTCAGCCCTGTCCCAACAGATATTCCACACACACCTTGCTCAATCAAATTAACCTTTTTTTACCCTTTCTTAACCCACAGGGTCACCCTGTGTGGTCAGAGGCAGGTTTGACCTGGTGGTGGTGAGGAAGGATTAGGTGTTCACTTCCAACAAGCCCTGGGATGAGCTGGGCTCCCCACTCTCTGAAACAGTCACTGAATTCATCCCATCCCTCAATTACAAGTTAGTGGCTGAAGTCCAGCCCTGGTGCTGGAACTCTGGTTCTATTCCTGGTTGTGTTGCAGCCTTGCTGGGCTCCTTCCCTATTCCATGGATCACTTGGGAGCCTCAGTGCTTCTTGGGGACTGTGCTGGGACCCTCAGCCATCACCCTGCTCATGCTGTGCTGAGCCTGTGCCACCACCACCAACAGCAATGGCAGGAGGATGCAGACAGTAGCATAGTGATGGAAATTGGGTGCTAACTTCAATTGAGTGACTGCTGCTTGTGTGCCTGGGAGTGCCAGCATCCAGTCCCTGCAGGGTGAGGTGCCTTCTTTGCCCATCCCAGGTCCTGCTTGCTCCCACTCGTGCTTCCACACTTGGTTTGCTCAGTGATGCCATGAGCTGGATCTTTGTGGCTCCTGCTTATTCAGTAGAAAACCAGCTGCTTTCTTCCATCCCATGTGGTGCTGCAAGCCCCTCTCCCACCTGCAGTGGATGTGGGTTGTCCTGTCTTCAACTCTTTCACATTTAAGTTTCAGCATAAGGAGTGGCTTAGGAAGGTCTCCATCTCCTTGCAATGTGAGAGCAGGAGAGAGACACTGTCAAAAATAAAACTGAGCTGGTCCACAAACAGATTTGCAGCCTGAAGGTTGGGGTTTTGCTCTGTAGATGTTCTCTGACGTCTTATTAGGGTGTCTAGAGCCCAGTTTTCGTCTGGACTACCTAAACTCCTGCTTCCACCAGGACGGTGTCAGAATTTAATTGTATTTCTGAGTTTGTCCAGTGTCCAAGTGATTTGGCCCAAATGGGTGGATGTGCAAAGGACTCATTAGGGAGAATGGATGAACAGGATGGCAGGCACACAAAGATCCCCTTTCCTGGCAGAACCAGGCTGCAAGCGAGGTTATGTAAGTTGCTGAATCACCAGAAATCCCTTTCTGCACATCTGCAGCAGTGGTGTGCAGTATCTTGTCCATGCTGATACACCCAGGGCAGCCCCAGGAAAATCCATGGAGCTGTTCTGAGCTTGCTCCCACTCCTTCCCACAGCAGCACTGCTCTCAGCTTCAGAAATTCAGGAGAATATGGGCAAACACGTCTGCCAGGCAAACAAATGGCCAGGTATCATCCCTCTCGACTCCCTGGAACAGGATTTTGTAATTTTGGGTGGAGAAGCAAATATTCACAGCTGTGTTTATTCCCTGCCTATGGGCTCTTCTGCAGAGAAAAACACCAGGAACTTGTGAGCAAACTGCCGGGCATGGGCGTCCCCCCTCGGAGTGCCACCTACCCCCCACGGCCCAGGCAGAGTTCCACAGCTCACCCTGTGTCCCTGTGGAATAACAAAGGACCTTTGACTGTATTTTGCTGCTAGAAAGCAGCAGGTGCTGTTTGCAGACCCATGGGATGTGCATCTGTGGGTGCTGATGGCCCCAAGCTCTGTCCATATCTGGGGGGACCAAGGAGAGATTCAGGCTGGCTTTGGCCAAACACCCCTGGCCCATTGAGCCAGTCCCCAGGAGTGCTTAGGCATCCTATGGGCTTTCTCCAGTGCATCTTTAAAGACTGCACCAAAAGCACTGCCCTCTGTCTTAGCTCAGTACAGGGAGAAGGAGAATAGCCCTCTTGGAGGCAGAGAAATGTGGTCATTCCAAGGTTTTCTGCCCTTCCCCTGTTCTGATCCATGCACATTCAAATGATGGCACCTTGGTTTTGGGCTTCCTAGCAAAGAGCTGGGCTCTCCTTAGCCCAGCCAGGCAGCCTCTCCTCTGCCCACTGCAGGACCTGCAGCTCTGCTCCTCTCAGGGACCGTGTGTCATGACACAGGGGATGTATGGTCCATTTTCCCGGGGCACATCTGAATCCATCCTACTCTTTCTACCAAGCAATTCCACCAAAGCCCAGGTACTTCCCGACAAGGAGAAACATCCTGATGCTAAACAGGAAGGATGTTAAAGCCAGTAGGAGCCTCCTGACTGTCTTTCCCACTGGTCCCCAGGGCATTGCATGCTTCTCCTCAGGTGGTTGTGTGTCTCCTCTGTGCCCTTGGGGATGCTCCCTCCCTTCCACTGCTCCCCTTCTTCCCCCCTTGGCTCACCCCTATCTGCTCTCTCTGCCAGGCAAGACCAGGACAAAAGACAAGTATCGGGTGGTGTACACGGACCACCAGCGCCTGGAGCTGGAGAAGGAGTTTCACTACAGCCGCTACATCACCATCCGCCGCAAGGCCGAGCTGGCCGCGGCCCTCGGGCTGACCGAACGGCAGGTCAGTGCTGCAGAGTCCTGGGAAAACCACATCCCGGGTGGAGATGGGGATGGGGAAGAGCCCAAGCCCCACCTTGCTCCACAGACATCCTTTCCAAACTTTGGGATGCCCTCCCTGCCCCATGGGGACTGAGGGTTGTCATCCTTGCCTGAGTCCATCCTCATCTTTGTATTGCCGTCTTTTCCTTTCTGCAGGTGAAAATCTGGTTTCAGAATCGGAGGGCGAAGGAGAGGAAGGTGAACAAGAAGAAGCTGCAGCAGCAGAGCCAGCCCACCAGCACCACCACGCCCACCCCACCAGCTGTCAGCACACTGGGACCCATCGGAGGCCTCTGCAGCAGCAATGCCCCCAACCTCGTCTCCTCATCTCCACTGACGATCAAGGAAGAATTCATGCCTTAACCCTCTTCACCAGCTATAGACCCCAAGAGAAAAGCACTATGCAGCAGAGCCCCGCCAGCCCATGTGCTCTGAAGGGTGACAGCCCCTTCCCAAAGACATGACTGTCCCTGGCTGAACCGATGGGGCAGACAGCAAGGCTGGGCCAGGTGGCACTGGGACCTTCCCAAGGGACTGGTGGGCTCTCCCCTGCGTAAAAAACATGGGTTAGGTACTGCTCTCCCATAGGAACCACACACCAGTTTGGTCTCTGGTCTTTGTAGCCCACAGCAAAGTCCTGATGTCAGCAGAAGGAAGGGGGTGATAGTGGAGGAGGGCTTTCCTGTGGTGCTCCAGGTGCTTCCTTTGGTGCTCCTGGCAATCCAGCTGCCTGGTGCTTTGGGCAGTTCGAACAAGACTGAAGTAGAAAAAAGACCTGGCTGGACTCAAGGCAAAATGGATTTCTGCTGAGCTGGTCTTCCAGGAAGTGGGGTGAGGAGGGCAGAGCAAGTTGGGCTCTGGGAACCAGGCAAGACCCTCGGCTGTGGGACGTGACACGGGAGCCCTTCAAGCCACAGTGATGGTGGCAAGCTGGAGCGTGTCCTTGACAAGAGTACCTGAACATCCCCCCCTTGTCCCCAGTGACCCTGGCAGTGCCCAATCCTGCATCCTCAGCTCTGCCCCCACAGCCATGCAGAGCCATGTGCCCCTGCAGCCCTGGTTCCCCTGGCTGTGCCATGTCAAGGTGGCACTGCAGCCATCCTCCCCCTGGAGCACAGGGAGAGGGTAGAAGGGAGCCCAGCGCAGGCACAGTGGGGGCAGACCACCCTGCTGAGCCCTTCCATGGGGAAAGGAAGGAGAATGGAAGGTTTGCCATTGAGACAGGGTCCAAGAACCAGCCCCGGGCTGTCCAGAAGGGCCAACACCAGGAGAGATTTGGGTGCTATTCCAAGGGAGCACAGTAACTGCAGGCACCAGGAGCTGGTGCCAGGTGGGCAGGGGCCTCCTCAGGCATGCAAGAAATGACTGGCATTTGCCCTGGTGTTAGGTGATGGAGAGGTGGTTTTCAGAAAGACAGAGAAGCAATTCTTTTCCTATTTTCTTTAAAACTACAGATTAGAGGACTACAGATTTTGTCCTCCCTTTCTCCCTGCTCCTTCATGCACTGCACTCCCTCTCACTCACTGTGTTCCCTAGGCCAGTTAGCTAAACCCCATCCATTCCTACTGGTGAACTGCAGCTGAGGAGTCCCTTCATCCTGCTGAGTCTTGACCATTGTATAGGCCCAGGTTAACATACAGCCCAGTTTCAGCAGCCCCAAAGGCCAGTGGGGCACAGCTGGGGCACAGCTGGGACACAGGAGGGTCTGTGGCTCCTGCTCAGGGCTGCACCAAGTGCTCCTTGGCTGTGGCTTCTGAAAACCAAGACAGGGATGAGGGAGCATGAGCTTTGCATGGTGGCTTGTGTGACCTTTCTCAGCATTTTCTCTCCAAGCTCTGGGAAGATGGAGCAGCAGACACGTCCCTGCTGCCTGAAGAGCACCCAGACAAACCCTCACACCCCACCTGACACCGCTTGTGCCTCGCATGCCTTGGCTACACCATCCACTGCCAGCCCCCACCACTCCCAGCCCCCAGAACACAGAGTCCCCAGGTGTGCTGTGGCTTTTACAAGTGGGTCCCTGTTATCCCACTGTGTCCACTGCTCTGCTCCAGCCCTCAAAGGCTTTGGGTCTCCCTCCTGCCGGTGACACTTCCCACGGCCTCTGTTACCAGGTGCGCTCAGTGATGAGGACAAATGTTTGCGTCGACTCAGGACATCAGCTCAGTTTTTGTGTATATAAGGCAGAACTGGTTTTCCTTTTTATTTTTTAGGCATCAGTGAAAATAAAAACAAGCAGGGATCCTGTGTGACATAGGTTTGTTGCTGTCATTCCTGGCCTGTGGTGCTGTGGCTCCGAGGTCACGCTGGCGCCGATGCCCCTGGGCGCAGCCAGGGTTGGGAAGGGCATCTTGAGGCAGCAGCCTTGTCCTTGTAGCACACGGTGTGCCTGTCCCACAGGGGCACTGCTGGCACTGGCATGGCTCATATCATGGCATGGCACTGCCACGTCTCATTCCTTCGGCACCAAGAGGGATGGCAGTACTGGGTGATCCGATGGCTGCAAACTCACAGCACTGGAGACAGAGGGGGAGAGGGTGAGGCTGTGGTTGGGCTGGCAGAGGCCAAAGAACAAGGCCAGCTGCCCATGGATGTGGCTGCCTCCCATTGGTGCCTCCTGGTCTCTAATCTCATTTTAAGGCTTTCGATGGGCTGAATATCCTCCTTGTCCAAGATGAATAAACAGAGAATGAGGATATGAGATAGTGCCTGGGACAGCTGGCATCGGTGCCTGACACTTTTCCCTCTCCATCCCATCAGTGTTCCCCTCGTCTAGCAGGGCACTGAGCAAGGGGCTGCCCTCAAATGCCTGCCCCAAATGGCTCCTCCAGCCACAAAACTCCTCCCTGTGCCAAGCGTTGCCTGGGGTGTCTTGAGGTGCCAGGGCAGGGCAGCTGGCTTTGGAGGGACACCTGAAGCAGGATAAAGTCCTTGTGGGTGGAGGAGATGGAGGAGTGGGAACAGGATGAGGTGGCATTGCTGAGAGAGGGACAGAGCAAAGGGTTTGTTCCTGCAATTGCAACAGAGGCTGCACCTACTGCTGCACCTACTGCTGTAGCCTGGTGACCCTGCACTCACCAGCACGGTGCCAGGCTGCCCATGGCACAGGAGAACCACCTCACTGCACCCCCATAAGGAAACGTGGGGAATCAGGAACTAAAACAGGCAGGGGGAGGCAAAGGCAATGGAGCTGGTGCCATATAGGGAAGGGAGGAGACTGGATTAGCCACCTGCCTTAAGAGCTGGGATGGACTGGGGAAACTGGGGCTGCTTCTGTGTGCAGACTCCAGCATGGTCCCCATGGTGGGGGCTCCCCCACACTCATCATCCTCCCTCAGTGGGTTTTGGCTCCCTTTAACGTCCAATTTTGTCTTTGCCACATGGGAGACCAGCTGTGGGATCCTGCCCTGGCAGGGGATGGGGTGATGGCAGCCCAGCACTGTGCATCGCTATTGTCTGCACGGGGGGAGCCTGCAGACAACAGTGGGGAGGGGAACAGAGCCCTGGTGGGCACAAAATGTGCATCTCCCAAATTCACCTGCGGTGTTGGGTGGCCTGCAGGGAGACGAGGGACTGGGACAGAGGGAAGATGCTCCACCACCCGCCCAGAGAGGCTGCGGGTGCCGTTGACAGGATGAAATTCCAACTGATACCCTAATCTGGCGCCTGCCTGTTTGCACAGCAGGGTAAAAGTCCAGGGAGCCGTGGGCTGTGCCCTTGGGTCCCTGCCACCCGTGTGTGCACAGGGAGCCAGCGCTGGCGGGAAGAGGCAATAAATGCACCCACACACCCAGGCACCCCTTCCCCCTACACACACACACGCCCCTTGACCGGGTGACGAAATGCATCTGCTGCGTTCCCCCTCCCATGTCCTCCCCTGCGCCCTGCATCTGCCGTTTGGGCAGGGATGGGTGAACCATGCAGGGCCCTCCCTGTGCCAGGAAAGGGGCACCATGTCCCCACCAGCTTTGGAACTTGTGGTTCAAACCTCCTGGACACGTGTCGCCTTGACGGTTTCTCCCCTGGCAGGTGACGAACACCTGTTTTTAGCACCTGCAGCAGCTGCCTCCTAAGTGACACATCCCACATGGAACCTGGCCCTTCTGGGGATAGCCTGCCCTCATAGCCAGGGGTCCCTGGGGGCTGTCCTCTACGAGTTCCCACCGTTTCTCCCTGCTCCTCCCTCTGCACTTTCCATCAGCTCCCACTGCCCAGCTTTACCCCTCCTTGGAGAAATCTTGAAACCATCATTAAAATAAGGCCACGCACAGCAGGTGGCCGAGCACACCCGGCCTGCCAGCAGCCTGCAGCATGGCACACTTCCCAGCAGTGACTAACCAGAGCACCGCTGCCTTGTCGCCTTCCTCGTGTCTGCGGCGCAGATCTGGGCACGGTCCCATCCCGCTGCCAGCCACCTTTGCGCCTCTTCCCAGGCGGCTGCCACCCGGATGTGTGTGGGCTGACCAGGCAGGGTGGGCAAGGGTGTTTCCCCAGCCTGTGTTCTGCCCTCTCCTTGCCCTCCAGTGTCACAAAGAGCTGACAGTGCCAGTGTCTGTCGGTGCTGCACTGGGATGGAGGATGTGTATTGTGCTTTGGCCCATGAGAAGGGAAGGGTTTACTGGGTGTCCCAGGGGTGGCTCAGAGGTGTGGAGTGGGAGAAAACAAAACTTGCTATAAAATGCTTGCAAGCCCTGTGTGTGCTACCTAGTGCCAGACCCCTGGGGATCAAGGCACGGGGATAGTTGCGCACACTCCTGTCCTCGTCTCCTGGGGTTTTTGGGGTCCCTAGATTGCACTGCTCCTTCTGGCTCTTACTGCCTCTGGTGTGTGCTGTTCCATGAAGTGCATTTCTTGCCAGCTCCAGGGTAATGCAAGACTTGGTCCAGCCCTGCAATGTTAAGCTGGGACATCCCAGGTGCCTGGGGTGGGACATTTACTCCCTGGTGGTCCCAGGCAATGAAGAGCAGATGGTGCTACCAGAGCAGCACCAGAAAAACCAGAAAAGCAGGTTCCAGATACAGGACATCCCAGAAGAAATGGTATCAACATGGACATTTCAGGGCACCATCAGCCCTGGGTGTCTCTAATGAAAAATACTGCCCTGGACACAAGAAGATGAGGCTGTGAAGTGTGTCCAGGAATGCTGAATGGCTTGTGTTGAGATCAGTCCATACTAGTGACATGGGGCTGGGACAGCTGTAATAAGGTGACACCAGCCTCTCCCCCCCCAGGTCACAGAGGTGGCCATGGGACCCCATGGGGTGGATCCCAGGGGAAGAAGTCAAGGGGCTAATTCAGATTGCACTGGCACTAAAGGCAAACAAAGCACCCCTGCCCTGCATGAAGGCTGAGGTTGGGACAGTGCTTGATGCAGCCCCTGGCCATCAGCCTGGCCAGCCCCAGGCTCAGCATTCCCAGCCAGCATCCTGGGAGAGGGAGAAGGGGTGGGCAAGTTCAAGGCAGGTAAAACCAGCCTGAGTGAATTCCCAAAGATATTTTTATTTTTGAGGAAGCTGTGAGTGTGTGAAAATTTTTGAGGAAGATGTGAGTTTGGTGGATTATGTAGTTTTGCTCTTTCCTCCTTTCCCTGGAAAATCCAGGTAAATATTAGCCCTGAAAGACCCACTGTGCAAATGTTGAGCCACTTCATCGTGCTGGACTCCTGCAGAAATGTGTCTTTATGCTGAGGATACCTTTTCTTTCAGGGAAAATTTTCAGAAGTGCTTAGAGGGCTGTAGGAGCACAACTGCCATTAGATGTCCTGGAGATTTGCTTTTACATCAGGCAGGCTGGGTTCTCTCTGTTCCAGCCCTGTCATTATCCTCCTCATCCCCAGTGCTGCCCACTCACCTTAAACCTGAGTAAAGCATCTGGGCAGAGGTTTGGCTCAGGCTGGAGCCAGTAGGTGCTTGCAAGGACAAGGAACACATCTGGTGTCAGAGCACTGGGCACAGTCCAGGGATGAAGAAGTGATGGACAAGTGGATATTATCATGGGGAAGAGGCACCACTGTGGGTCCTGAGCTGTCCTGGTCCCACACTGGCCCTGGAGCATGTGGGATTGTCCTTTCTCCCAGCCACACGGGAGACAGTTCCACCATGAAAGTGGGAGGAAAGGCACAGACCAGCTCTGCCACCTTACTGGGAATTTGCCTGAGCACAAGGGTGAAAAGCCGGCATCTCCCTGGACGTTGGGGTTCCAGTACCCCACTGCTGACTCAAACAGGGACATCTGGACCCTGGAGATGTGACCTATGCTCCAGCATTGGGCCCATGATATGCTGGGCCCAGATGCTCACCCTGGGGACTGCCCAAGGATTGCTCTTGCCCTCAGCATGGTGGGATGTGTTGGTCCTACCCAAAGGGATTGATGGCTGTGGAGCATCCCCCTCCCTTGGAGTGAGGGCTGGGCTCAGGCAGCATGGGGGACAATCACTTCTGACCTGCTCAAGCTCCAGCTGTGTCCTGTCACAGGAAAATCATCTCAGAGCTGGACAGGAAGGTGCTGTGAGCTTCTGGCATCTGCATTCTCACTGCTGCCATCACTACGTGGGGTGCCCAGTGACAGAGTGCCCCCAAAGTCCGGTCCTTCCCTAGGGAGACCTGATGCATTTGTGGCACGAGTGAGGCACCAGCCATTCCCCCTCGCTGCCCGGGTGGGGGGCTGAGGTCTCGGAGCCCCGCTTTCCCCGTCAGGAGTGCGTTTGACAGACAGACCTCCCTCCTCCCTCCCTGCTCCGCACGCAGCCATCCTCCACTCAAGGCAAACCTTTCCTTCAGCCTCGCTCCTCACGTCCCCAGCGGTCCCCGGCAGCAGGTGCGTGCCCACCCCTCCGTGCCGGCCATCGTTTCCCCGCTCCCCCTTCGCCCTCCCCAGCGCCGGAGAGAGCGAGACGAAAAGTGTCAGAGCGGGGAGCGCATAGCAACAGGGTCTGGGATGAAGCAGGTTCGGCGGCAGCATCTCCGGAAGGTGAGAGCCGGGAGCAGGGATGCCCCAGGGGTAGGAGCGGGGGACCAGGGGTACCTCCGGCAGGTGAGAGCCAAGAGCGAGGGTACCCCAGGGCTGGGAGCGGGAACAAGGATAACCCCGGGCTGGGAGCGGGGAGCGGGGGAGTCATGCCCATCGCCTCACATCCCGTCCTCGGGAGCCTTCGTGGGCAGCCGACAGGGATTAGTCGGATATTAGTGAATTGTGTTCGTGTGCGGGGGCCAGAGCGAGATCGTGGGCAGAGGGATGGGGCATTTTGTGCCCACCGCTCCTCCTGATCGGGAGGCACCGCTGCCCCCCCAACCCTCCCCTGCCAGCAGGTGCTGCCGGCGCTGGGTGACTCATGTTGTGTCTGGCTGGGTGCCGTGGGTGGCATCGGGGGCAGAGCTGGCTCCCCGCAGCCTGGCACCCCGGGGACGCTGCTCCCACCAGCCCCGGGACTGCCCGGGCTCGGGGTCCCTCCCGCGGATGAGCGCAGGGAGCCGGGCAGTGCCCTTCCCACCTGCAGCTCGGATTGCCTCCTCATCCTCCTCCGTAGGATTTAAAGGGGTGTGGGTGATGGGGGGTCAGCCGGAAGCTGAACTCTGGCCTCAGTGCAGAGCTACAAACCCTTTTTACATGCTGCTGGAAACCCTTTTTAAACCCAATTGTCAGGCTTTCCCATCCTAGGCTCCCCTCCACTGCCACTTTGCTCTTCCCGGTCTGAGTTCCCATTTCCCCCACACTGGGGACTGAGTCCTTTCTCTGAGGACATGGTGGAGCAGCGTGGCAGAGGTGGTGTCTGCCACAACTCCACCATGGGGATGTGCTGCTGAATGGGTCAGCCCTTCCTGGAGCATCCCGGGCAGTGACCCAGGGCTGGGAGCCTCTTCAGCTACCCCCTCTGCCAAACCATACCCATTGAACACAGGGCAGGTTGACCCTGTTCAGATGAATGAAAACCCAGGAGAGTTTCATCCCTGCCAGGAAATTCCTAGGATATTGGGAAATGACGTAAAAACCCCAGCAGTATCCTGGTGACAGCCAGCAGGCCCTGACAGCCTATTCTTCCACTCTTCTTTGGAGGCACCGTTTGGCTCTTCTCTCTCCTCCTCTTTCCTACAAATTGCTTTTCCAGATGGCTTTGTGACTGCAAGATCCATTAAAAGTGGTCTTTGCCCCTTCCAATGCCTTTCTGAGTTACTTGATGCTGGTGACCCTCTTTAGAATTCATTCAGGAATTCATTTAGTCCTGTGGTGATCAGTTGGGATGGAAAGCAGATGTCTCTGGAGTTATTTTCCCCATTCCCAGTGCTGCTCAAAGCCCTCTGTCCTTCATTACCCAAAAATACCATTGCTGAGCTCCAGATGGAGGACCTTGTGCTCACAGCCACCTTGGGACCCCTGTGTCCAATGCTGGCACTAGGCTTGCCTGGAGCTGGCGGTGGCTGATGGAGAGATGTGCCCAGCCCCACTGCAGCACCCGCCCAGGATCCTGACAGCCTCCTCTTCCTCTTATTGTGATCTGCTTCCCCTTGGTGAGCTGGAGTTTTAAACCTTCTTACCAGACATATTTGAGACATATGGAAATACCTCTTCATTAGAGAAGACCTTTCTCAGGCTCTAAGGATTTCAGGTTGGTTTTTGCATAATAGTAATTCCAGAAGAGCTGAGTGGTTGTTTTCATTTATTTGATTATTTTCTTTGGGGTTTATTTGGTAGAAATGGACTAAATCCCACCAGAGCCAGTGGTGGGAGCCATGGTTCGTGCTGTCCCTTCCCATACCTGGCCAGGCTGCTGAGCAGCATCTTCCTACCTGAGCCACTGCCCTCCTCTGCCTGCCACAAACTGCCTCAAAACTTCCCCAGGGTTTTCAGATGAAAACCACAAGCATTTGTATCCGTGCATACTCCCTACACTTTGGACATTGCTGTAATGAGTTTGCTTCAGCCTCAGCCATCTCCAATCTCCCTGTGCTGGCTCCACCACCACTCATGGCATCTGCTGTGATCCTGGGCTGGGGTCACCCAGGGTCAGTGCAGCTCTTTGAGGGGCTCTTCCACACCATAGCAGTGCTTTATTTACTTCAATTTCTAAGTGAAGATACTGCATTTGAATTAATTTTTATGCTTTTTAATTTTTTTTTTCTCTCAGAGATTAACAAGCAATTCAAACTAATCTGAAGTGACTCACACTTTAGAGACTCACTGTGCTCAGCTCCACAGGGGAGAAATCTGGTGCCGGGTGGCATTTCTCTTGCTCACAGGCTGTGATCCACGCACAAAACACTGACAAAATAACCCCACAATGCCAGCTTGAATGGAGACAAAATAGGATGAAAACATACCTTTGATCTGGCTGGAGGTTTTCCACTCAGATACAGCTGAGTTTTGCTTTAAGTAAATTGGTTTAGAGAAAATAATTAGCACAGAGCCATTTCCTTATAGACCTGAGCTGTTACCTTGGCAGAGACTAAAGTGCTTTTTCTTCTCAGTGACCTTTGCTTTGCTGACTTCTTTAGGAGCATCTCCTGGTGAAAAATGGAAAGCGATGCTGTGTTCAAAGAGGCCATGGTTGCCAAGGGAGCTGTTAGTCCCCGTCTGTTTATAACTGCGAGACGGGAGCCCGGCTTGAAGGATGGCAGCTGACAGTGGAAAGCACTAGAGCAGTACTGGAGCACTGGAGCACTTCAGCTACTGCTGAAAAAGAGAATTCCTGTTATGACAGAGGCTGAAAGAGAGCGTTAATCCTAAAAAAAAAAGGTCTAGAATCAAGCTGGTGTGTGAGATTTCCAGCAGTCTGAAGTACGGAGGTGTGCTTCTCTCTGCTATTTGGGACAAAGATGGGCTGGAAGCCTTAAGTACTGTGCTTTGTAATTCATTTCGAGTCAGGCAAATAGGCCAGCTTTCCTGTAATGTCTGTGGAAAGGCTGGGATTTGGGGGAATTTTGAGCATTGCAGTCATGGAGCAGCCTTTGTGTGTGCTCTCCAGCAGCATCCCTGACCTGTATCTCCTCAGCTCGTCCAATGTGGACAACGCTCGTTGTCCTTGGGGTTCATCTGACACTTGAGTGGTTTCTACTTTCTGCCCTGGGGTCTCAAATCTAAACTGTAGAGCTCCAGATAAGGATATTAAAAAGGGGGGCAGTCACTATTGAGACACAAGTGACAAACCACATCCCATGGCCCTTGAAATGGGGACTGAGATGGGGATCAGGCCATTTACAGTTTGGAAAAGGTCCCGTTGGTTCCTTTCATTTCTTGTTGTTGCTTCTGTGTTGATTTCTGTGCTACATCTGATGGACAGGCACCAGCATGTAATGAGATCTTGCAGCTCTACCTGTGCCCTCCTAAAGGCGTTTAGGATTCAGACAGAGATGGAGGAATTAGGCAACAGGATTTAACAATCTCCCAGCATCCTTGCTTGCTGGTTGTCTCTGATTCAAACCTGGAAAACAAGAGCTCCCCAAGCAGTGGGATGGACTGGGAAACATTTTTTTGCAGGGGGAAGACCCAACTGTGATGGCCCCTACCTGGCAGGGATCTTTGTGAATACAGGTTTTAACTGCTGAAATATCTGGGAGGGAGTTCAGAGCAGCCTGTCCATCCCCTGCAAGCACAGACAGCTGTGGGTCATGCCCACTCTGTGTTCTGGGCTAATTAGCAGGCACGGCCATGGCTTGGAGGTGTTGCTAAACCACAGAGCTGTGTTGAACAACTGCAGGAGGGCTGCCAGGTAGTGAGGGTTTTATAGCAAGAGTATTATATTTGGGTCATATTTTGACTTTTCAGCCTGTGTTTCTGCAACTTTTTTCTTCTGGCCCTTGCCTTGTGATGGTGGCACCCAGCAGGGATGGATGGGCTTTTCACAGAGGAGCTTGTATAAGAGCTTTACCGGAGCTGTACATTTCAGGTTGTCTCTGGGAAGAGTTTTTCCTGGTTTGTCCTGTCCCTCAAGGTGTTTGTGCAGCAGGTGGGGATGGGGACGAGTTTGCCTCTGTGTTTGGTGCCTTTGGGCTGCAAGCAGCATGTCTGCAGTGCCAGCAGCTGGGGGTTTGGGGTGCACCCTGTGAAGGGTGGGAGCTGGCAGCCCTCTCCATCAGCATCATGGCTCGGTGTCTCCATGGGAACCAGCAGCAGGAGCATCCTCCAGTCCAGTCCAGCTGGAGAGGAGGAGAGGAGGTGCCTGCCACCTTCTCTGAGGCCGTGAAAGGGCAGCACTGAGCTCTGGCCTCCTGGGGACTGGGGTCTGCTGCAGGCTCTGAGCACATGTGCACACTGGTACAGGAGACCCACAACTCCTTCTGGCTGATCCCTCCAAACCTTGGTCCCTCTCCCTCAATCGCATCCCGTGGGTTTGTTCCCTACGATGATGAACAGGGAGATGGCTGCTTTTGTTTCTTTGGAGAGCCCAAGAAGAGAAGGTTCCCAAATGGGGTCCTCCTGCCCTGGTCCTGGTACCTTGTCAGCAGGGACACCAGAATCCTCCTGTGCCTCAGTGCAAACATGATAAACTCCCATGCCAGGGCACAGCAACACATGGGACAGGATCCTCGTTCCACCCCTTTGCACTGCCTGGTTTTGCTGTGGGTGTATCTGTGATGGGATCCCATCTGGCAACTGATGGCTCAGGCTTTCAGCTCTGGAGGGAGGGGAGTCAGGGGGGATGCCTTCCCTGCTGTCCTGAGGTCAGGAAATTGGGGAAATTCAGACTGGACACCTCACTGCAGACCTGATGTACACCCACACACAAACACAGAGCTGCCCTCCTGGTGCATCACCCCAACCCAAATGGATTGCAGGACTCACACTTCCACTTGCAGAGCTGAGGCAATGGGGAGGAAGGGAACGGGTTAATGCCCTGCCTGTGCTGCATTGATCCAGAGCACATTAGGAATGCTGGAAGGAGGTCTCTCCTCTCTCAGCAGGGACAACTGGGAGTATCACTAAGTTCCCACAGTGCAGGCTTTTGGCAGCTGGAAAAGTGTGAAAAATGCATGGAGCATTTAATAGCAGCCACCCGAGTGCCTGGCATGGCAGCACACATGGGGCTGGGTGTCACGCTCCCTGGCACGCCACAGTGGCTCTCCCGCTGTCCTCACGCCCATATTCTTCAGGAGATCCAGAAAGTTTATTGTGGCCCCCTGAAAAGATGTCTTTGGAACTGGAGTTGCAAGCTGGGTCCTGGTGAACCTTCCCAGGATGAAATGGGACAATCCTGCCTTTCCCAGGGGAGCCCTGGCCGTGTGGGATCACATTTATCCCTTTTGTTTGCTCAGTGGCAGAGCACAGCATTGGCTGAGGTGGGGAACAGAGAGCTGCTGGGACAGGGTGTTCCCAAGGGACCAGAGTCAATGCTGTGGCTTGGGGTCACAAATTCACACGCGAGTTCTTGGCACTTCTTCCTTCTCTCCCATTCTTCATTCTCTGTTTTTATTCCTTGCTCAACCCCTGTCTGCCCTCTCCCATGCCCTGGTCCCTCGCTCAGCCAGTGACACCAGATCTCCTGGTAAGCCCCAGCAGCCAGGATGGGGACCTGGGCTCCGAGTGCCCGGAAGACAGAGGGAACTGGACAGGGCGGCTGGATTTCCTCCTCTCCTGCATTGGATACTGCGTGGGCCTTGGAAACGTCTGGAGGTTTCCCTACAGGGCTTACACCAACGGAGGAGGTATTTGGGCATCCTTTGGGGCAGTCAGACTCCCACACACTGACCTGGGCTGGCAGGATGTCCCTGAAGAAACGTTCCTTCCCCTTCCTGGGGCTGGAAAGTAGCAGTTGTTGCGGGGTGAAGCCTCCTCCTGCCCCCCATGCTTGTTTAGCGCTTTAACTACCTGTACCCATGTGTGGAAGGGACTTGCCAGCCCATCTCTGTATTCCTGACCTTGGAGAGACCCCTGGCTCCATGCTGAACTCAACACCAGCTCTCCTGGTATCCAGTAGCTTCTTGGTCTGGTGTCCTCCAGGTCTCAGCAGGGTCAGCAAACACTGCCCAGCTACCGAAGGAGGGAGTGAACCTTTTGCAGTGCAAGAGCCCCGGGTGATGGTGCAAAGTGTTGGTTTAACTCCTCCCAGAGCAATAATAACTGGAGAATTTCATGGTGTTCATGAAAGATTCAAAGAGAAAAGGAAGCTGGGAGCAGAGGGGAAGCACAGCATCAGGTGAATCACAGCCCCTTTCTCCTGCACTAACAGCGAGCTCTTGCTCCTCGCTGCCTTCCTGATTTTGATGTAGATCCCTCAGAGCCACACATACTGAACGAGCTTTATTCCCTGTCACAGTTGGGCTTTAGGTGTTTGTTCTGTATTACTTTCAGGATTTTTTTTCTTGCTTCTTGCAGGAGCTTTCTTGGTTCCTTATTTCATCATGCTGGCCATCTGTGGGATCCCCATCTTCTTCATGGAGCTCTCACTTGGCCAGTTCTCCAGCCTGGGGCCACTCGCAGTCTGGAAGATAAGCCCTCTCTTTAAAGGTGCGTGAGTGAAGTCCAGAGCCTCTGAGGGACATCTGCAAGAGCTCTTTGATGAGGACATGCACCAGCAGCTGCATCCCGTGATCCTCAAAGCTCTTGTTAGAATCAAAAGAATCTGGGGGAAAGTGTGGCAGGCTGGAATTTTGAGTTAGCTGTTTTAGTGGCTGCAAGTTATGCATGAGATTTGTCAGTCTTTGAGGGCTCTGGATGGCATGACCAGCTCTAGAAATGGTATGAAGATTATTAAGCCAGCTATTGTACAAAATAGAGCATGAAAGCTAAGCAATACCTGTTAAAAACAAAGGTAAGAATAAAGCATTCAAAAAAAAAGAAAGTTCAGAGCAAGTACTTTTATTCTCAACATTAAGCTGGTATAAAATTTTTGTATGAGGCAATAGATCTTCGATACAGAGAAGGCATGTCCAGATGTTATAATGCCAATAAGAGGCTCCCCCAGCAGGTGAACCTTGGACTGGTTGAGCATTTGGCTGCTGAGGTGCAGTGTCTGACCCTGCTTTTGGATGTGCTTTGCTCTGCTCCATCTCACTCCTTCTTTACCCTCTCCTTCCTTCAGGCGTTGGCATGGGCACGATCCTCATCGTCTCCTTGGTGGCCATTTACTACAATATGATCATTGCTTACGTTCTCTTCTACCTCTTTGCATCCCTCACAAGCGACTTGCCCTGGCAGCACTGCGGCAACTGGTGGAACACCGACCTGTGCCTGGACCACCACGTCATCAAGGCGGGGAACAACACCCTCCCCGTCAACATCAGCAACACCGTCAGCCCCAGCGAGGAGTACTGGAGGTAACGAGGTCAGCCCGACCCACGTGTGGGGACGTGGCTGGTGCCTGGTCAGGGAGAGGATGGGGATGGGATGAGGGGTGAAGGATCTGCACGTCTCACAGCACAGATGCTGCAGGTCTCACCCATGGTTGGTGGTGTGGGTGCAGTGATGGGCTCGTGCCCCGCTGTGGGTGACATCTCAGTTGAGCCACTGGGATGAGGGAGGTGTCCATGTTCTAGTGCTGTTTTGTTGGCCTGGAGATATGCTAGACTAAAATGCATCCCAGGTCTGGAATGGCTGGGAATTTGCTCTCAAGATGCCAGGTATCCCTTCTAGGCTCTTTAATACATGGTGGAGAAATCACTCCAACTGCTCCTGTTTGCTTGGCAAGGAGCTGCCAGTGCCTATGATTGTTGACAATGTTATTTTGCAGCAGGGGCATTTCTAGGGTCAGAGGGCCTCTGGAAGGAGGCAGGGGCTGCCCATGGCTGCTCACTAGCAGCTCTCCTTCCTCCCTAGCCGGTATGTCCTGCACATCCAAGGAAGCTCGGGGATTGGGGATCCTGGGAGGATCCGCTGGAACTTGTGTCTGTGCCTGCTCCTTTCTTGGACTATCGTTTATCTGTGCATCCTTAAGGGAGTCAAATCCTCTGGCAAGGTAAGGGCTGGCTGGTCTCCTTTGGGGGGACCTACAGCGATGCTCACCAGTACGTGCGACTCTGCACCTCTGGGAAAAGTGAGACCCACAAACAGCATCTGCAGGGTACAGGATATTTTGGGGATGCCTTGCACACCAGACACCAGCAAGGCTGACACACTGGCCCTGCTGCAGCCCGAGAGCCCCAGGATGATGTGTTCCACCCTGGGGACAGGGCATGGGGGCAGCACTCAAGCCCTGCTCTCATTCCCAGCTCTCCCAGTTGGCTCTGCTCCCCCACAGGTCGTGTACTTCACTGCCACCTTCCCATACCTCATCCTGGTGATGCTGCTCATTCGGGGCGTGACCCTGGAGGGGGCCTGGAAGGGGATCCAGTTTTACCTCACGCCCCAGTTCAATCATTTGCTGTCTTCCAAGGTGAGTAGGATGTTGTGCAATTTGTTCAAGACACAAAGATGAGTCCTCTCCTTCCACCTCCTGCATGCAACAGAGGCAGTTCCCTTACTCAGGTGTCTTTTCTGGCCACACCCTAACCTAAAGCTCTCTTGGTTGCTCCTAGACCAAAAATCTTTGTCCCACACCTTGTCTGGGCCACTATTGCCATATGCTCCCACTCCATGCATGCGTTTATGGCTCTGCATGGACGGACAATACCAGGGCTCCCCTGAGTACCAGGACCGTGGGCAGGATCATCCCAGCCCCTGTGATGGGCTGGGGGTGGCAACAGGTGCCCGTGGTGGATTTGACTGTTTATTGTTCTCAAGAAACCCCAGCATGGGGAGTGGGGGTCAGCAGTCGTGGTCACCAAGAGACCACCCAACTTTACAAGGCCATTTAATGCCTCACTGGGCTGGCCCTAAAACATTCTTGTTAGCCCTTCCATTACCCAGCTGATCCATTATGAGTGGTGAGTGTGTTAACAAGGGAAGACAAATATCCCATAGGCCGTGCATGCTTGGAGTGCTGGGGAAGATGTGCCCAGGGCTCTGGGAAAGCAGATTTCTAATGCCATCTTCCTCATGTGGAGGTTTCCCAAGCCCTGCTCTCCTCAGAAGTGCTTTCTTCCCCCAGGTGTGGATCGAGGCAGCCCTGCAGATTTTCTACTCCCTTGGGGTGGGCTTTGGGGGCCTCCTCACCTTTGCATCCTACAACACCTTCCATCAGAATATCTACAGGTGGGAGCCAGCTGCTGTCTTTAAAAAAAAATATGGGTTGGGGGGAGCCATGAAAACTTGAGCTGATGGGTTCAAAGCCAGCAGAAGCACATGGTGCAGCACAGTCACCCTGCTCTGCTCCTTGCACTGAGGGGATACCTGACAGCTTGTACAGGCTTGAGAGGAACAGAGGGATCTATGGGAGAAAATTCTCCTGAGAACCAAGGCAGAGCACCAGCTCAGAAGTTTTGGGCTGTAGGTGCTGAAAGCTGAGGATATTTGAAGCTGGAGTTTGCCCTGTCCCCGATGTAGTTCACCAACAGAGGTGCGTGTTGGATATTTGGTCTGATCCCATCCACAGGGGACAGAAAGCTTTGGAGGGACCCCACAAAATTATCCATGAAATATATGCTCCTTTTGACCCTGGCAAGCCTTGCCAAGAGAGGCCCTGAAGGACAGTCACTGGGTCACCTTACTGTGGCACCTGGGGCTGGCAATGTCACCATGCACTTACGTGGAGTGGGAAGGAGCGAGCACGTTCAGAGCATCTTCTTCCTTCTCTGTAGGGACACCTTCATAGTGACCCTGGGCAATGCCGTCACCAGCATCCTGGCAGGGTTTGCCATCTTCTCTGTTTTGGGATACATGTCCCAGGAGCTTGGGGTCCCTGTTAACCAGGTGGCAAAAGCAGGTGAGGCCAAACAAAGACGTTTTCCCCTTCCCCCTCTGCCGGGGTGTGCTGAGGAGCATCCCTTCCAGGATGGAAGGCACCTGAGGGTGTCAGCATGAGGGATGAAGGTGGATGTTCAGCTGGTGAGGGGGAGGGAAGGGGGGAGACAAGTTCCTGTGGTGTAAATATTGAGTAGCAAGTGATGTCTAATGAAGGTCTGAGGAAGGAGCAGGCTGTTTCTCCACCCTCTGCTACAGAACCCTGCCTGCCCATCCTGCCAGAGTCCTGGCAAGTCTCTGCCATGGTGCTGCTCTGCGGAGCTCTCCTCTCCTCTCCTCTCCTCTCCTCTCCTCTCCTC